>NC_050082.1:32633064-32933064 GCF_009764565.3 Dermochelys coriacea | reverse complement strand
GGAAGATGGAAAAATTGGGTTTGTTTAGTCTGGAGAAGAAAAAACAGAGGGGACATGATAACAGTTTTCAAGTACATAAAAGGTTGTTACAAAGAGGAGGGAGAAAAATCGTTCTCATTAACTTCTGAGGATAGGACAAGAAACAATGGGCTTAAATTGCAGCAAGGTCGGTTTAGGTTGGACATTACGAAAAACTTTCCAACTGCCAGGGTGGTTAAACACTGGAATAAATTGCCCAGGGAAGTTGTGGATTCTCCATCATAGGAGATTTTTAAGAGCAGGTTAGACAAACATATCAGGGATGGTCTAGAGATGATACTTAGTCCTGCCATGAGAGCAGGGGACTGGACTAGATGACCTCTCTTGGTCTCTTCCAATCCTACAATAGTATGATATGTTGGGGAAGAGTCAACACAGTTTTTCTAAAGGAAAATCATGCCTCACCAATCTCTTAGCATTCTTTAAGGAGGTCAAACAAGTGGGCAAGGGTGACCCAGTGGATATATAGTCTACTTGGACTTTCAGCTAGCCTTTGACAAGGTCCTATACCCAAAAGTCTTAGGCAAAGTAAGCAATTGGGGGATAAGAGGGAAGGTCCTCTCATGGATCAGTAACTGGTTAAAAAGGTAGGCAAACAAGGGTAGAAATAAGTGTCTAGTTTTCACACTGGAGACAGGTCCCCCAAAGATCAGTCTTGGGACCTGTACTGTTCAATATATTCATAAATTATCAGGAAAAGGTGAGGTGGCAAAATTTGCAGATGATACAAAATAACTCAGGATAGTTAAGTCCATAGCTGACTAGGAAGAGCGACAAAAGAGATTTCACAAAACTGGGCGACAAAATGGAAGATGAAATTCAGTGCTGATAAGTGCAAAGTAATGCACATTTGAAAACATAATCCCAACTATACATACACAACGATGGGGTTTATATCAGCTGTTATCACGCAAGGAAGATCTTTGAATGGATTATCCACAATGACTCCAAGTGCTATGGCAGTCAAAAAAGCTAACTGAAGTTAGAAACCATTAGGAAAAAGATATATAAAGTTCTCTCTCTCTCTCTGTGTATTTTATAATATATATAAAAATAAATGCCACTATATAAACCCACGGTACACCAACAGCTTGAATAATGTATGCAGGTCTGGTTGCTCCCTCAAAAATATATATATTGGAATTGGAAAAGGTGCAGAAAAGGGCAACAAAAATTATTAAGGTTATGGAAGAGCTTCCATATGGGGAGAGATTTAAAAAAGTGGGACCATTCAGCTTGGAAAAGAGACAACTAAGGGGGAATATGATAAAGGTCTATAAATCATGAATGGTGTGGAGAAAGTGTTAGTTGCCCCTCCATAGAACACAAGAACCAGGAGTCACCCAACAAAATGAATAGGAAACAGGTTTAAAAAACAAACAAACAAAAGGAAGTACTTCGTCACACGACACAGAGTCAACCTGAGGAAATTGTTGTCAGGGGATGTTGTGAAGGCCAAAACTACAACTGGGTTCAAAAAAGTATTAGACAAGTTCATTGATGATCGGTCCATAAATGGCAATTAGCCAAGATGGTTAGAGAGATAACCTCATGCTCTGGATGTTCCTAACCCTCTGCCAAAAGCTGGGACTGGATGACAGGGCATTGATAACTCACAGCATGTCTATACTACAAAATTAAGTCGATCCAATTTATTTCGGCATACATCCACCACAGTAATTACATTGCTTGTGCGTGTCTACACTTTGCTCCTTGTGTCAGCAGTGCATGTCCTCACCAGGAGCTCTTGTATCGATTGCGCTGTCAGTGTAGAGCACTGTGGAATGGCTTCTTAAAGCCAGTAACAGTTGATGTAAGCAATGCAGTGTACACTGACACTGCACCAATCTAACTACATCGACTTTGACTCTGCCTCTCGTGGAAATGTAGTTAAGTCAATGTAGCAGGGCAGTTACATCAGCAGGAGTGAAATTTTAATATAGACACTGCCATAGTTAGGTTGATGTAAGCAGCTTTGAGTCGATCTAACTGTAGTGTAGACCAGGCCTCAGTCATAGCCCTGTTCTGTTTATTCCCTCTGAAGCATCTGACAGTGGCCACTGTGGGAAGACAGGAAACTGGGCTAGATGGACCATTGATCTGACACTGTATGGCCATTCTTATGTTCCTCTCTTTCCATAATGATGACTAAATCTTCATAATGTCCATTTGTTGTTACTTTATAGTACCTAAAAATGCGCTAGAAGACAAGACCCTAACCAGAAAAGGTTTGAGACCTAATTTTAGATGTGACAACAGCTGTGTCACATAGTCCTAATTCACCACCTTGGCCCTCCATCTACAGCTTCCTCTTGAGGCAAATTAAGTCTGCTAACTTTACTAGCGTGGACACAGCCAACATCCCTGTCTGCACTGGGTAAGTTTACTAAAAAAATCAAAACCTTATTAGCTGACCCGCACCATCAGTACTAGTGGAAACTGGCACATAAACACTGCTCCAACACTTAGAACAGTTTTCAGCCACACTCTTAGGTAAAGCTAAGCAAGTCTAATCTAAACTGCTGTAAAACTAGAATCAGCCACTGCACCTCCCACCAATGCTAATACTGAGTCAGCTGAAATCAGGAGGATATTTTTTTAGGTAATTTACCTAGTGCAGACAGGGCCACTGTGTGCAAGTGCTAATAAGGAGGGCATAAGAAGAGCTAAATAGCATTAGTGAAAATACCCCACTTCCCAGTCCATCCATTTCAATGAGATGACAATTTCAAAGCCTGATGGGCTCCAATTTCTAAGCTGCCATTTTTCAGAGTAGCAGCCGTGTTAGTCTGTATTTGCAAAAAGAAAAGGAGTACTTGTGGCACCTTAGAGACTAACAAATTTATTGGAGCATAAGCTTTCGTGAGCTACAGCTCACTTCATCGGATGCATTTGGTGGAAAATACAGAGGGAAGATTGATATACACATATCAATCTTCCCTCTGTATTTTCCACCAAATGCATCCGATGAAGTGAGCTGTAGCTCACGAAAGCTTATGCTCCAATAAATTTGTTAGTCTCTAAGGTGCCACAAGTACTCCTTTTCTTTAAGCTGCCATTATTAAACAAACAGTTCCTCCTGTCTCTAACAAATGAAATAGAAAAAATTTTAATGCAACTTTAAATTCAGTTAAAAAATATCAGTCATGAAATGCAAAGCTAATCTCCACTGCCATTAACTGCTGCACTGAAATGCACATCCCCAGTCTTGTCTTGATTTCCTAGTGAACCATGTAATGTATTCTATTTGTTTGTTTCTTACTATTCACTATCAGATATACAAGGCAAGCAATGCAGCAAAGTTTAATATTGCAATATCTTTAGTTTGTATTTCCTGTGATTTTAATTTTGTTTTTAAATTCTCATTCATTAAAGCACCCACTATTTTTATAGGGCCTACAGAAACAATACTTTGTTCTTGTGTATCCTACTTGAGCTGCAGGACAACAAACAGAAGTCAGTCTTGGTGGTTACAGCTGACTTCTATTCCCAATTTTGCCACTGGCTCACTATGAGATCTTGGACAAGTCAGTCTAGGTGTTTATATGGCTGCATCACCATAGCATTTGAGTACCTCCCCAATTAGTTATAAAATGTAAGTATTTACTCACAGTGCATTATCTTAAAATAGAAATGGCACTCAAAGCTCTTTTGCAGATGAGAGGCCTTCGATGCAAGACTCTACCTAAGTGTAGGTATTGTTAGCAACAAATCATTGCCATAACCCACTGGAGAGAAAGGGGCACAAAACAGTAACACTGCTTTATTTGTTTACCTGAAGGTGCCATTAAAAATAGGAAAACAGTGTTTTATGAACGGGAAATAAAACTGGAGAAAATCTTTCACGATCTATGAGGTAGACTAACAAAAACATTAAAGTAGTATTGCCTGTGTCCCTTCAGTCCAACGAAGTGGATGAACTTTCCATGCTAGCAGCTGCTGGAGTAGAGCAGCTCTTCTAAAGGTGAAAGCCAGATGCTTTTCCTCAACATTCTTCACACCTCTGACATGGAACTCAGCAAGATTAAGAGCAACATACGGCCTCAAATGCAAGTACAACAACAGCCCCATTAGAGAGCTTTTTTACAAGGCTATCCTGCTAGGAACCAAACCACCATGAACTGTAACATTACAGGACTTGAATAATCCAGAAAGTTTGCTTTACTTGGCCATCAGTTGCGACTATGCGGTTCAAACTAGCAGTGAACCTAAAAGAGGGTCCCACTGAAAATGACCCTCAGAACCAGAAACTTCAAGTACTCTAGAAGTGTGCTCCCATTCCTCATTCCCCAAGAAAGGGAATGGCCTGAGGGACAGGATTATAGCATGGGCTGGAGTTCTGATTTCATGTGAAACTAGGGCAAGGCAGCTGAGCACACCCGCTATGCAGAAAAACCCAACTTGAAGGCTACAGATAGAATGGAACTACAAATTACCCAGGAGGTCCTGTGAACACTAATGGTCATCTTTGACCATTAGGTTGCATTTCAGCCAAGGCTAACTTTTGTTAAGTAAGGATCCAGGACTTGGCACTACTATCAGTGAACTGACACAGATAGGCTTCTCCAAACTGATCATTCACTGCAATTCATAACTTTGCAAGACACTAAAAATCATGTTCTTGTAGTAAGACATTAATTTTGTCCTATGACTGCAGAGGTGTTAACAGCCTCAGAAACAACTCTGACATCATAATCAAAAAGGCTGACAAAGGAGGTGCTGTCGTCATCATGAATAGGTCGGAGTATGAACAAGAGGCTACTAGGCAGCTCTCCAACACCACTTTCTACAAGCCATTGCCCTCTGATCCCACTGAGAGTTACCAAAAGAAACTACAGCATTTGCTCAAGAAACTCCCTGAAAAAGCACAAGAACAAATCCGCACAGACACACCCCTAGAACACCGACCTGGGGTATTCTATCTGCTACCCAAGATCCATAAACCTGGAAATCCTGGACGCCCCATCATCTCAGGCATTGGCACCCTGACAGCAGGATTGTCTGGCTATGTAGACTCCCTCCTCAGGTCCTTCGTTACCAGCACTCCCAGCTATCTTCGAGACACCACTGACTTCCTGAGGAAACTACAATCCATTTGTGATCTTCCTAAAAACATCATCCTAGCCACTATGGATGTAGAAGCCCTCTACACCAACATTCCACACAAAGATGGACTACAAGCCGTCAGGAACAGTATCCCCGATACTGTCACGGCTAACCTGGTGGCAGAACTTTGTGACTTTGTCCTGACCCATAACTATTTCACATTTGGTGACAATGTATACCTTCAAATCAGCGGCACTGTGATGGGTACCCGCATGGCCCCACAGTATGCCAACATTTTTATGGCTGACTTAGAACAAGGCTTCCTCAGCTCTCGTCCCCTAATGCCCCTACTCTACTTGCGCTACATTGATGACATCTTCATCATCTGGACCCATGGAAAAGAAGCTCTTGAGGAATTCCACCATGATTTCAACAATTTCCATCCCACCATCAACCTCAGCCTGGACCAGTCCACACAAGAGATCCACTTCCTGGACACTACGGTGCTGATGAGCGATGGTCACATAAACACCACCCTATATCGGAAACCTACTGACCGCTATTCCTACCTACATGCCTCTAGCTTTCATCCAGATCATACCACTCGATCCATTGTCTACAGCCAAGCTCTACGATATAACCGCATTTGCTCCAACCCCTCAGACAGAGACAAACACGTACAAGATCTCTATCATGCATTCCTACAACTACAATACCCACCTGCTGAAGTGAGGAAACAGATTGACAGAGCCAGAAGAGTACCCAGAAGTCACCTACTACAGGACAGGCCCAACAAAGAAAATAACAGAACGCCACTAGCCATCACCTTCAGCCCCCAACTAAAACCTCTCCAACGCATCAACAAGGATCTACAGCCTATCCTGAAGGACGAGCCATCACTCTCACAGATCTTGGGAGACAGGCCAGTCCTTGCTTACAGACAGCCCCACAATCTGAAGCAAATACTCACCAGCAACCACACACCACACAACAGAACCACTAACCCAGGAACCTATCCTTGCAACAAAGCCCGTTGCCAACTCTGTCCACATATCTATTCAGGGGATACCATCATAGGGCCTAATCACATCAGCCACACTATCAGAGGCTCGTTCACCTGCGCATCTAGCGATGTGATGTATGCCATCATGTGCCAGCAATGCCCCTCTGCCATGTACATTGGCCAAACTGGACAGTCTCTACGTAAAAGAATGAATGGACACAAATCAGACGTCAAGAATTATAACATTCAAAAACCAGTTGGAGAACACTTCAATCTCTCTGGTCACTCGATCACAGACCTGAGAGTGGCTATACTTCAACAAAAAAACTTCAAAAACAGACTCCAACGAGAGACTGCTGAATTGGAATTAATTTGCAAACTGGATACCATTAACTTAGGCTTGAATAGAGACTGGGAGTGGATGAGTCATTACACAAAGTAAAACTATTTCCCCAAGTTTCAGAGTAGCAGCCGTGTTGGTCTGTATTCGCAAAAAGAAAAGGAGTAACAAATAATAAATTTGTTAGTCTCTAAGGTGCCACGGGTACTCCTTTTCTATTTCCCCAAGGTATTTCTCCCCCCCACCCCACCCCCCACTGTTCCTCTGATATTCTTGTTAACTGCTGGAATTAGCCTACCTTGCTTGTCACCATGAAAGGTTTTCCTCCTTTCCCCCCCCTGCTGCTGGTGATGGCTTATCTTAAGTGATCACTCTCCTTACAGTGTGTATGATAAACCCATTGTTTCATGTTCTCTGTGTGTGTATATAAATCTCTCCTCTGTTTTTTCCAGCAAATGCATCCGATGAAGCGAGCTGTAGCTCACGAAAGCTTATGCTCAAATAAATTTGTTAATCTCTAAGGTGCCACAAGTACTCCTTTTCTTTTTGCGAATACAGACTAACACGGCTGCTACTCTGAAACCTGTTCACCTTGAATGGTCTCTTTGGATATGTGTTAACCATTTATACTAAATAGTCTTTTTCACCATACATTTAACTGACACTCTGCATACCTTTCCCAGGCCTGAGGAAGAGTTCTGCATAACTCGAAAGCTTGTCTCTCTCACCAACAGAAGTTGGTCCAATGAGAGATATTACCTCACTCACCTTGTCTCTCATTCACTATAAAGCAGAGCGAGCCACACAGATTCAGTGTGCAGTCCACTGAGGCAAGCTGCTTGTCTTCCAATCTCAGGTATTCCTTTAAAGAGAGTCTCTGCACTCTGCAGGGGAAGCTCTGCATCGGATTTAAGCATTTTCATTCCCTCAAATGGTCTCGTTAAAACGCAGCCCCACAAAGATGTGAATATCTAAAATTAATTTCTTGAGGTTTCTGCAAAACGTAAGTGTTTAATTACACCAACAAAATACAAGTGCTCCTTCCACAATATCAACAGAACAAAGAAGGAACAGAGTCATAGTTAGTTTTTTTTTTTGTGGGGAGGTAGTATTTACTGGGTGGAAAGAAGCTAGTGAGAGAAGTGAGCATAATGTCACTGACAGAGGGGAGGGAAAATTACGTATAAAATTATACATTCGTAGCCTCTTTTGGCAGAAGAGTGTTGCCAGTAGCTACACAGTAAAATCTAAGAGTTCTGGCACTATATAAAAGGAGAGTGGCCCAAAATACACTAATGGCCTTGCGAGGGCTTTAGATAGAGTCAGAACTAGCTGGGAAAATAGGATTACGTTACACTTCATAAACTACTAAATTTGTCCTGTACTACTCAGTAGAGGATTTACCCTGCAAGTATCAGATCAATGCCAAACAGCCTGGACTTAAAGCGAGATGCACCAAACAGACTTACAAGTGCTTTGTGAGCAAGTTTTCCACTGGAAGACTAAGGTGGGAGTGTGAGGAGGGCCCTAATCCAAGCTTTCTAATGACAGGTTTCAGAATGGTAGCCATGTTAGTCTACATCAGCAAAAATAACTAGGAGTCCTTGTGGCACCTTAGAGACTAAAAATTTATTTATAATGGAAGTTACTCATTTAGCCACTGGGAACTTTTAGGGCTGGAAAGAATAAGGCCTGATCTATACTACATGGTTAGGTAGATATAAAGCAGCTTATGTTGAGCTAGCTGTGGATGTGTCTTCACTTAAATTTGGCTCCCGCTGACAGTGCCCTGCTACATTGCTGTAATGATACCATCTCCCTGAGTGGTGTAGAGTCATGGTCAGTGTAGTTAGATTGACACAGTGGTAGCATGGACATTACATTACTTACATCAACTGTTTCTGGCTACCAAAAGCTGTCCCCCGTTGCCCCACACTGACCACTCTGGTCACCAGTGTGAACTCTGCTGCCCAGGGGTCAGGTGGACAGGAAGTTGCCCCTTCCCTTCAAAGCCCTGCAAATTTTTGAAGTTCCTCTTCTTGGTTGCCCAGCTTGGCAAGCACACCTAGCGGCTCTCCATTGTTGAGTGTAATTGCCCAAAACATGACACCAGCTACACACTGCAGATGCGCACTTGCCTGGAGTACACGGGAGGGGGTGGATCACCTGGGCTTATGTGGAGAAGAGGCTATGAAAGTACAGCTCAAGGACATCAATGAGCAGATTGCTCAGGAGATGCAAAAGAAAGATTACAACAAGTACAAACAGCAGTGCTACATGAAAGCCAAGGAGCTGCGGCCTGGTACCAGAAGGTCAGAAAGGCCAATAGTTGATCTGGTGGAGAGCTGCAAACCTGCCGCTTTTACAAACAGTTGCATGCCACCTTCAGCAAACCCCACAAGCACCGTGGATGCTTCAGAAGAGCCGAAGTCACAGGCCCCTGCCATGAACAGCAAGGAGGAAGACATCGACAAGGGGGAAAGGCAACCAGGGGATCCAGCTGCACAGTGAGCCAGGAGCTGTTTTTGACCCCACCACAATCCAGCCAATCCCGACAGTCAAGGACAGGTGAGCCTGATGCAGGGGAAGGAACCTCAGGTAAGTATGCAGTTTGCTTTGAAATTATAGGGTTGGAACCCCCAGAGTAAAAGGACACATCTGTTAATTAACTCTTATTTGTGCTAGAAGTAATAGTGAACAAGCAAGAGAGGCAGAGTTGCTATCTGCTTTTCATTCCCCTCTAGAGTTAGGCAAAGAGAGCCATGAGGAGCATGACTGCCTGTCAAAAAGAGTGCCAGTATTCAGTTCCATTGCCCTATACAGCTATAATCATGCCAGCGAGCTATTCCTCCCTCATTTCCCCACCCCAGGGCCATATTCACCATGGCTGGTGCTGCGATAGGTGCCGTGTTCTATCAATTCCAAGGAAAGGTGAGAATGTAGTGCAAGGGGTTTTGGGGTGCAAGGGGAGTGAGGTTAGTATTTTAAGTTTTGAATTTCATTGTGAATACACTGACAATGGTACCCATGTGTTGTATGTGCAGCTGCTGCCACTGTGGCCTTCAGAGTCTCCCTCTTCACACCCACGGAATGCCTGAACCAGATACAGAGGAGAAAGAGGACGACTTGGGATGACATGTTCTAGGAGATCCTGATGCAGCACTGGCTTGCAGAGAACGAGATCAGGGCCTGGAGGATCACCGTTGCAGACAGCACGGAGAAGAATAGAATTAAGAGGAGAAAGATACTGGAAAAGGAACAGAAAGTACAGCAGAAAGTGCTTGCGTTTCTCAAACAGCAAATGGAAATGCTGCAGACTGTAGCAGAGCTGCAGGTTCAACAACCCTTTGATAACTTCCCTCTGCAGCCCATAGAGAACTCAATATCGCAACCGCCGATATTGAGTTTTAATTGCGGGGTTCATGTTACAGAATAAAAGTCTGTTTTTTGGAACAAAATTCATATTTATTAGATCACAACATATGCTGCGTGGTGCTGAGCAGGTCTGACAGCAACCAATTTCCTGTTACTTCACTTTGTCACAGAACACGTATCATTCACAGACTTTATCAATAGGTGCATTGGCAATCTTATGTTCCTACACACACAGCACTCACTACAACATTCCTACCAGGCTCCATAAGAGCAAGGTCAGGTAGAGAACACTACAGCAATGCACACTACTCTGGCTCACTATTACAATGGTCTTTTCAAAGTCTCCTTGAGCCATATAGCTCTGCATTCAACTCTAATAGCTCTGATATCCGGATGTTCAAATTCAACAGCCGTTCCACCTCCGTCCTGCACCCCGGAAGAAACTTTTTCCCCTTTGCTTCACAGCTATTAAGCAGGACACAGAAGGCAGCTATAACCAGGGGATTTTTTCTCACCGAGGTCCAATCTTATAAGTAAACAATGCCAGCGATCCTTCAGATGACCAAAGATACATTCAATTGTCTTTCTGCAGCTGCTGATAATGTAGCTGAAGTGCTCCTTCATGCTGTTGAGGTGACCGGTGTATAGCTTCATGAGCCATGAGAGCAAGAGGTAGACTGGGTCTCCCCGAATCACTACTGGCATTTCAATATTCCCAATGGTAATCCATCAGTCGGGAAAGAAAGTCCCTGCTTGCAGCTTTTTGAACATTCCTGTGTTGTTAAAGATGTGCACGTCATGTAGGGTGACCAGATGCTAAATCCAAAGTATCAGGATCGCCACAGGGGGAGCACCTTTTCAATTGTTACACTCACCCGGCACGTTCGGCAGTGGGAAATCTTGCTGCCAAAGTGCCACCGAAGACCCGGACGTGCCGGGTGAGTCTAACAACTGAAAAGCTGCTCCTCCTGCCTGTCACTGCTGCCTAAGCAGCAGCAGCAACAAAAAGGGCTGCTGCACCTGAAACAAAATATCGGGACAAATGGCGTCCCGACTGTACTTCAGTCTGGACGCAGGACAAACTGCTCAATATCGGGATGTCTGGTCACCCTAATGTTATGCATCTTTCCTGACTAAACTACACAAATGTCGGTCCCTGGTGATCCACCAGTGCTTGTACTTCCCCTTTCTGTTGATGTACGCGGTAAGGTGGTCTGGTGCTAAAATAGGGCTATGCATGCCATCTATTACCCCACCGCAGTTTGAGAATCCCATTGCTGCAAAACCATTCACTATGTTCTGCACATTGCCCAGAGTCAGAGTTCTGCATAGCAGGACGCGATTAATGGACTTACACACTTGCATCACAATGGCCCCTGCAGTGAATTTCCCAACTCCAAATTGATTCCCAACTGACCAGTAGCAATCTGGCATTGCACATTTCCATTCCATTCTGAAGTTCCTCACAGATTTGTCTAGTCTTTACTCACCTAAATAATTTTGTTATTTGCAAATTTTGCCACCTCACTGCTTGCTCCCTTTTCCAGATCACTCTGTGTTATGTTAAACACAACTGGCCCCAATACAGAACCTCACACCCCCTGTTGGCCATGTTGAAAAATTGGCCATTTATTCCTACTGTTTTCCTTTCTCTCAGCTAGTTTCTGATCCATGACAGAAGTTTACCTCTAATCCCATGGCTACCTGGTTTCCTTAGTAGCCTCTTAAGTGTTTTGTCAGAGGTGGTGGTTTGTGGGGTGTTTTTTTTTTTTTTTTTTTTTTTTTAAACAACTCCAGGTTGGCAGGCTTCAACTAAGAGTCCATGGCTACACAAAATGAGGTTATAAGTTTGATTGATAAAGGTAACAATGTTTATGTACAGTAATATATTTAGAATTCTGCAAGGCTTTTGACTTGGTACCGCAGAACATTTTGAGTTAAAAAACCTAAAATGGTATAAAATTAACATGGCACACACTAAATGGACTTAAAACTGGCTAACTAAAAGGTCTCAAATGTAATTGTAAACAGGGAATTGTCAAATGGGTTTTTATAGGAGGGTCCTACAGGGATTGGTTCTTGGCCCTGTGCTATTTAACATTTTTATCAATGACCTGGAAGAAAACAGAATCACTGATTGAGTTTGCAGATGATACAAAAATTGAGGGAGTGGTAAATAATGCAGAGGATGGGTCACTGATTAAGGGCGATCTCGATCGCATGGTAAACTGGATACAAGCAAACAATATGCATTTTTAAAACAACTACATGTTAAACACATCTAGGAATAAAGAATACTTACAGGATGGGAGACTATCTGGAAAGTAATGACTTTGAAAAAGACTTACGGGCTGTTGGGGATAACCAGCTAACATAAGCTCCCAATATGATGCTATGGCCAAAAGAGCTAATGCAATCCTGGTATGCATAAATAAGGGAATCTGAACTAGGAACAGACTGGTTCTCTTACCTCTATTTGGCACAGGTGCAACCATTGCTGGAATTGTGTGCCCATTTCTGGTGCCCACAATTCAAGAAGGATGTTCATAAATTGGAGAGGGTTAAGAGAAGAGCTACAAGACCAATTAAAGTATTAGAAAATATACCCTCTTTGAGTTTATCTATTTAACTTAAAGAGAAGGCTAAGGGGTGACTTGATTACAGTCTGTAAGTACCTACACAGGGAACAAATATTTAATAATGAACTCTTCAATCTAGCAGAGAGAGGTATAACATGATCCAATGGCTGGAAGTTGAAGCTATAGAAACAGAATGGAAATAAGGCATACATCTTTGACAGTGAGAGTAACTAACCATTTGAACAATTTACCAAGGTTTATGGCGGAATCTCCATCACTGAAACTTTAAATCAAGATTGGATGTTTTGCCTATAAGATCTGCTCTCAGAGTTATTTTGGTCAAGTTCCATGGTCTGTGTTATACAGGTCAGACAGGTAGGGTGACCATATTTCCCTATGACAAATACGGGACACCTGGTAAAACTGCACGTATTCAAGCGAGTTCAATGGCAATTAATCAGAATTATGCAGTACAAATGTTCAAAACAACATTAAGTTGACTGAGCACCCGTTAAAAAGAAATACTGCATTATTATAAAATTAATAATAGGTAAAAATTTTAAGTATAGACTTACAATTAAGTGGTTACTGCTCTGACTTATTTTGGGGGGGGGGGGGGCTTGCAGGGCTCAAGCCAACTCCACATGGCAGGACCCGAGGAGGCAGTGCCACTTCCACCCCTTGATTCACCTCAGCAAGCCACCCAGCCTGTCCTGGTTGCGGGGGGGAGGCACAACCAAAAATTATAACTCAAAGGTGGAGAGTCAGCTGAAAAAGTTTGACAACAGCTCAGGGTGAGGGAGGGGGGTAGCTAGGGGCTGTCTGTGGGCAGGGGGGTAGCTCAGGGTGCAGGGAGAGAGGTACCCAGGGGCTGTGTGCCAGGAGGGCTCCCCTGCCTTTCCTGTTCCCTCAGGGCTCTACCAGCCATGGAGCCGGGTCCCCCACCCTGCAGCTCTTACCAGCTGCATAAGCAAAGCAGGCTGGGATCTGACGAGCAGCTTCAACCCCCTGCACCATCAGGAGAGGAGAGACCACCACAGATGCCGGCTCCATGGCACCAGCCAGAGAAGCAGCTACCCAGCATGCACAGCCCGGATATGGCTTCCTGCCTCTGACTTGGCGTAGGAAAAAGAAGGAGCTATGGGGGCGGGGGGAGTAGAGTTGCCCCCTGGACTGCCCTGCACTTGCACTGCAGTTTGGGGGGACAACACCCACAGTGTTGCGGCCGGGGCCCGGTCTGGGAAGGAAGGAGCCGGGGCGGCAGCGCGAGGCCGGGCCCTGTCCTCCAGCCCCCCGGCATGACCAGGCCGGAGATGGCGGACGAGACGCTGTTCCTGCTGCTGCACAACGAGATGGTGTCTGGGCTGTACCGGGCCGCGGAGCACGGCGAGGGGGAAAATGGACGATGCATCACTAAACTGGAAAATATGGGGTTTAGAGTAGGACAAGGATTAATTGAAAGGTTTACCAAAGACACTGCCAGATTCAAGGATGAGTTAGATATTATGAAGTTCATCTGCAAAGATTTTTGGACTACTGTATTCAAAAAGCAAATTGATAATTTAAGGACCAATCATCAGGGTATCTATGTACTTCAGGACAACAAATTTCGTCTCTTGACTCAGATGTCTACAGGAAAACAGTATTTAGAATATGCACCTAAGTATCTGGCATTCACTTGTGGACTAATCAGAGGTGGCTTATCAAATCTGGGAATAAAGAGTATTGTGACAGCTGAAGTTTCAGCAATGCCTGCATGTAAATTTCAGGTGATGATACAGAAGATGTAGAACATGTTCAGATCTGTGTATCTGCCCTTTTTAAAAAATCCTGTGTACACTAAAGATGTCTTGATTAATTTAGCTTCACCTGTATACCTTATAAATTATAATAGCATGCAGCACAATTCCTGCATTATGTAAAGTAAATATTAACTTAAAAAAAAAAAGTGTGGGCCCCTTACTGAATGAGGGAGGCAAGCTAGTGACAGAGGATGTGGAAAAAGCTAATGTACTCAATGCTTTTTTTGCCTCTGTTTTCACTAACAAGGTCAGCTCCCAGACTGCTGTGCTGGGCAACACAAAATGGGGAAGAGATGGCCAGCCCTCTGTAGAGATAGAGGTGGT
The DNA here is from genome assembly GCF_009764565.3 of Dermochelys coriacea. NCBI lineage: Eukaryota > Metazoa > Chordata > Testudines > Dermochelyidae > Dermochelys > Dermochelys coriacea. Next base: position 32,918,556 of record NC_050082.1, on the reverse strand, counting down.
TAGGGACTATTTAGAAAAGCTGGACGTGCACAAGTCCATGGGGCCGGACGAATTGCATCCGAGAGTGCTGAGGGAATTGGCGGCTGTGATTGCAGAGCCCTTGGCCATTATCTTTGAAAACTCGTGGCGAACGGGGGAAGTCCCGGATGACTGGAAAAAGGCTAATGTAGTGCCCATCTTTAAAAAAGGGAAGAAGGAGGATCCTGGGAACTACAGGCCGGTCAGCCTCACCTCAGTCCCTGGAAAAATCATGGAGCAGGTCCTCAAAGAATCAATCCTGAAGCACTTAGAGGAGAGGAAAGTGATCAGGAACAGTCAGCATGGATTCACCAAGGGAAGGTCATGCCTGACTAATCTAATCGCCTTTTATGATGAGATTACTGGTTCTGTGGATGAAGGGAAAGCAGTGGATGTATTGTTTCTTGACTTTAGCAAAGCTTTTGACACGGTCTCCCACAGCATTCTTGTCAGCAAGTTAAGGAAGTATGGGCTGGATGAATGCACTATAAGGTGGGTAGAAAGCTGGCTAGATTGTCGGGCTCAACGGGTAGTGATCAATGGCTCCATGTCTAGTTGGCAGCCGGTGTCAAGTGGAGTGCCCCAGGGGTCGGTCCTGGGGCCCGTTTTGTTCAATATCTTCATAAATGATCTGGAGGATGGTGTGGATTGCACTCTCAGCAAATTTGCGGATGATACTAAACTGGGAGGAGTGGTAGATACGCTGGAGGGGAGGGATAGGATACAGAAGGACCTAGACAAATTGGAGGATTGGGCCAAAAGAAATCTAATGAGGTTCAATAAGGATAAGTGCAGGGTCCTGCACTTAGGATGGAAGAATCCAATGCACCGCTACAGACTAGGGACCGAATGGCTCGGCAGCAGTTCTGCGGAAAAGGACCTAGGGGTGACAGTGGACGAGAAGCTGGATATGAGTCAGCAGTGTGCCCTTGTTGCCAAGAAGGCCAATGGCATTTTGGGTTGTATAAGTAGGGGCATAGCGAGCAGATCGAGGGACGTGATCGTTCCCCTTTATTCGACACTGGTGAGGCCTCATCTGGAGTACTGTGTCCAGTTTTGGGCCCCACACTACAGGAAGGATGTGGATAAATTGGAAAGAGTACAACGAAGGGCAACGAAAATGATTAGGGGTCTAGAGCACATGACTTATGAGGAGAGGCTGAGGGAGCTGGGATTGTTTAGTCTGCAGAAGAGAAGAATGAGGGGGGATTTGATAGCTGCTTTCAACTACCTGAAAGGGGGTTTCAAAGAGGATGGCTCTAGACTGTTCTCAATGGTAGCAGATGACAGAACGAGGAGTAATGGTCTCAAGTTGCAATGGGGGAGGTTTAGATTGGATATTAGGAAAAACTTTTTCACTAAGAGGGTGGTGAAACACTGGAATGCGTTACCTAGGGAGGTGGTAGAATCTCCTTCCTTAGAGGTTTTTAAGGTCAGGCTTGACAAAGCCCTAGCTGGGATGATTTAACTGGGACTTGGTCCTGCTTTGAGCAGGGGGTTGGACTAGATGACCTTCTGGGGTCCCTTCCAACCCTGATATTCTATGATTCTATGATTCTAGTACCCACCCACCCAACTCTGTTCATGGGCTCAGGAGGCTTCTCCCACAGGGGGAACACCGGGGATCCGGATTAAGCCCTGGCTCTCGGCTTCAGTCCCACCACTCATGGATTGGGGCGGGGGGGGGGGAGAGGGGGTAACCAGGGATCAGTGTTTCAGCCCTGTGGCTCCTGCCTTCAGCCCCACGGCGGGTGCCAGGGATGGAGGCTTCAGCCTGGGGAGGAGAGTGCCAGGGTTTCAGCATGGGGGGGTGGAAGGGAGGCAGGGCTTCTGTCCCACAGGATGTGCTGGGGATTAGGGCTTCAGCCAGGGGGGAGGAGAGGGGAGGGGAGGCAGGGCTTCAGCAAGGGGTGGCATCTTGGAAGGGGCTTCAGCCCCACTGCTTCTGGCTTCAGTCCCGGGGCGGGGGGCGCATCACTGCTCAGGGCTTCAGCCCCACAGCTTGAAAGGGCTGGCGGACACCTGTTGGAAACCCTTCTTTAGGGTTTCACACAGGGAGGGGTGATACACTCCCCAACCCTCCCACACACCCCCTTACCCCTCTATCACACAGGGATTCCTCTCCTCCTACTTGGCGTCGTGTCTGCCCACCTTTGCACCCAGCCTGAAGACACCACATGCTCACTGCATGCCCACACTCAACCGCCAGCCAACCACAAACAGGAGATGGCTAGGGCTGCACGAACTGCTGACTAACCAGCAGGGGGAGCAGAAAATATGGGATAATTTGCCCATTCTTTAAAAAAAGCAGGACACTTGCAAGAGGGCTTAAAAATGGGACAGATGGTCACCCTAAGACTAGGTGATCACAATGGTATCTTCAGGACTTGATATCTATGAAAATAAAGTATAGATGCAGGGCTCTGTCTCCTCCCCTGACACTTCACATCAGTGCCTTTGCTAATCATCTAGAGCAGTTGTGTTGCCCCAGAGAGGCCAGGGTAGGGGCAGGGGAGAGAGAAGAGTATGGGGGGGGGGGAAGGGGATGGCGCTGCAGTGGTTGCCTCCTGATAGCTAAGAACAATGTGTGGGCACCCTTTACTAAAGAAGCCTCTGAACTTTTTGGGGGAGTGGTCCAAGGGAAAAGCCTGTGTGCTGCAATCTAGCCTTAAGAAAAGAAGTACTTGTGGCACCTTAGAGACTAACAAATTTATTTGAGCATAAGCTTTCATGAGCTTTCAGATGCATCTGATGAAGTGAGCTGTAGCTCACGAAAGCTTATGCTCAAATAAATGTGTTAGTCTCTAAGGTGCCGCAAGTACTCCTTTTCTTTTGCGAATACAGACTAACACAGCTGCTACTCTGAAACCTGTCAATCTAGGCTTAGAGACTAGAACTCCCATGATGCCTTGGGGAAAGAGGGGGAGACTTTCTCATGCCAGTAGAGCCAGCGGTGGACTCCATTTTCGGAAAAGAAGTGAGATTGCTGCTGTGGAGCTCTGTCCATACCAGGAGCTGCTGCTAGGAAGCCAGAAGCGGTTGCTGGAAGTCTGCAGGGGCTTTGATCGAGCAGGGAGCCTCAGAGGCTGTTGGTGGTTTGACTCGGGCCAGGGCAGAGACTATTGCTGTGCCTAGAGCTGACTGAGGTGGTCCCGCAGTGAAGGAACTGTGAGTAACCCCCACTCTGGTTTGGGACAGTGCTTGCAACGGAAGGGGCACAGCAGAGAGACTGAGTCTGAGGAGAGGCAGAGTGATCTTCCCACCAAACCAGGACCCAAAGCTGCTGACATTTGGTGGGGCCAGCTCCAATCATCAGTGGGGTTGTTGCCTTGGCTAGACCAATACACAGAACCAGAGTGCTGTCTCCAGCTGCAGATCTCTAAGCGCACCCACACAAGCATCTAGGACTCTCAAATCCAGAGGAGTGTTCACTGCGGGGTGGGGTAAATGGTAGCACATACATTTCATTTATTACTGTATACTATAATTTGTTAATTAATTTTATTCAACTGCCCCATGTAGATTTAAATTAATAGGGACATATCTTAAAACTGTTATACCCTGATTTTTTTAGTTGTTAAGTAAAGTTTTGTTACCTCAAATTGAAGTATATTGGGTGTATATTATTTATAATTGGTATTTTTGAGTTCCCCATGCCACAGTTTATATATTATTAATTATTAGAATAACTTTATTCCTGGAGGTGCCCAAGGCACACCACTGAGTGTGTATGGGGGTCAGCCAGGTGGAGGCACTGCCAATCTTAAATTCTTTTAGGAGTAAAGGGACTGCAGCAGAGGGTTGAATAGAGGATCCCCACTTATTCAACAGCACCACTGGAATACTCAGGATCTTCTTTAATGTCAACAACATCCGACACCCAGGCACACAGATGAGTGTTGCCTGCTTCTGAGTAACCCAGGAAGGAAAGGGGGGTTATAAATGTATTATGAAAAAGAGGAATAAATTAAGTGGATTGCTACAGGGTGAATAGCAACACTTTCACTGCAAGCCAAACTGGCTCTCAGACCTATGGAGCAAACGTCAAGTAGGAGCAGAAACTCTGAGCACTCCCACCAAGAAAAACATTTTCCATGTGCCCATTTCTTCATGCTAATGTTTCAGCTACATACAGAGAGGTATGCAAATGCAAATGCATCCGATGAAGTGAGCTGTAGCTCACGAAACCTTATGCTCTAATAAATTTGTTAGTCTAAGGTGCCACAAGTACTCCTTTTCTTTTTGCAAATACAGACTAACACGGCTGCTACTCTGAAATACAGAGAGGTGAAAGCCAGAGAGGAGGGGAGTGGGGAATCGCAAAGGAAATGAGCTAAAAATCAACACTCCACCCCACCCCCACCTCTCATCTATAATCCAACACGAAAGAGACAACAGGCAAACAGCAAGAGGTCATCTTCAAAGGGCTGGTTGCCAAGGGAAGCAAGTGCAAAGGCAGAAGGCATGTCCCCATCAAAGTACAGCAGCTGCCAAAGAATCACAAAGGTACAGCTTCCCTGGGGGTTGGAGGGAAATTTAGACATGGAGAACACAGTGCTAGGGAGCAGCTGGCTCCTGGAATGTAAAAAATTGGTGATTTTGTGCTTCTCAGCAGGGAGAGGGCAAGACAGAAAAAGTCTAAAATATAATTTCCCTCCCCCAACCAACTTTTGGCTATTGAACACGTAAACCATTATCTAGATGCACCAGAAAGAAAGTGCCCCACGGAGCCAGTCCAACAACAACTAGAAGAGGCCCAAGGATGGCCCTTTTCTTCATTTAAACAGCAGATTTTCAAATTACAACTCACAACCAAGTGTAAGTGGGCAAAGAGGGGTGGTGGAGGAGTGAGTATTAGATATTTACATTAAGAACATTCCTGAGCAAAGTCAAACACTCTCCTCATCCCCCCCCATCCCTCTGAAATCAGAGCTGCAGAGATTAGTCCCACAATAGGAAGGGCTATAGGATTTTTATCTGACAAGGTACAGACAAAACAAATTTCAGAGTAGCAGCCGTGTTAGTCTGTATTCGCAAAAAGAAAAGGAGTACTTGTGGCACCTTAGAGACTAACATTTATTTGAGCATAAGCTTTCGTGAGCTACAGCTCACTTCATCCGATGAAGTGAGCTGTAGCTCACGAAAGCTTATGCTCTAATAAATTTGTTAGACAAAACAAACTGAATCATCCACAAAATGCAAAGTCCTGGAATAATGCTTACACCTTTTGTAGCAAACAAAAAAGGTCAGTCAGTTTAAAACCAGACTCAATCTCATCTGCTCCCACTAACCATTTCAAACTGTTTGATTATTGGTTTTCTCAAGCTTCAGTCATGTCTCTGCAACCTTATTTATTTGTAAGCTTGCTATGAAAATTGACAGATGAGAGGTCAGAAGCTCTATATGTTGTTTACATGATTCGGTATGTAACAAATCAAGATAGTTATAAATAAGCAACTGTGCTGAGATTACATTAAATCCGACACGTCCTGTACTGAAAGATGTGGTGTCACTAAAGGCAGCATAAATGGGATCTTATTTGCAATTCTCATTAACTTCAAAACCAGTGTGTTGCCAGCTCACATGATTTTACTGTGTGCTTCTAAATATTGCATTTTTTAAGTTCCTGCTCTTGAAAAGATGTGAATACATGAATGAGAAATTCAGCTTTTATTTAAAAAACAGTAAGTTTCTAGCCCTAATGATTGCAGAGAAAAATGTGAACCAAGTGCACCCTGAAGTAAAAAGCCTCAAACTTACATGTTTAAAAAAAAAAAATCTCTATTTATGAACATTTTGGGTTGTCAACACTGAAACCAGGAGTTAGAGAGATGAAATTTACTCAGAACTCTAAACCTACAAGTCCTGATCACTGGAGCAGATAAACCAACCACTGGAGATCTGTATGTTTATTTTGGGGAGAGAAAACCAAAAAGCCTGCCTTACGTAGCTTCTCAAACCTCACTTTGTCCCTCTTAGGCATGACCCTTCCACATGGCAAAGCAATCCACCCAGGCAGCTCACAAAACTCTGAAATGCAGCTCTTAAATTACCATGCAAGAATAGAACAGAAGTTATTTGCCTCAATTTATTCCCTTCCCAAAGCACAAAAATCCTTCCCATAGGCCTAAAGACTTTCAAATGTTATGGTCTAGCTGACACACAGGAGATGCCCCTATTTTTTCTCCTCTGGTCTGACTTTAGGAAAAATCCAGGGAAGCATAAAGTTTCAGTTCACACTGAAGAGTATGATGGTACCTTGGAGTAAAAACACTAACAATCCTTACAACTATTTGGTCTGAATAGAAAACTATGAGCCAGCTGTACCATACACTTATCCCATTCTCTCACACAGGAAAAACTGCAGCAGAGGGCCCAAGAGTAGGGTGACCGGATGTCATCATTTTATAGGGACAGACCTGATATTCGGGGCTCTCTCTTATCTAGGTGCCTATCACCCCCATGCCCCCTGTCCTGATTTTTCACACTTGCCATCAGGTCACCCTACCCAGGAGGAAGGAAAGACTTTTTTTTTTTTTTTTTTTTTTTTTGAGTACTAAGTTTATTGCCCCAAGTCTGACTCAAAGAAAATCTTAAGGCCTACCAGGAGAGTTAGTAGCACAGTTTCTCATTGGGGCACCAATAAGATTTTACAAAAGCTATACCTATTGTATCTAAGAGGAAAATTTTCCATGAGGTGAAGATCTTGGGATCAAGATATTCTCTGTAAGGCTCTGAATGGCTTACTGTGGCTAGACAGGCATAATTTGCCAGCGACAGAAGATGAATACTATTTCATAGATCAGCATGCAGAAGAAACCAGGATGAACCTTTGAGTACTTAAACATGGGGTCCAATAAAGTGCGTCAGAGCCAGAGAAGGAGCAGATATTAAAAAGAGTTCTGATTTTCCCTTCATTTGTCTGCTAATAGGTACCATTAGAGCCACAAAGTATTTTTACTGATTCTCTGAATAAGATGAAATACAGATGCCTTGACTAAGGCAAAACAGACCCGCATACATCTAAATATATGTCTTAAATCTCCAAGTGATAAGAAATGTTTGTAAAGACTTTTGTTAATTTCCAGAGATGTACATGCGAGGTACCTTCAAGATGCCATTAGGTGGGTAGGCAGGAGTTGTCTTCATGCACACAGCTCAGGCTCCTTCACCTTGTCCACACAACCTGGTTTTGGACATCTGAGTTCAGACCTTTTACTATGACATTTTATATTAAGTCTACAGCATACTCATAGTTGGTATTTCCCCTGGGGGAGGATTTTCTTTGAGAATTCAACACCATGTTTTGCCCAGCTTGGTGTTTCTACTTGAACAGTAGATGGCATGGAAGATGAGCAAACATTACCCCACTCTTGCAGTCTGGAAGATTACTCCCTTGTGAGGAAATCTTAAATGGAGATGGTGACGTGGCAAGCATCTCTCACTCCCATCCCCTATAACATGTCCCTGAGAGACTTCAGGAGTGTTTTGGCTTTCAAAATGTGCCCTTCTCACTAGCTAGCCTCTTAGAATCAGACAGTCTGGGGATCTACCCTTTCACACTCTTATTTCTTTTTCTTCTATACAATGTTTTTAGACAATCTCATCCACTCTCATGGCTTAACTAACAGCTCTATGCAGACTCGCCCTGGACTTCCATCTCCATCCTTGACCTCGCCCCTCTATCATGAGATATTTCCACCTGTCTCAGCATGTCAGAAACTGAATCTTAATTCTTCCCCCAAATCCTCAGTAGTGACACCATGTGCAGAAAAGAAAAAAATCCCACATCATTAAAATTTATTTTTAAATATATATAAAATTTCCATCACCATTACAGTACTGCTATAGGGCCGAGTTAAGGTTGTTTGGGTGCCCTGACTGCGCATTTCTTACTTGACAGTTAAGGTTAACAAAATCCAACCATGTTAACTCTGAATTTTCTTGATTTATAATGGTTGGCTTTGGGATAATTACAACATCTTACAACTACCTACATTAATGATAAGTACTCAGCTTTTTCTCCAACTTGATGTAGTGTCTAAAAAAGGAAATTCTCAACTAAAAATTTCATACATGAACATTAAACAAGAAATTAAAGAGAATGCTGTCACAGTTCAGGCAACCACAACTAGTTCCTCATGGTCCATCCAGGGCACCCCCCTCTAGGCTCCCAGCTCCTCAGCCATCACATCTCTTGGGTAAAGACCCACACCTCTCTCCTTCCTAACTGGGCATTTTCCAGGCTGCACTAGCAAGCCAGACTGTCTAAACAAGCCAGCATTTGCACTTTGGTTTCTCTCTGGAGGCTACAATTAGCGTAATGGCCGGCAGTATAAGTTATCACACTGCTCTTTATATGGAAGCACATTTATTTTTGAGGTGAAAGCATTACACAGAAGATGTACTAAAAACAATGAAAGAACCTATAAGCATGCCAAAAACCTTACCAGAGGGCACCCCTACTTTGGGGTTTGGTAAGTGTCAATCATCCAAAACCCACAACTGGGTTTCCCGTGGGGTTAAAAGTAGACACCCCTGCCCCAAAGAGCTTACAATCTAAATAGACAACTCACAAACAGGGTGGGGGAGGGAGTAAAACATTCAAGCAGAGTGAACAATGTGATGGTGTCAAAAGTCATGTTAGCACCACAATATAGATATGGGTGCATTTACTTAGGAGGGGATCAGCTAACTTAAAAGAAGTTGGCAAGGGTGGGGGGTGAAGGGTCAGGCCGGGGAGTAGAAGCTCAGGAGGCGCAGGTGTGAAGTGAAGCTGAGGTGAAGAAACTGAGGGAGGAGGAGAGTTGAAGCAAAACAGCCAAACAGCACAAGATAGAGAAATTCAGAACTGTGTACCGTTTTGACTAGAATGTCTAAAAGTGAAAAAGTTCCCTGCTCTGGCTGCTCCTATTACTACCGGCACCTTCAGTCAGAATAGCTTCCCATCTTCCATTGCACCCAATGAGAATGAAGCTAGAGAAGATGGTAGCTCCCCAGGCTGCTAAGAGAGAGGGAGAGGAAAACTCAGTCCCACTGAGAGCAAGAAAAGACATATGCCCTTCTCAAAATGGCCACCTGACAGTGACTTCAATCCCATTGTTCCAAATGGAAAATCGGCAGCCGTTTTGAAAGAGGTCACTTCTATGCAATGTTATCAATAGTCGAACATTCTTCAGTCCCTGTTAGTTTATAACGAAAAAAATGTGCATTATTCCTAAATTTTTCAAAACGTGGCCAACGCACAAGATTTCACTCACTTCCCATATAGTTTAAACACTCAGAATTTGAGCACAGGTGTTTTCTGTTAAGTTCATTTCCTCTTAAAAACAAAACAAAAACAAAAAACAACACATTGACATGAGATGCTAAGCTTCTTAGAGGAGGGGACCCATTTTAAAATACATTTTAAATCCTGAACTATAACAGATTTACTTGTAAATTCTCAAAATCAATTCTGTACTCAAAGAGTTACTGCGTAAACTTGAGGGTAATTCGCTGTATTTCTAATATAACAAAGCAACTGAATCCCAGCTTGAAAAAGTAAAATTCAAATCAACCTTAACTATGGAGGCTGCAGCTGGTGCCTCCATAATAATAAAGCTCCTCTCATTGAGGTCTTTCCCTGGCACCATACCAAGGTACATTCTTGTCATATTCCAGCATCTTAATACAAGGAAAAACAATGTTCCAATAGTCTCTAAAACCTTTCAAGTGAATGTTAATAACATGATACTAGTGAATGCTTTTTAGTTAATATTTAAACATGTAGGACATAATAAGAAACCTTTATTAAAGATTCTGGTCACTGGTTAGTTAATGGTAGCTGCTTATTTGCAATGCTACATAAGACAACATGCACTCAATCCAAAAACAGAGAGACTTGTAATAATGAAACTCTTAGAACAAGCAGTGCTCTGTATTTGACAGGTTTTTGCAAGAGACACTAAAACCTGGGAATAGGAATAATTCAGAATCAGAGAATTCCTGTACTCAATTTGAAAGTGATGTTGCCAGCTGCCACGGATGCTAAATTATAGGTGAAACTAGCAGCGCTGCCTAAACCTAAGGTTGCATGACACTTCCATTAGAAGATCCAGTTGTTAGTAACCTTGACTAAGTTAGCCAAGCAGGCTGAAATTTTCCATGTCAGGTGTCTGCTTCAGGCTGATTTGTTGAGAAAGTTTTAGCAAAAAATGGGTTCAGCCACTACTGAGAACAAAATTAAGGGGAAATAAATTGTTTTGCCCATCTTAAAAAAATTCTCACAAATATGTTTCATTAAGAAGCTCTAGTGCCTCCATATTTTGGAACAGGGACTTCAAATGTGCCCTGGTGTTAAGGATGTGCCTCTTGCTGTTCTGGGTAGGTGGAAGTGGAGTGACAAGTTTGGACAAGTTGGAAGCCTTTGAAAATTCTCTGTTTAAACATGCTCAGTAGAGACTTGTTTGGTGTCTAATTTCTCCAAATATTCAGTCTGTACTGAGCAGGTTCCCTCTCTTCATAGCTCCTATACAACACCGGACTGGGCATGTAACATCTCTACACAGCAGCTGGGCATGCTTCATTCCCAAGGATGCACGAGATGAGTAGGACTTTCCTCGCAATGGCTGCTGCTCCACCTGTCTGCAAGGGTGCCACTGCAGCAGAAATACTATATTAAGAGCAGGGATATTGTGTCTCCTGTGCTCTTAATGCTCTTGCTGGCACTCAGGCATCATGGAGGGGAAAGGAGGAAGTGGCCTGACACAAATGCAGATGGGAGAGGGGCAAGAGCCAGGAGGAAGCATAGGCCAGGAGAAACTGAACTGGACAGGGGCAGAAAGGTCTGTATAACGACTACAGCATATTCCCCTCCAGAACCTGGAATTGAAACCCTTATTCCTGACTCTCAGGGCTTGTCTACACTACCCGCCGGATCAGCGGGCAGCGATCGATCCAGCGGGGGTCAACTAAATGTGATAAATCAACTGCTGAGTGCTCTCTCGTCAACTCCGGTACTCCACCAAAACAAGGCACACAAGTGGAGTCGATGGGAGAGCGTCAACTGTCGACTTACCTCAGTGAATACACCACGGTAAGTAGATCCAAGTACGTGGACTTCAGCTACGCTATTCACATAGCTGAAGTTGCGAATCTTAGATCGACCCCACATGGTAGTGAAGACAAGCCCTCAGTGTTCCTCTGCTGTGAAACCCACTGGCCAAGGGTTTCTAGTGGCAGGTCTATATAGACAACAGCCGCCTTGTACTGATACCAGTTATTCCATTACCTCAATGATAAAGAACTGCTGTAGCTCTAATTATCCAAACCGTGCTGGTGAATCAGAGCAGTGTAGTGAAGGAGACAGTTGTCTGTAGGACCCCGGTCTCATTTGTTGCAGAAGTTGAAAGATGTGTAGTAGAGGTGTTTAAAAAAATTCATGTGTAGATATAGTGCTTTGCTAACAGACAGTTCAAAAACATTCCATTTAACATGTCATCAGCTTTCTAGTATGGTCTTAAGTCACAAGGGAGCATTCCCTCTTGTTCAGAGCAATCTCCCAGTCTAAAGGTAACTTAGTGGTTTTACAGTTACTATCATATAATGCAATAAAATGTGCCTGACCTGAAATCTACCCCCCTCCTCTCAGAGAGGGAGGTAGGTACAGGCCAGGCCCAGTTGCCTTGCATGGTGGGAGTCCTCTTAACACAACATGGCTCAGGTTTTGTTTTTTTTCCATTACTTTTTTGTATCTAAAATGAATGGCACTTACAATCCTGGAGACAGTTCTGCTATTCCCAGAACCTGCACAATGTAGTCAATATCAATATAAGCTCTTTACTCACCAAAATGCTTGTATTCCTCATGAACGTGACTTGCCGCAGACAGTCCTTTCTATTCTATGTCCAAGAAAGGAGTGCAGACCCATGGCCCATTCAGTATTCAGCCTCTCTGAAGACTCCCAGTAAGGCAGACTAGGGTGGCCTGTGAGTCGTGGCTGAGATACACACCTCCAAATTCATTTCACACAGGCCATTAAGCTTTCAAACAGTTTGACATTCAACCTGGCCTGGATTCCTATCAGCGCCGCCTTATTAATTATTATTATTAGTACTACAATTAAGCATTTCTCTTTAGCACCATATTTGCACAGTTTTTACAGGTAGAGGAAATAAGAGATTCTCTCTCTCTCTCAAACAGCTTTTAAATATAGAACATGAAAATAATCAAAGGATGGAAATATAAAAAGGAGGGATGAGAGTAAACAAAAGTGAGTTGTGTTGTGAGTAAGTCTTGTAAATTTCTAATATTTTTGCACAGAGGCTACGTCTACACTCTGCCGCAGTCTGGACAATGGGGGGTTATGAATTGCAGACAGCACCAAAGTGTTGTGCTCTAACTGCCATATGTGGATACTGCTGACGCAAACTAAAGGTATCTAGTTCATGTTAATGCAGTCCTCTTTCAAACAAGACTCAACATAAAACTAAAAAGAAAAGGAGTACTTTTGGCACCTTAGAGACTAACAAATTTATTAGAGCATAAGCTTTCGTGAGCTACAGCTCACTTCATTGGATGCATCCGATGAAGTGAGCTGTAGCTCACGAAAGCTTATGCTCTAATAAATTTGTTAGTCTCTAAGGTGCCAAAAGTACTCCTTTTCTTTTTGCGAATACAGACTAACACGGCTGCTACTCTGAAACCTAACATAAAACTAGGTACCTTTTAGTTTGCACCAGCAGCATCCATACGGAACAGTTAGAGCACAACACTTTTGTGACGTCTGCAATTCACATCCTCATGGCCCACACTGCAGCACAGTGTAGACAAGGCAGCACACAGAGGGTTGGGCAGGAGAAGTCATGCCAGGAGTGGAGGCCACTGATGGTGCAAAGCACTGAGGAAGGATTTGAAGGAAGACAGGAGTATTCATAGCTCACAGGAGGAGGAAAAAGGCCAACAAAAGACATGAGATGAGGAAATGAAGGAACAAAGATAGGGCAGAGCTCAGGGGCAGATGAGCAGTGAAATGTCCATAGAGGCAGAGTCTTGGCAACACATGCCAGGACTTAAGTCTTCATACAGAAAGCCAGTGAAGGGAACGGAGGAGTGAGGAATGAAGAAGATATGAGCTGCAGCATGCTAGAGAGGGTGGAGAGAGAAGAGGTTAGGAGTTTACAGGAGTCCACATAAGAAAACCATGCTGTGAACCAGGTCTTTTGCAGTGGGGACAGAGAGGAATGGCAGATTTTAAATGGGATGGTGGGAAAAGGGATAAGGTTCAGCAAGAGACAGGAAGTGAGAAGCCAAAGATAAACCGAAGTTGGGAGCTTGACTGATGCGGAGGACCCAGTCCATGAACTTTTCACTCGCTCAGTCTCTTGTACCTCCCTCAACAGATAAAATGGCAGTGAAAAGTCAGTTGCTAATACTGTTTACTCATGCCAGACTGTCTTCTCCCAGCAGCTCAGAGTTGTATGCTGCCCACCCCCACCCCCCCACACACACACGCACGATCCCTTCAAGGTGTTGCATCCTTCTTGCCAGAGAGCTGCAGGCAATTCCCAACAGAGGCCAGAGCAGCCAGAAGGGGCACTCACAAAGTAATCATACTCCTCACCAGGGGAGACATGAATTGCTTTCATAAGACTCAAATCTGTCTAGTTCAGGAGCACAAGACCCAGCTACCAAAGGACAAGCACTAATCTTCCCTCGCACACCCTTATATGCCCCCAGCTTGGTAGCCCAGAAACTTTCATTTCTCAGTTGCAAAGCAGCACATAACCCCAAAACCACTAGGAAAAAACAACAAACTCAACAAAAGCGAAATTTGACTTTGACTCCCTCAGGGAACAGATGGCCAGGATCCCCTGGGGGACTAACATGAAAGGGAAGGGAGTCCAGGAGAGCTGGCTGTATTTCAAGGAATCCCTGTTGAGGTTACAGGGACAAACCATCCCGATGACTCGAAAGAATAGTAAATATGGCAGGCGACCAGCTTGGCTTAATGGTGAAATCCTAGCGGATCTTAAACATAAAAAAGAAGCTTACAAGAAGTGGAAGGTTGGACATATGACCAGGGAAGAGTATAAAAATATTGCTCGGGCATGTAGGAAAGATATCAGGAGGGCCAAATCGCACCTGGAGCTGCAGCTAGCAAGAGATGTCAAGAGTAACAAGAAGGGTTTCTTCAGGTATGTTGGCAACAAGAAGAAAGCCAAGGAAAGTGTGGGCCCCTTACTGAATGAGGGAGGCAAGCTAGTGACAGAGGATGTGGAAAAAGCTAATGTACTCAATGCTTTTTTTGCCTCTGTTTTCACTAACAAGGTCAGCTCCCAGACTGCTGTGCTGGGCATCACAAAATGGGGAAGAGATGGCCAGCCCTCTGTAGAGATAGAGGTGGTTAGGGACTATTTAGAAAAGCTGGACGTGCACAAGTCCATGGGGCCGGACGAATTGCATCCGAGAGTGCTGAGGGAATTGGCGGCTGTGATTGCAGAGCCCTTGGCCATTATCTTTGAAAACTCGTGGCGAACGGGGGAAGTCCCGGATGACTGGAAAAAGGCTAATGTAGTGCCCATCTTTAAAAAAGGGAAGAAGGAGGATCCTGGGAACTACAGGCCGGTCAGCCTCACCTCAGTCCCTGGAAAAATCATGGAGCAGGTCCTCAAAGAATCAATCCTGAAGCACTTAGAGGAGAGGAAAGTGATCAGGAACAGTCAGCATGGATTCACCAAGGGAAGGTCATGCCTGACTAATCTAATCGCCTTTTATGATGAGATTACTGGTTCTGTGGATGAAGGGAAAGCAGTGGATGTATTGTTTCTTGACTTTAGCAAAGCTTTTGACACGGTCTCCCACAGCATTCTTGTCAGCAAGTTAAGGAAGTATGGGCTGGATGAATGCACTATAAGGTGGGTAGAAAGCTGGCTAGATTGTCGGGCTCAACGGGTAGTGATCAATGGCTCCATGTCTAGTTGGCAGCCGGTGTCAAGTGGAGTGCCCCAGGGGTCGGTCCTGGGGCCCGTTTTGTTCAATATCTTCATAAATGATCTGGAGGATGGTGTGGATTGCACTCTCAGCAAATTTGCGGATGATACTAAACTGGGAGGAGTGGTAGATACGCTGGAGGGGAGGGATAGGATACAGAAGGACCTAGACAAATTGGAAGATTGGGCCAAAAGAAATCTAATGAGGTTCAATAAGGATAAGTGCAGGGTCCTGCACTTAGGATGGAAGAATCCAATGCACCGCTACAGACTAGGGACCGAATGGCTCGGCAGCAGTTCTGCGGAAAAGGACCTAGGGGTGACAGTGGACGAGAAGCTGGATATGAGTCAGCAGTGTGCCCTTGTTGCCAAGAAGGCCAATGGCATTTTGGGATGTATAAGTAGGGGCATAGCGAGCAGATCGAGGGACGTGATCGTTCCCCTCTATTCGACACTGGTGAGGCCTCATCTGGAGTACTGTGTCCAGTTTTGGGCCCCACACTACAAGAAGGATGTGGATAAATTGGAAAGAGTACAGCGAAGGGCAACAAAAATGATTAGGGGTCTAGAGCACATGACTTATGAGGAGAGGCTGAGGGAGCTGGGATTGTTTAGTCTGCAGAAGAGAAGAATGAGGGGGGATTTGATAGCTGCTTTCAACTACCTGAAAGGGGGTTTCAAAGAGGATGGCTCTAGACTGTTCTCAATGGTAGCAGATGACAGAACGAGGAGTAATGGTCTCAAGTTGCAATGGGGGAGGTTTAGATTGGATATTAGGAAAAACTTTTTCACTAAGAGGGTGGTGAAACACTGGAATGCGTTACCTAGGGAGGTGGTAGAATCTCCTTCCTTAGAGGTTTTTAAGGTCAGGCTTGACAAAGCCCTGGCTAGGATGATTTAACTGGGACTTGGTCCTGCTTTGAGCAGGGGGTTGGACTAGATGACCTTCTGGGGTCCCTTCCAACCCTGATATTCTATGATTCTATGAAATCCAACTTAAAACTAAGTCAGTCCCTGGCAGGAAAGCACGCAGTAGGAATAGCAACAAGAATGAGGTGCCTTGGCAAAGTTGTTAGGGATCTGGATTGAACAGCAGGGAGTGCTGCAGGGCACAGATGCATCAAGAGGTGGGTAGGTGCCCAGGACAGCAATGCCAGGGCTAAGGTGGTTTAGCAGAGCAAAGTGTGGGAGTGGGAGCAAAGGAAATTTGCACAGCACATGCATGTGCTGCCTCCAGCCACAGTCAGAACCATAGAAGACAGGAATTTCAGAGACCTGGCAACCCTGTGTTAATGTGCAACGTAGTAGCAGATGAAATCCAGCCTTGAAAAATGCAAAAAGTGATTTTAGCTAGTCAGCTACATTGTTGAATCCAAAAACTAAGCTATTACCACTCAGGAAAAAGACCTGCGGTCAATGTTGACAGTTTAACAAAAACCTGTGATTCAACCCACTGCAGCAGCCATCAAAATAGTAATGTTATGGGGCCACATCCTGAGTCCCACACCAACAAAGCAAAAGGAATGGTAAGCAAACCACCAGCTGTGGACTCTCCCTGACAGAGGAATTGGTGGATACTATAAAGCTAGCATTGGCATCTCTATGCCACCTTCCCAGCATAGGGGAATTTCTTGAATAGAAAGGGGCATGACCAGCACACACTTTGCTTCAGCAAGCTGGGGGCATTAGTGATTATGGTGGAGCAGCCTTGATGCTGCTTCTACTTATACTGGGGACCAAAGGGGTCCCATTTAGAATTGTATGTGCAGAAAGACAGCATACAACCACACAACGCTTTCCCCTTTTCCTCTGAAGCTCCAACCACTATTCTGGCCCACCTGAGCATCTGGCTCAAGGTTTATGAAGGAGATGGAAACAGCACTATAAATAAGCCATATAAAACAATGGTTTGCAACCCAATTTCAAAGGAGATCTGCAGAAACATAATGAGTCTAGTGAATAACAATGCAGGCAATTAAGAGACCTGGGAAGATTTTTATATGACCATACGTTAAAAATACTGAGACTGTTTAAACTGAGATACAGTAAATAAGAGATATGCCAAACAAGTGGAACGGAAAAAGTAAATCAGACATTCCTAATAAAAGAGCAAAGCATCATATGATAAAATGGAAAGACAAATGATAAAAGAAAAAACAATGAGGAGTCCTTGTGGCACCTTAGAGACTAACACATTTATTTGGGCAAATAAATATGCCCAAATAAATTGTTAGTCTCTAAGGTGCCACAAGGACTCCTCATTGTTTTTGCTGATACAGACTAACCCAGCTACGACTGAAACCTGATAAAAGGAAATATTCTGGTCATAGACATTAACCTGTGAAACTGTCACTAGAGAGTGAGGTTGAATGCTTAGCAGGATTCATGAAGAGTTAGACATTTATATAGATAATAAATGCATACAGTTATGTTTGACAGGGTGTAAGTGCTTAGAAAGGGCACCTACACTCTTGCTGCAGGACCTAATCTAACTTTTAACCAACTCAGAGTGGTGCCCAGTTGTTCATAATAAATCTTCTTGCATTTTCCTTTGAAGTATTTGGCTCTGGCCCCTGTCAGAGCCAGAACTGAATGACATGAGTACATGGTCTGATCTGACATGGCAATTTCTACCTTCCTAAATCAAACATTCACAAAATAGAAAAATGAAAATTGCTATTTAGATAAAAGCATTGCATGTGCACAGAGACAGCACCACAGAAATCCAGGAATAATGTCCCTCTATGATGTGGCTGTACCACAAATAAGTAGACACTAGCATCTCTTCCAATTTTAATACAAGCCAGCCTGAGCCAATGGAATGGAACTGTTTTACTCTGGTGAGGCACCTTGGCTATTTTCTGGAAGCCACTAGGAGTTGAAGAAAACCCTCTGACTGTGACCCTACTGCAGAACTGAACCCATAGCTAGACCAAAAACTCTCAGGACCAAATACTGCTCCTTCATTCACAAGCTTAGAAGGCCCTAAACAGGACAGACATCCTCCCACAGGAAGGGTTTGGTGGTGGGCATGCTACAATTCAGCGGCCAATACCGCCATTTTATGCAGCTCCATCATCCTAATCCCACTATGCAGGAAGATCAGAGAGCTCCACAGACTAAGGCTTTGTCTATACTACACAGCTTTTAGCAACGTGGACATGTTGCTAGAAGTCTGGCAGCGTAGCCACTGTTTGTCGGCACTTTTGCCAACAAAAGACTTCCACCCCCAATGAGCAGCGTTCATGTTTGTCAACAGAAGAGTGCTCCTGCCGACAATGGCTGTTTACACTGATACTTGCCGCACTAAAATTTTTGTCTTGGGGGAGAAGGGTTGCACCTCTAAACAACAAAGTTTTGTTGCTCAATTGCCAGTGTAGACATAGCCTAAGAATGCACGTCCCCATTTGTTTCAATGGGCTGTTACCTACCTCAACATTAGCTAGTTTGTTGCTGATCATGCCAACACACACCAAACTGACCACCACTCTCCCCCTACCCCACCTGATCTCTGGAGCCAAAGAAAGGGTTAATAATGTGGCCCTTTACTCAAGGCCAGTAAAAGGCCTTTCTAAGAACAGAGCAGCTTGCACTGCAGTCCTTCCAGATTCAGGTAAGATGCTGAGGTGAATTATTCCTTTATTCAATTCATGTCTCCCCTCTGTCATAAGCCCAGAAGACCTTACCAACAACAAGAAAAGGAGTACTTGTGGCACCTTAGAGACTAACAAATTTATTAAAGCATAAGCTTTCGTGAGCAACAGCTCACTTCATCTAAGCTTTCGTGAGCTACAGCTCACTTCATCGATTAAGTGAGCTGTAGCTCACGAAAGCTTATGCTCTAATAAATTTGTTAGTCTCTAAGGTGCCACAAGTCCTCCTTTTCTTTTTGCGAATACAGACTAACACGGCTGCTACTATGAAACCTTACCAACAACAGGAACTGCTCACAGGAAACCCAGAGAGCAGCTTCTTCACTGTGTTCTCCACAAACACAATGTCCCTGCCCTAACACAGCTGCAAGAGAGGGGAGTGAGCTATCTCCCACACGCAGTGCTACCACAGTGAGATTATGCTAGTAGCAATGGCACTTCTATACACACACACAGTTTTCCCTCCGCTATAGAAGGTCAAACAAGTGCAGGGAAAATGTGGAAAAGTGTTTGCTTCACATAAGGCTGATCATAAAAAACACCTACAAGCCTAGTACTGATGTACTACTGACAAAAAGCTTTTATTTACATGTCAAAAATGCACCTTTCTCCAGCCCACATGAAACCCCAAATGCTTTGCCACCTCTACCCCTCCCTCCCAGCACTGATTCTATGGGGGGAATGTTTATGGGAGGTGCACAATGACAGTTTGGGACACCCTGTTCTGTAAGAATCCAGATGCATGTTCCAAAAGGAGATATTTGGAAGGGGATCCAATTCCCAGAAAATGGTTATAACTGCCCTTCCCCTCTCAGCTCTCCTCTCCTGGTTTCACATATCAGAAATCCAGTCTGTTTACTTTGTAGTAAATTTACAGAATAAGGGGGAAAATGCCTGTAGCAGTAGCAAAATACATGTCATGGCCCATCTCAGAGCTTTGTAAGATGTGCAAATTCCCTAATGCCTGCAGGTTGAGTAACTAGAAACCTAATCAACATATTCCAGTTGTATTCGAATCAGGATATAGTGGGGGTGGGGGGGTCAGGAAGGCAAAAGAGACTCAAAAGAAGGAAAAAAGTAGTTGTGGGGTCAGTGAACGGATTTGAGAGTCTCCAAAAAGAACATGCAATTCAAAAATCCCACCCAAACCCCAGTATAGTCGGGAAAAAAGTGGTCCTCAAATTCCAGGCCAAGACCACTTATTTAGTCAACACTACTGAAGCAGCAGACAGGAAATTTTATGGCAGCTTTGCCTGAATTTGACATTTTATTTTTTTTTAACTAAATTAAACATGAAAATGAATAGCAGTCAGTGCAGCCTCCATTCCCTTGTACAGCTTGTCACTACAATTTCAGTTTTCAAAGTGCAACTACTTGTTTGTATTGACAACACAACTATAAAAAGAGGTCAGGGAGGACAGGGAAGAGAAACCCCCAAGTTTTGCCAGCTGGATAGTGACAGTAGTGGTTTTTGGCACCCTGGAAAGCAGAATTGGATTGTGGAGATAAACCCATTAGTTGTATCCTTCTGCTAAAATGATCAGCAGTGAAACAATGCTAACATAAAAAGAAATGAGTACTTGTGGCACCTTAGAGACTAACAAATTTGAACATAAGCTTTCGTGAGCTACAGCTCACTTCATTGAATGCATCCGATGAAGTGAGCTGTAGCTCACGAAAGCTTATGCTCAAATAAATGTTAGTCTCTAAGGTGCCACCAGTACTCCTTTTCTTTTTGCGAATACAGACCAACACGGCTGCTACTCTGAAACCAATGCTAACATATTAACTGTCAGCTTTATGCTTTGGAATTAACAACCCACTGTAAGTTAATGGGAGCAGCTCACCCTGTTCACAACTGTTTCAGGTTGTCTGCACACTCAGGCAGACAACTCTATATTGTTTGTATCCAGTTCACATTTTTTTAAGTTCTTTGTAATAGAGAAGGCTAGAAATTTTATTTTTAAATGAAAACAAAAAACCTGGAGCATAATTCTGATGCAATCTCCACCCCAGCCTCAAATTCTGCAGCTGCAGAACACAGAGGCCTGATTTAGTCAACTGAAGAGGCCCCCAATCTACATCTCCCAGAAAAGTCACTCCTCTTCCCCACTTTCCTTTCCCCCTTCATGAATATTGGAATTAAGTTTGAAACAATTTAACTGTTTTTCTCCTGCTCTTTGAAGGGAGGGGGAAATCACTACACACCCTGGGCTTTGGGTTGAGCAGAGGTAGCAGCTTCCTCAGAAGAAATGGGCTCACTCCGTTCTCCTTCCCCTAGACCTTGTGTATCCTCAAGTTGCTCCGCACAAGCCCCAGAAACCCTTAGCTGAGGTGCAGGGTCGGGGGGAGGGAAAGATTCAGTTAGGAAAGAACAGTGGAAGGAGGCCTGAGACACCAGATGTTCTTGCTCCCATATTTATCTATTCCCTCCCACACAAACCCCTCAAACATTTAAATAAAAAAGATATTACTTCCAGCCACAGCAATTTTGCAGTTTATGGGCATGTCTACACTTACCTCTGAAGTGATCGATCCAGCAGGGGTCGATTTATCGAGTCTTCTAGATGCGATAAATTGACCACCGAGTGCTCTCCCATCAACTCCGGTACTCCACTGGAGCAAGAGGTGCAGGCGGAGTTGACAGGGGAACGTCAGCAGACAACTTACCGCAGTGAAGACACCGCGGTAAGCAGATCTAAGTACATCGACTTCGGCTACGTTATTCATGTAGCTAAAGTTGTGTAACTTAGATCGACACCCCGTGTAGACCAGGCCTAAGGTAAGAAAACTAACAAGCCTGCAACATTGACAAAGCCTGGCTGGGATAATTTAGTTGGGATTGGCCCTGCTTTGAGCAGGGGGTTAGATGACCTCCTGAGGTCTATTCCAACCCTAATCTTCTATGATTCTATGATTTCAAAGTGCTGAGGCTCAACATTCTGACAACTGCTGAAGTCCTCCAAACATCCAGGTATCCCTCCCTGCCTCTGTGGCACACGCTTCACCTCGCTAAACAAACAAGGGACTAAACAAACAAGGGACGGTCTTTATGTCTTTGTTTAAGTTTTTTTAAAAAAACCTGTCTCACAGGCTATGATTACATCAGCAAGAGCCTTCTCGTTTTCTGTATCAATCCTGCCTTACTCAGGCTTTGAAGAGCCTCTGTGTGCTGCTGCTCTGCTCTTTGATCTTTCCATTTCATCACCCCGGGCCAAAGCTGATAATATCAGCTTTGCCTGCACAGTTTAGGTAATGCAGCAGCACCCATTCCTGCCCGAGTGAATCTTTGCTAAATACACTAATATGGTACATACACCCCCATGCAAGGAGGCTCATGAACATATGCCATGAGTGTGCACACTACCATAACATTTAGACAGGACGCATTTGTCCTTCTGTTAGATTGCAAGTGAGCTGCCACACTTATTCAACTAAAAAAAAGAAAAGGAGTACTTGTGGCACCTTAGAGACTAACTCAAATAAATGTGTTAGTCTCTAAGGTGCCACAAGTACTCCTTTTCTTTTTTGCAAATACAGACCAACACGGCTGCTACTCTGAAACTTATTCAACTGTTTAAGATACAAAAGGCAAACGCATTGTGCTCCAGCACATAGCATCCAGAAACCTTAGAGCTTCTGGGTTCCCAGCTCATTGTTCTGAACCCACTTAGTTGAGGGCTTTCTATTAAAATAAAAAAAAAAAAAAAAAAAAAAAAGCAGCACTGTTTACTCAGTTGGATTTTTTAAAACCAGACTTAAGGAACATCATTTACATGAAGTTATAATGCTTCAGCTACCATACCACCACCTAAATACCAAATCCAGCAGAACTTTTCAGAATTCCTAAACCCGGGAAAGCTGCACAACAGGATCAAAGAAGCATCTTGATCATGAGGAGCCAGGAAACTCCCCTTTCCACCAGAGTTCTAAAACTTTTAGCAGTTAGCATGAACAAGCACCTGTAATTTATGTAATTTAGAGCCCTTTTAGTATCTCTCCTGCCTACTCTCCCCGCTTCAATACAAAATGATGCATCTACCAGATGCAGGTTGAAGATGCGGTATTGTAACGGGAGATCAGTGGTGCTGCAACGGGGCCAGATGATCTCGATTATGAAGCTCTCACTACAGTGTTACACATGTTCATGTGCACTGAAAGTGTTAAATGGGAAAGCAAAGAGATTCACATATTGCTAGGTGATCAGTTCATACACAGGAAAGAATCCAACAGAAGGCTTGGAGGAGGAAGAAAAAGGGTATGTTCCTTTCTCTCTAACCACTGGTGTGACCGCTTCTAGAACACAGGAGTCCGTTCTGGTCACTTCAGCACCTGAAAGTTTGACAACTGGAATCCAAGAGGCACAACAAAGAGGATCAAGAGGCTGGAGGTTCCATTTGTGAGAAAATACTCCAACAACTAGATACATGGAGTTTGGCCACTGGAAAGCTCCAATAACCACCTACAAATAAAGGCTGTAAATAACATGAAAGAGGAGAGAATTAAGGGTTGTTTGAGAAGTGTAAATAGTAGTAATGCAACTCTGTCAAATGCATCAGATTAAATACTCTCCCCCAAGTGCCTGAGCAGGTTGGGACTTGATGGAGAGTGATCTGGTTGGAACTTAATCCAAGAAAGACTAAAGAAATGCTAGTGAGTGGGGAGGAAGTTTTGAGGATACACTCAATTTTACCTATTAGTGAGGAAAATTATCCATCATTTGCTGAAGAGGCTCACAATCAGATTTCTTTTGGATCTACATTTGCTACTGGAATCTTCAGTGCTTTTGGAGCCAAGAGTGCCTCCCTAACACCTTTCCAGGAGGCAGAAACAGAGATCTGGGCCTTGCCTCAAAAATCACACATGCGTGTGTAACTTCTAGACAAAATTAACGAAACGCACAAGGCTACATTTGAAGACCACTCTAAATTTTCAGCTAGTCCAGTGCAGCTGCTGTTAGTGGCAGGAAGCAGCAACTGCACTAGATCCCTATTTCACTTATGCACGTGGAATTCAAGGTGTTTCAAGGCTTTTTGTATATGGCTCTATGCACCACAGATGCTGTTGGGACATCTATTGCACACATATCTGATTGTGTACCAAAAAGAAATAAATGATCACCTGATGGTCCTTTGCCTCAACTTGACATCTGCACATCACATACAGTTATTATCGACATCTTCTGGTAATGCAAAGAAAAATTCCACAAAGACTTCTACAATGCCATACAGTCATCTCATCGGCACAATCAATCATCCATCCTAGGCAACTTTGCTGCCAGAGTTGGCCATAATCACAAAGCTTGGCCTAAAAAATAAATTTGTAAACATGGTGTGCAGACAAGAACTCAAATGGCACACTACTCCTTACCAAGCGTATGGAGAATTAGCTAGTCATCACAGACACAGTATTTCAACAAGCAACAACATGCAAAACAACATAGATGAATTTCTGCTCTGGTCACTGGCATTTAATGGACATGACCATCAGGAGATCTGAATCACCCATGCAGCGGAGGCAGCATGCATGTGGTCTGATCACTGGCTTGTGAGATGTAAGGGGACAACTATTCTCCACTTAGAATAGTGCAGATGTCATCAATCTCCAATACCCAAGCTGAACGTGTATGCATTGAACCTGAGCTCACTTATGTTAAAAAGCTTGATGAAGTTCTCTACACTCTCAAGTCAGACATAAACAAACACTGACCCTGCCTGGTCATATTTTAAAGGCAGTGGGGTTCTGAACCAGGGACACGGGGCTCCCTGGGGAGCCGCGAGCAAGTTTCAGGGGGTCCACCAAGCATGACCGGCATTAGACTAACTAGTCTCCAGTGCAAAAACCCAAAGCCCCACCGTACAGGACTGCACCCTGAGCCTGACCACCTGGGGCTCAAGCTGAAGCCTGAGCAACTTAGCTTCGCCGTGCCCCTGTGGCGTGGGTCCCCAGGCAATTGTCCTCCTTGCTATGCTACTCCTTAACGCCGACCCTGGCTTTTATATGCAGAAAAACAGTTGTGGTACGGCTGGGCCATGGAGTTTTTATAGTATGTTGCAGGGGCTGGGGGTGGGGGGGTCTCAGAAAGAAAAAGGTTGAGAATCCCTGTTTTAAGGAAGCAGCGTTCAATGCATCTTAAGTAGTCCTCAGCTCTATAAAGAGCAAGCATCAGGACGGGTTTGACAAAAGACACTAAGATAAAGCAATTTCTGACATCCATGCATGCTCTTTACACATTTTGGATAAATGATAAAAACTCATCTATCTACATGGTGGCACAGTCATGTATAAAGTGTAATGGGTAAGCTAAGCTTGAGTACATGAAAGGTAACTGGTAGAAAATGAAAGCTGAGCAGCTTCCATCCGTGGCAGACCAAAAAGACTGCAATTGGATTTTTGATGAGCTGAAGACCATTTACACCTGAAATCGAATAGTATCACTCCTATATCAAATGCAGATACTACTGCTACTGAGCGATCATGGACAAATTCTGAAAAGATAGGCTGTACACTTAAGATTCTCAACTGCCTGTTCACCATGTCAGTATCAGTGCTTGATGATCCGGAACAACTTCCTATTCTAAACCAACTCTCAATTCCACCAACATAACTGAAGTATGGAAAGCTGTCAAAGAAAATGTCAAATGGGAAAGCAGCAGGTCCAGATGTTATTCCTGCAGAGATCTTGAAAGATGGGGGCCAGGAGCCAATCAAGAAGCTCACTGGCCTATACTTAAGGTTTTGGGAACAGGATGCCGTGCTGTTGTTAAAGATGCTGACATTATTCGCCTTTACAAAAGGAAAAGCAATCATGCTTCTTGCGATAACCAGAGAGGCATCACACTCCTTGCCACTGCAGAAAAGGTACTCGTCCAAGCCATGCTAAACCAGCTAAATGATCAACTTGTAAAAAAGATACTGCCTAAAAGCTAATATGTCTTTCATTCTGGGCATGATCCTTCTGACTTGATCTTTGCACTCTGTCAAATTCAGAAGAAGTGTCATGAGCAGAATCAAGCCCTACATGTAGTTTTTGTCAACCTATGTAAGGCCTTTGACTCTAAATCAAGATGGCCTGAGGATAGTCTTCTGCAAGTTCAGTGGCTCCCATAAGTTTATCAACATTATTAGAAATTTTCAAGCAGAAAGGTAGGTTCACATCCTTCTCCGCTCCCTTTTTCATCACCAATGGAGTAAAACAATGCTGTGTTTTTGCTCCAACATTATTTAGCATCATGTTTGCATCTGTTCCAATACACGCATTCAGAAACATTGATTGTGGCACTTATATGAATTGCCATATGGATGGAAGTGTCTTGAATCTGCATCATCTGCATGAAAAGACAAAAGTTAACACAATTATTCATGAATTACTGTTTGCGGAGGATGATGATGCTTTATTTGCCCACAACCTCCTGGACATTCAGTTGTCACCAAAATGCATGTGCACCAAAATGTTTTGGCTTAATAATCAGCCTAAAGATGACATAAGTCATGGTCCAGCCTCAGTTGGAAAGTACTGCAGCGACTCCACTTGCATCCATCGAAGATGTACCACTCAAGAATGCTGACAAATTTTGCTACCCGGAGTGTCTCATTTCACAAGGTGCAATGATTGACTATAATGTTATGAAATGCATTGGTGTGTCCAGCAATGCCTTTGGAAAATTTCAGTGTTGTCTCTGGAATGACTATGTTGTCAGACTTCAAACAAAAATTGATGTTTTCTGAGCCACCGTCACCACCACATTCCTCTGTGACTGCATGGTACTCTACGTGCATTTCTCATCAATGAGATGTAAAATGTTTGGATCGATTCCACCTGCAATAACTAGGCTGGATAACTGGCTTTAAATGGCAAGATTTGGTTCCAAACAGCAAGATCCTTGAGTGCTGCAACGTCACAAACACTGAACCTTTTATTGTTAGAGCGCAGCTGACATGGTATGGTCATGTGGCCTGTATGTCTGACAGTAGAACACTGAACCCCATCTTTTATGGAGAATTGCAAACAAACTCATTTTAGGGGCAAGGCCAAGAAAACGTTACGAAGACATTGGAGGCCAACCTCTAAGCTTGCATTGTTGACCTGAACACCTGGGAGTCTGACAAGATCTCATGGCAGCAGCTCTACCACCTCAGATCAAAAGATTTTGAGAGCTCACAGATTGCTGCTATCAGGGACAGACATATGAGGCATAAAGCTAAAAGCAATACACATTGATCTATCATTGTCTTTACCTGTGGCACTTGCAGACAGGGCTGCAGGTCCAAAACTGGTCTGTGGTCTCATCTCAGGATGCAAAATAAGTGACTGTAGCTCATCCGTCAAACTTGACGGGAGACTCCCATCAATTGTGCATAGCACTGTACATCACACTTGGAAAGACTCCCTGCACTCAACAGCACATCTAAGTTGGTTCCCTTGAGCAGTGGTCCCCAAACTTTTTACCTCATGCCCCCCTTACCCCTGTCCCCCCTGAGCCAGGGTGGGGGGAACATGGGAGCTGGGGGCCAGGAGCAGAGTTGGGTGGTGCTCTCTCCCCACCCCCCAAGGGGGCCACACCCCACAGTTTGGGGACCTCTGCCCTAGAACAATTGAAGCTGTCCCATTGAAAGCCCCAGGTTTAAACAGCTAGAGTGCTGGTGGCAGAGCCCTGTCACTGAAGGAACATCTACTTTGGAAATCACTTGCTGTTGGTCTGACTGTTGGCTGACTCCAGGGCATGCAATTTCCTCAGCTTCTATCAATCTTGTTTTAAAGCTCTGAAAATTGCCCATTAGGAGTGGGCTTGCAGCCTGGGATTACACCTTCTTCCCATAGCTCATTGTGGAGAAATCTTACCTGTTCTAGACATCGAAAGATGAAGCATGCATCCTTCACCAGCACACAGACCAGATTCAGTCAAATTTATCCTCAGAGTTGACGGCCCTAAATTTGGCGCACTCTTTATGCCACCCCACTCAGCCCCCATTAGCATTTGGAGAAATCTATGAAAGGTTCCCCAAAACATACATACAACAATCTTCTCCTTCACAAATACCATAGTGCTGTCTTCCCCCCCCCCCCACTTATTTAAAAGTAACTCCATACCAACTGCCCAACATTTCTCTTCAAGAGTTATTCACTTTTGGGGAAATCCTGCACAATTTAAATAGGAATGAAGCCTACAAAATTCTATAGAAAAGTAAAAAGAAAAGAAGTACTTGTGGCACCTTAGAGACTAACAAATTTATTTGCGCATAAGCATCCAATGAAGTGAGCTGTAGCTCACGAAAGCTTATGCTCAAATAAATGTGTTAGTCTCTAAGGTGCCACAAGTACTCCTTTTCTTTTTGCGAATACAGACTAACACGGCTGCTACTCTGAAACCTATAGAAAAGTAAATACCTTTAAAATATAACAGAGAATGAAATGCTATAGAATGTTTAGATCAGCCTACAGAATTCTACAATAAGGTCTACAAATACTACAATTTCTCCATCACACTCTATACCATTATTTAAAATGTCTACAGAAATACTGTCATCCACTTTTGAGGCCTATAGGTATTGTTCATGAGGGTTATAAACATATGAACAGTGAAGATTAGACTCAAAGTGCCCATTAAGTAACATAAGTGGCAGGCTGGATGTATTTCAATTAGGTTCTCTGTGCATTAATGTCTTTCCAAGCTATAGACAGGGAGCACAGAGGAGTACATGTGTTTAACACTGCAGTGTGGTGTGGGAAGGAAGGACAGAAAGCTCCCACTTCTTTTTTTGTTGTTATTAATCTGTATTGCATTAATGCCTACAAGCCCAACTCAGTTTTGCTCGGCCCTGTACTTGCATGTAACAAGCCAGTCCCTGCTCCTCTGTTTACACTCCACAGAAGTTCACTCCAGTGTTGAACTTTGGAGGGCAGGCAGTACCCCTTTATCACAGTTTTCAGCAGGGTTGCCAATTTCTCCCTATTAGCCAGCACAATATTGGATCCTTCCCTGGAGCTGAGAGGAGACTGCTTTCTCTCCACTACCCTTTCCTCCCCAGTACTACTCAAGACCCCATGAGGTAATGAGCAGGATGCAATTTCATCCCATTTTACTGCCTGCAACAAGCTTCCTTGAGTTTTTAAGCCTTAGAAAACATACTAGAAATCCCCTCTAAGAGGGCCACATCTTCCTCCCATTTAATATTCTGGGACAGGGACAGGTCCTCCCCTACCAAAAAATTAAGAAATTTTCCTTCCCATAACTCCTCCTCCTATGGCCCTTGGGTTACGCCTAATCACTGCCCCAAGGTTCAGCAGGATTGGGCTGAGGAGATAGACTTTTGACGGGTAATTTGCTTTTCAAGGACCGGCCCCACATGGCTATTTTCAGAATTCTAAACTCCTTCATTTTATTCAGCCCTGTCTCTTCTGTACAAAAGTGGGGAGGGGGTGCTGTCAAGAGTCTGCAGATCAGGTAATGATTTTTGGCAGAGGGAATGTTTTGTGTATTGCAACCAAGTATCTTTTTGGGCACTTATTTACTTAAACTTATAAACAATGGGACCAGCCCCAAATCAAGTGTTGGCCAGAAATTAAACATTTTAAGAGTCTCAAAACAAAAAAGACCCCAAACCAAAAAAAACAAAAGAGGCGCTAACAGACTCTAGTCCCTGGTCCCACTCTGCCACCTCACAGCATGATTTCAGGCAGCAGGCTGACTGCTAGGCAAGCCCACTAGAAACAGCTCCACCGCAGCCTGGCTCCAGGTTTTACCCTTAGCCACTCCTCCCAGCACTTCAAAGGAAAAGTATTTTCGTACAGCCCAGCAAGGAGTGTAAACTGGCCAGCTGCTTCCAAAGCAAGACCAGTTAACCCTTGAACAACCAGCATGCTCCCCCTAAAGCAGGAGAGATAGCAAAGAAATGAGAAATAGAAGGTAACAGGAACCTGTTATGCCACGCTGGCTGCTCCAGGAGACCATCTGGAACAATCTCCTCCCCTTTTTTGGGGAGGGGGGTGGTTGAGTTCTACTAAAAACCAACCAACCAAAAACCTTACCCAATTTAGGAAGGACACTTTAAGCAGCGCTTCAGAATTTCATTTAAAATGACTAAGAGGCAAATCCTCAGTTCCTCCAGTAATGCAAACAGTCAACTATAAATATTCTCTCAGGCTGGAGGTTCAAAAGGATCGTAGCAATTAAGCACTTCAATGGAAACTCCAGCTAACAGAATGCCCCTCTACCTCCCACTCCCCTCCTTTGCTCTAAAACACACGTAGTAGCAGGAGATCTGGCTTCAGCACAAAAAGCAATTCAAATAATTCCAGTCTCACTATGTCACTATAGTGAAGTGTTAAACTTCCCTACGTGTCTTCATACCCTGAGACAGCCAGAAAGTTAGACAGTGAACACATCCCAACCTTCCACAGAGTTTTGTTCTTTCCAGAGTGGGACAGCAACCATTCCAGATGGACCACCCCTGCAGACAAGTTCTGTCCCCCTGCCAACAGGCAGGGGCTGTGCCCTTTACAAAAGGGTTCCTCTACTGAGATCCTTCAAACATACATATAGTTCAAAGCATCCTTGCACTAACACCCCCGTCCTTACTGCCGGGAGAGGGAGAAGCAATGGAAGGCAAAATATCTCCCACTTGCCAGCCTTGTCCCCCAACTAAATACATTCCTCCTCACCCTTCCGACTCTATCTGGGGTTCTGATTTTCCCAAGATTTACAAAAACTCTGATGCTCAAATATATTTGTTAGTCTCTAAGGTGCCACAAATATTCCTTTTCTTTTTGCGAATACAGACTAACAAGGCTGCTACTCTGAAACAAAAATTTCTGGAGCTTATGGGCTCTGCAGTCTTTGCCCAGGTCACTTGGTTTTATTACTAGGGAGTTCTCTACTGGGGATTCCTCAAAGTGAATGCTGCAGAGGTCTTGTCTCTCTACCCCATATGGAGCAAGTGGAGATGCGTTCCCCACATCTACAGAGCTTCTGTCACGCCCTCCAAAGAGAAGGCTATAGAGGTTTGTGGTGGACAAGACTGGCATTGCTGTTAGCTCCCTTTTTGTTTCAGGCTGAGTCTATAGAGATGGCAGTATAGAAAAACAATTCTGGGAGAGAGAGAGCTGGACTACTTTTCACAGCAGCACAAGTAACTGAGCTTTCATCAATATAAGGAGCCCTAGAGCTGTCTAGTTCCTACTTCCCATTCAGGCATGCTGGAGTGGTGTTGTTGGACAGACTATATTCTCAGGGAGTGGACATTGTGCTCCTAACACCATAGGAAATACTCAGGAAGCTGTGGGGCCCTTTAGCATGAACTACGCTAAACAGCCATCCTATGAAAGGCATGCCAGAGAAGCCCTGGAGAGTGCTGCACCTAGTGACATTTCACTGCCAGCCTGTCATTTACTGAAACCAAAACTATTTTGTTGTAAATACAGTGGGGCTCATCAACTGAGGGCCTAGCATATGAAAGTTTTGTCAGAGTCCAAAAAGCAGACAGTTCTCCATGACAGTCAAAAGAGTTTCATGAGGCTAACCCCTGAGGAAGCAGTGTATGAATCCAAAATAGTAGAGCTGACTATAACTGCAAAGACTGAACTCCCCAGAACCATTATATAGCACATACCAAAACCCTATGGAAGATGGATCTAGACTGCTAACAAACACTCAGACACCAGTTCAATAAAACAAAAAAGTAACTACATGAGCCCTGCCCAGTCCTGTATGATCCTAGCACAGCAGCCATGGTTGTAACCAAACTCATCGCCTTTCAGAGAGCCCTTAATACATTAGCCGGCACTCATGGCAGCTTTATCCTTTCAGAGAATTTACACACATGTAAAGTTGTGTACTGACTGGGTAATTTTAGCTCAAGACTGGAGAAAGAGGTAGGGTCAAATATGAAGTTTGAAGCTGCATGAAGGAAGAGGTTTCAATTGCCTTCTACTAAACAGTCTGGGGAAAATAAAAGAAAAAAAAAAAAAAACAGTCCCATGAACTTGCCAAGCAATTTCTGGCACCCACATCTATTGACCAGCCAGAGCTCAAGTTATTTGTGTGGTTCAAGCCCAACCTCAACTAACTGGATTGTATTTAACAAAGCGGGGGGAGGGGGAGAAGAGAAGTGCAATTTGACTGAAGTGAGATCATAAGCCATTTAATGTACAACCAATTAACATAGGTCTAGAGTAGAAATCCTCTTACTGGGGAAAGGGATGCCATCAGCAGAAACACCACAAGCCCATGGAGGAGAGGACTTGTGGCACCACTCCATAAGAACTACTGCATTGCTAAAGAGCCATTTTATATTAAGAGTGGTTAAATTATGTTTGTGTATAAAATACTTGACACAGCCATTTATCTTAGAGCCCAGAGCTGCTGATAGTGCTACTTTGGGAAACAGAAGAGTAGGGAAGGCAGCCATTTGACACATCCTGCTAATTAAGCCTGAGGAGCTGTTTTCAGCCAAGGTTGCCTGCCCTCTGGTTTCTTTGCCCTTACTAACCCTACCTGTATACTCAGCTTTAGGTAAGCTGCCCCATTCCTGAAGAGTTACCCAACTTTATCAGCCCTAGGCCAAATCAAGCCATTCACCCCCAACACGCTTCTTCCCTGGCAATGAAGATAATGAGGTGCCACTTGCTATAGCTAGGCTTAGAAACAGGAGATTTTTATCACTAAATGTCGGAAGCCATCTATTTCATCATAAACACACAACCTGAGGAAAACGCATCTCCTCCAATAATAATAAAAATGTACAGATAAGTAAAGAAAAAAATTCTGCTTGAGAACTTACAGCTTCATTTAAGGATGTTTATGTTGTATATTTTGACATGTGATATAGACAACATAGGATTTTTTCCAGAGTTATGAAGCTTTAACTTTTTGATTCTCAGCATCTACTGTTATTTGATAATTGCTGTCTGACCCCTCCCCCATAGATTACTGCAACTGTGAATACTGATAATAGAAAAAATGCTTAATATCAAAAATCTGCTAAAATTATAAAAATAATTAAAAATTAATTCTGCCAAGTCTAATAGATGAATGTCTAGTTTCCTGTGGCTCTGAGTTACAGGAAGGAGAACAACCACCCATAGGTGGGGGAAAAGAACTTAGAATTTAACCCCCAATGACCATGAGATACATCAGAGACAGCTGCACACACAAAAGCAGTTCAGGCACTGGCTGCAGGAAGAGCAATATATGAAATAATTCATTAGATATATAAAAAATAAATTTAGTATGAAGTTAAAACTGGATGTAAATTTAGCAGAATAGACAAGTAAGGATGATTTAAAATAGCTAATTTTTAGGAATCAACACATTCCAGTCTACTCATGTCAGTCAACAGATGCATATCTGATGCTGAGGCACTTTGCTACACCTCATTCCTTAGCGCGCACGCGCACACACAGTGTTTTATTGTTTATGCTTTCACGCACATATACGCATGGACTTCCCCACCAGCCAAATATCAACCTTTGCTAACAAAATTTTGGGGACTTGAACACCAGCTGGCTAGGGTAGAAACATTATTTCCTCCAGCTAGAATGGTCTATGAAATGCGAGGTCACATGTAATGAGTAGGAGCGGCAGCATGAGAGACAATGGAACTATAATCCTTTGTTGTTCTCAGACCTAGACCCTGTATGAGCAGAGTCACTGTACATTATGAACATGAATAAAACGGTTACTCGCCTTTCCGTAACTCTTATTCTTTAATATGTATTGCACATGTCGATCCCCCCATAGGTATGTGCATGCCTTAGACAGTTGTCGGCATTACCCATCAGGGCAGTGCGAGCACCTTCTGATGCCTCATGCCACTGCATACCGCTATGAAGGGCTGCACAGACCTGACCCTCCCTTAGGTCCTTCTTGCTGGAAAGACTACAACAGAGAGGGGAAGGAGGGTAGGTCATATAATGGACATGTGCAACATCTCGAAGAACTGTTACAGAAAGATAGGTAACAGTTTTTTCTTCAAGCGACTGCATATGTAGGTGAGGAACAAGCAGTTTGAACTGGAGGCAGCTCAGAGCCTATCTAAACAGGGATTGTAGGACCACCCATCCAAATCTTGGATCACTCTAGATTGATGAGAGGCGACACTGTGAGAGTTAAACATGCACACCAACAGCCGGGTTGCCTTCCTACAAACGTCCAGTATAGATATACGAGCCTGAAAGGCCACCAAAGTAGTCTGTGACCTAGTTGAGTGAGCCACCCCTTTACTTGGAGGTGCAATATCAGCCAACTGGGTGCATAAAAGAATACAGAGAGAAGTCCAGGAAAGTTCCTCTGGGTGGCCCTTTACTCTGTCTGAAAATGCAAACAAAAGAGCTCAGATGAAGATCTGAAAGGCCTAGTCCAATCCAGGTAAAAAGTCAAAACTCTTCTCACGTTTAGAGTATGGAGCTTTACTTCCCCTTTACTCGAATGAGGCTTTGGAAAGAAAGTTGTGAATAAATTGATTGATGTGAAAATTGGAAACCACTTTAGATCGGAATTTTGGGTGAGGCTAAAACAAAAACCTTGTCCCTAAAGGACACTAATAACTAAAGGTAGAAACTCCCCTGCTCTCCCAGCTGAGATTAAAGCAACCAAGAAACTCACCTGCACAGACAAGCATAACAGAGAATAAGTCGCTAGCAGCTTATGGGGGGGGGGGGGGACAAATGCATCAACTTCACTGTGAATATAGTCTGAGCAAACCCTTTAGAATCAGATGGGGATAGGGTTTAAAAAAATGGATCATTTATCCACAGGAGGGTGGAAAGCCGAGAGAGCCACCAAATGGACTCTGATGGAACTAAGGGCTAACCCTTTCCATTTCAGAAACAAAAGATAGTCCAAGATGTGGCAAAAGTCACAGCTTGAGATGGGGGCGGGGGACAGCTTTTTGTATGGACCAAAACAGAATTTCTTCCACTTAACCAGGTAAGCAGACCTAGTTGAAGGATTCCTACTATTTAGCAGAACTTTCCAAACCCTATTAGAGCAAACCCATTCCAAGGTTGTCAGCCATGAAGCATCCATGCTCTCAGGTGGAGGGCCTGAAGGTTGGAATAAAGGAGGCAAATAAGGTCCTGAGAGATCACATCCACATCTCTTGGGAGTGGTACTGACCAAAAGGGTTAGTAGACTAAAAGGGTTAGAAGAACTGAAAACCAATGTTGACATGGCCACATTGGGATGCGAATAAGGTGAACAAAATCCAGCTTGACTTTGGATAAGACTTTGGGCAGGAGCAGAACTGGTGGGAAGGAATACAGCAGCCTCTTGACCAGGGTAGGAGGAAAGTATGTGTCACTGAACCTGGGCTGTGACCCACTCGGGAACAAAAAGTTTAAATATTTTGTTTGCTCTTGTTGCAAACGCATCCACTTGGGGAGTTCTCCACTGCTTGAAAATGGGTCTGGACACATCTGGGTGAAGAGACCACTCCTGATCACCTACAAACAACCTACTCCGGTGGTCTGCTAGGAGAGTTTTGAACCTCCAAAAAGTAAACCGTTCTCCAGTTGATGGAGCTGGCAATAGGGAAATTCCAAAAGGAGGATTGCCTCCTTGCACAACTTTGTCGAATGCCCCCCTGCCTTGTTCATTTACACAGAACATGGCTACTGTGTTGTCTGAGTCTACCAACAAATTCCACCCCTTGACATGCAGAAGGAAAGCCACACAAGTTCCCTGATATTTATATGGAGACTTAGATCCGGAGGAGACCAAAAGGCCCTGAGACCGAAGAGAAACTAAGTGAGCTCCCCAACCTAGATCTGACATCTCTGACTAGAATGAGTGATTGTTGCAGAGGGGCAAAAGGAATCCCTCACAAAAATATTTGCAGGTTCTCCCACCAGTCCAGGGAGGACAAGACCTAAGGAGGTACATGAACCACCATGCCCACATGATGATGGGATAGTGAATACACTAAAGTTAGCCAACGCTGCAGTTCTGAGGTGTATGTAGCCTGGCATGCTGCACCATGTAAGTGCACACCTCCATGTGTCCTGGAAGTGTAAGGCAGTTCCCAACTGTAGTGATAGAATACTATTTTAAATCTAGAGCAGTTACCCCCATTGTCTGGAACATCTGTTCCAGCAGGAAAACCCTGGCCTTTATAGAGTCCAGGACGGCCCCAATGAATTCTATTCTTTGAACAGGCATCTGGATAGATTTTGCTGTATTGATCAGGAGCATTAGTGCATCAAAATGGAACTGAATGGTGGCTATGCTGAAGAGTACCTGAGACCTGAATGGCCTCTCACTAACTAGTTGTCCAGATAGGGGAATACATGGACTCTCAATCTTCCCAGGAACGCCGTTACTACAGCCATGCATTTCATGAATACGCAATGGTTGCTGACAGGCTGAAAAGCGGTACTGAAAATTGGTAGTGGGAGTGGTTAATCATGTATCTGAGAAAGTGTCTGTGACACTGGCGAATTACCACATAAAACACAAGCTTTAAGTCAAAGGCAGCAGACCAGTCCTCAGGATCTAGGAAAGGGATAACAGGTGGTCAAATAACCACCTGGAATTTTGTTTTCTTTAAGAACTTGTTCAGGTGCCTTGTATCTAAAATAGGCCTCTGATCTCTCTTTGCCTTAAGGATTAGGAAGCAACGGGAATAAAGTCCCTTCCCTCTGAATGACACAAACTTCCATGGAGAAGAATACTTCTGGATCTCCTGAAGTAGCACACTCTCATAAGAGTGGTCCCTGAAAGAGGACAAGGAAGGGGGGGGGGGGAGAAGAGGAGAGGGAGGACAAATAAATTTAAGAGTATATACCAGTTCCATCATGCTTAAGACCTACTGATCCACAGTGATGCAGGTCCAAGCACTTCGGAAGTGGGATATCTTGTTGGCAAAAATGGTACTCTGGTAACTGGTAGACTGCTCTTGACCAACAGGTAAAAATGATTGTTTAGAAGACCCAGTTTGCCTGGGAGAACTGGCAGCTGCAGTAGAGGTGCAGGGAAGAGGCGGCTTTTTGTAACTTCTGCTCCTTTTATGCACAGGTCCTGGGTACACAGCCAAAAAGGGCTGAAACTGCTAGCACTGTTGTGGGAGGCATGGTTTTCTTTTTGCCACTGGTGTATAAATCTACTGTCATTAATTTGCAAATTTCCAGAATTATGAAAAGAAATAAAATATTACAAATGCTTAAAACCCATAACTGAGCAACCATGAATATTTTAAAGCATTTTTAATCAATATCCAATCAAAAATATATAATAAAAATAAAAATTTATTTCAGTCAAGCCTACTTACAATCAAACACAGCTAAAAAATAGCAAAACCATTTGGACACTCAGCACCATAATTTAAAATGATAAAATAAGAACCTGATATCTATTGCTTGAAGTATTACACAAACATGCAACAGCAAGAGATTACTCTAGCTTCGCCTTCCTCTGCAGCATGGGGTGTGGGGTCACTTGGAGGTTTAAACTAGTGTAAATGGTGAATTCTCTAACTTAAAGTCTTTAAATCATGATTTGAGAACTTCAGTAACTCAGCCAGAGGTTAGGTGGCTGGGTGAGGTTCTGTGACCTGCAATGTGCAGGACGCCAAACTATATCACTATGGTCCCTTCTGACCTTAAAGTCTACGAGTCCAACTGTGATAAAACATCCCAAACTGAAAGACGCAGGGGCAATATCCACTCTTGAAGTGCATTCTAGCCCTTAGAAGTTTTGTAGCCAATGTCCTCCAAACCAGCCCTTGTTTTGAGAATCAAAACACCAATGGGGACATAAACTGGTCATCGAGTTTAGGCTTGAAATTAGACAAACATTTCTAACCCTCAGAGGAGTGAAGTTCTGGAACAGCCTTCCAATGGGAGCTGTGGGGGCAAAAACCTAACTGGTTTCAAGACAGAACTTGGTCAGTTTATGGAGGGGATGGTATGATTAAACTGACTACCATTGCATGTAGCCAAGCTGTCTGGCTGCTGGGTCTTGCCAAAATGCTTAAGGCCCAACTGAAGATCATATTTGGGGTCAGGAAGGAATTGCCCCCCAGGTCACATTGGCAGGGAACCTGGGTGTTTTTTTGTTTGTTTTTTAAACCTTATTCTGCAACATGGGGCACGGGTCACCCGCAGGTTTAAACTAGTGCAAATGGTGAATTCTCTGTAACTTGAAATCTTTAAATCATGATTTGAGGACTTCAGAAACTCAGTCTGAGGTTGGGATTTATTACAGGAATCGGTGGGCAAGATTCTATGGCCAGCAATGTGCATGTCATCAGACTAGATGATCAGGATGGCCCCTTCTGGCCTTAAAGTCTATCAAACTTCTCATGTAATGCCAGGTGAGCCACTTAAACCAAAATTTTGGCAGGTGGCTACTAATTGAGTTTTTCATTTTCTGGGCACTCAACTTGAGACACATAGGGTGGAGCCCAAGTTCCTGAAATGTCAGGCACTCATGACCATAACTGAAGTAAACAGGACTGTAGATACCCATTACCTTTTGCACAGTAGTGTGGTCTGAAGGAATGACTACAGGGCTTGGTTGGAGTCACGATGCACTACATTCTAATACTAGTTCCACCACTCTCTTTCACTGTGTGACCTTAGGCAAATCACTGTCTTTCTGTCCCAGCCTCCCCATAAGTAAAACGGGGATACTATTCACTCTTGCTACAGGAGTTATGAAAATGCATTTGCTATTATCTGAGAGTCATTCAGATACTGTAATAATGAGCAGACTAGAAAAGCCCATGCAGAAATTAGTAATTCCACACTCCCTGCAGGTGTGCTGTAAACAACAACTGGGGTTACATGTTGAATACCTATGTCATACACTAATTTTTTTCTGCTATTTGATCATAACACAAGCACAGGGGTAGACTTAAGGTTGCATAGGATACCTTAGTTCTGGCATTTCTTAAGATTAAGGACAAATCAAACACTTTTTATCCACTTTTTAATAGGTTTTCACAGCTGTCCATATATAAATTGTACAGTAACTCATAGCTTAACTTGGTAGTTATTTTCTTGAAAAATGTGACTAAGCAAAACGATGTTAAGCAAATCTAATTTCCCCATAAGAATTAATGTAAAATAGTGGGGGGAGGAAGGTTCCAGGGACATTTTCTTCGCCAGACAAAAGATTATATACATATACAGATATAAACTGTACACAAAACAGTCAAACAATTCAATCCTGTATTCAGCAATGATTATTGTGAAACTTGGTTGAGGTGGAGGAGTCAGAGTGAAAGAGGGAAGATCATCCAGCTGCTTCTCTTGCTGTTCTTTCCCAAATGCAGGAGGGTGTTCAACCCCTGGCTCTGCCCCAGGCCCACCCCCACCCCACTCCTCCCCCCCAGGCCCCACCCACATCCCACCCCAATCCCACCTAAGCACACTGCATCCTCGCTCCTCCCCACTCCTCCCAGCCTTCTGAACACTGCAAAACTGCCGACTGCTGTAGGCAGGAGGCGTGGAGAGGGAGAGAGCAGGGAGTTGCTGATCTGCAGGCTACTGGTAGGCTGGAGGCGCTGGGTGAGGTGGAGGGGAGCTGATGTGGGGCTGCCAGCCCAGTGTGGTTCCAAGCCCCCACAGCTGAACAACATTGCACAGCTTTAAATGAGAGTATTCCCTAATAGATCAGCGAGGTAACAATGAAACATTAAGTGAGAAGTTCCTGTAGACAAAAGAAAAAAAGGTTAAAAAAAATCTGCTACATGCTACTTAACCACACACTCAGCCTTCATACATCAGCAAGACTTGAACCCTGAACCTTCAACAGTACTGCCAATGCCAAAGTCATGAGTCAGGCCTCAAAACATCATGAGGTGGGTTTTTTTTGTTTTTTTAAAGCAAACACACACACAAAATCTAAGTTTGGTTCTTTTTATTTGCTCTTTTGGTTTTGGAAGCTTTAGGGTTCATATTGTAAATGTTTCCCTCACAACCACAAACTTCACTTTCTATTTAAATGAAAGCTGAGGTTGTCAGGGGTTTGTTTATATTAAAAAAACCCACCAAAGACACCCACCAAATATCACCAAAAACAAGTAATAAAAATAGCAAGAATTGGCAACACTACTCTCTACAGCTACAGGACCATTAGCCTGTAGAAGTAAAAGGCTGCTATCCTATAGGAAGAAACAGAAGTCAATGTACAGTAAAAGCTGTTTTTTGATGAATAGATGAGCTATTACCAGGAGGAGAGCGCGGGGGGGGGGGGCGGAAAACCTTTTGTAGTGATAATCAAGGTAGTAATCATCCTGCTGGTAATAGCTCATTTTAAGTGATCACTCTCCTTACAGTGTGTATGGTAACACCCATTGTTTCATGTTCTCTGTGTATATAAATCTCCCCACTGTATTTTCCACTGAATGCATCCGATGAAGTGAGCTGTAGCTCACGAAAGCTTAAGCTCAAATAAATTGGTTAGTCTCTAAGGTGCCACAAGTACTCCTTTTTGAGAATACAGACTAACAGCTGCTATTCTGAAACCCTTCAGTGAGTTAACTCTGTACTTCACACAACTTGGGGGGGGGGGTCTAGAACTGATGGTGTTTTGGTTCCCAATCCAGTGTTCATTCCTTAGGCCAAAAAGTATTTTGATGTGGGGAACAGTGGGAAAAGGGCCCCCCCCGGTGACCCTCTGTGTGAAACGCTGAAGCAGGACACTTAGATGATGTACACTGCTGTAGAAATTTGAGTGCATACCAAGGACAAGTTGTACTATGCAAACCACAAATGGTGGGATTTTCAAGTCAGCCAAACCTGAATGGATTTTCATGGACTCAGTAAAAAGGCATCCCTGTCCCCACATCCCCTTATCAAATATTTCAGAGCTCTCTATGCACCAGGAAAGCTTACAAGCTCTTTCCCATAAAAAGTCAAAAGTTGTTTATAATGGAAAAGATCAGGCAACCACAATATAGGACTCATTACCTCTCTCGCTATAAATTACATGCACCAAACATGCAGATATGTATTACTGTGTCAATTTTTTTTATATTCTATAAAGGCATCATAACAGTATACCACAAGCCAGCCACAAAAGGGTTCTATAAGCAACAATGCCTAGGCACAAAATGGTTGGACTAGACATGCCATGAGCTCAAATTCCTGCTGTAGTGCTGAAGGAAAACATTATAGAATTGTACATTTGGGGGGGGTGGGGGGAGGAACCAACCTATAATGTGACATTTCACTAAAAATGCTGTTTAAAGTCAGTCTTGTATCAGACTTCTGCATTGAGACAGCGTCCACAGAGGGACAGCATAATGGAGTAGAATTGAATTGAATTGTACCAGTTTATGACAAAAAATACTTCCTGCCACC
Source organism: Dermochelys coriacea (assembly GCF_009764565.3). NCBI lineage: Eukaryota > Metazoa > Chordata > Testudines > Dermochelyidae > Dermochelys > Dermochelys coriacea. The sequence goes on along the minus strand of NC_050082.1, from coordinate 32,877,610 downwards.
ATGTGAACACAAGACCAAAGTTATTATGGTTCAATACAAAATGGACATTCCCTCTGACCACAAGCAAAAGAGCTTGATTATGCACAGGTGAGTTCAGAACTAGCTAGAAATCTATTTTTCTGTTTTCTACTCCATTGTCCCCCCCAAGAGAAAAAGTTTGCTCCCATTCTGCTAGAGAACCATGGAAATGAGGCTTTCATCTCTATTATTTCTTTGGTCCAATGCTGGATTGCTCTCTCTACACAAAACATTAATAAGTGTGCCAATCACCTTTCCTTGGGTGTCTATTCCAGGCTAGATAGACATTTGGTCTAACCCAATATGGTTCTTATGCAAGTTTGCTTTGCAGGACCAATGCTGCTTTGCAAAACCAAGCACCTGGCATCATACTTCTCTTGGCCTATCACATCGGAATATCTTTCTTCCTTACCCACTATGGTATCTACTAGCATGTTTCATGATAAATATTGAAAATTAAAAGTCCCGCTTAAATTAAAATGCAGAACTCATCCATGGACCTGCCCAAGTGAAACATCTGGCCTGGGTTCTCCTCCCTTGTATATCGCCATTTAGCACATTTCCAGCAGAAATTGCTGGAGTTATCCCAGTCTCCATACTGTTTCCATGGTGGAGGAAAATGAGCCAAATCTCCTGATGAAAGGGTTTAGTTTTGGCTTGGCTTGTTAATGTATGCCTTAGTTTGATTATGTTGAAGAATAGTTGGAATTCTGACTCAAAGTGGATGGTGGGAGTTCTTACATAATTTATAGACCAATAGAATTTAAGAACATAGAGTGTCCATAAAGGGTCCATCTAGCCCAGTATCCTGTTTTCCAACAGTGACCAGTACCAGATGCTTCAGAGGAAATGAACAGAACAGACGATCATCAAGTGATCCATCCCCAGCTTCTGGCAAACAGAGGCTAGGGACACCATCCCTACCCATCCTGGCTAATAGCTATTGATGGATCTACCCTCCATGAAATCATCAAATTTTTTGAATCCTGTTGGCCTTCACAACATCCTCTGGCAAGGAGTTCCACAGGTTGACTGCGTTGTGTGAAGTACTTCTCTGAGCAGAGGGTTGGACTATACGACCTCCTCAGGTCCCTTCCAACCCTTGTATTCTATTATTCTTTTTGTTTGTTATAAATCTGCTGCCTATTCATTTCACCAGGTGACACCCGTTTGTTTGTTTTTTTATAATGGGGGAGGAGTAAACAGTTCATTAATTTACTTTCTCCACACCATGCATGATTTTATAGACCTCTTAGTTGTTCCTTTTTGAAAATGAAGAGTCCGTCATTTTAATCTCTCCTTGTACAGAAGCTGTTCCATACCCACCCCTCATCATTTTTATAGCCTCTCTCTGTACTTCTTCCCAATTCTATCTTTGAGATGGGGCAATCAGAACAGTAGGCAGTATTAAAGATGTGGGCATACCATGGATTTATATAGTGACATTATGATATTTTCTATCCTTTTTCTAATGGTTCCTAACATTAGGTTAAACAGCTGCATATTGAACGGATGTTTTCAAAGAACTATCCATAATTACTCCAAGATCTCTTTGCATGGTAATAGCTAATTTAGACCCCATCATTTTGTATGTATAGTTTGGATTATGTTTTCCAGTATTCATTACTTTACATTTATCAACACTGCATTTCATCTGCCATTTTGTCACCCAGTCATCCAATTTAGTGAAATCCCTTTTTAGTCAGCTTTGGACTTAATGGTCTTGAGTAATTTTGTATAGTCTACAAATTTTGCCACCTCACTATTCATCTCCATAAATGATCTGGAAAAAGAATATATTGAACAGCACAGGTATCCCAGTACAGATCCTTGGGGGGGGATGCTGCTATTTGCTCATTTTTCACAGTGAAAAATGAGCATTTATTCCTACCCTTTGTTTCCTATCTTTTAACCAACCAGTTACTATTCCGTGAGAGCTTAAGTTGCTTTGGTGTGGAACCTTGTCAAAGGCTCTCTTAATGTCCAAGTACGCTATATCGAGTGGATCATCCTTGCCCATGTTTTTACTGACTTCCTCAAAGAATTCTAATAGATTAGCGAGGCATGATTTTCCTTTACAAGAGCCATGTTGACTTCCCCAACAGATCATGTCTGATAATTCTGTTCTTTACTATAGTTTCAGTCAATTTGCTTGGTACCAAAGTTAGGCTTACTGGCCTGTAATTGCCAGGATAGCCTCTGGAGGCGCTTTTTTTAAAAAAAAAAATCAGTGTTACATGAACTGTCCTCCAGGCATCTGGTACAGAGGTTGATTTACGTGATAGGTTACATACCATAGTTAGTAGTTCTGCAATTTCATATTTCACTTCCTTCAAAATTCTTGGGTGAATGCATTTGTTCCTGGTGACTTATTACGGTATAATTTAATGATTTGTTCCAAAACCTCCCTTACTGACACATCAATCTGGGAAAGTTCCTCATATTGGTCACTTGAGAAGACTAATTCAGGTGCAAGAATCTCCCTCACATCCTCAGGAGTGATGACAGATGCCAAGAAGTCATTTAGCTCCTCCACAACTGCCTCGTCTTCTTTTAGTGCTCCTATAGCACCTTGATCCACTAGCCCCAACTGACTGTTTGGCAGGCTTCTTATGTACTTGCTATTTTTTTATTTATTTGCTGTTATGACTTGAAAATAAAAAAGAATCCTACAAGAAGTGGGAAACATGGACAAATTGTTAAGGAAAAGTACAAAGCAATGGTACAAGCATGCAAGTACAAAATCTGGAAGGCTAAAGCACAAAATGAGTTACATCTAGCAAGGAACATAAAAGGCAATAGAAAGAGGTTCTCTAAATACATTAGGAGCAACAGAAAGAAAGTGTAGGTCCTCCACTTAGTGGGGAAGGAGAGTTCATAACTGATGGTATGAGGAAAGAGGAGGTGTTTTATACCTGTTTTCCTTCAGCCTTCATTAAACTCACACATTTAATATTATCAAGGGGAAAGGAACACAAGTCAAAATAGTGAAAGAACAGTTTAAAGAATATTTACATAAATTAGATGTATTTAAGTTGTCAGGGCCTGATTAAATTCATCCTACAGTACTTAAAGAACTAGCTGAAGAAATCTCAGAACTGTTAGTGATTAACTTCAAGAACTCATGGAAGATGGATGAAGTCCCAGAGGAACAAAGGGGACCTAGGAAATTATAGATCATTCAGTCTAACTTCAATACCTGTAAAAATACCAGAACAAATTATTAAACAGTTTGTGAACATCTAGAGCAGCGGTTCTCAAACTTTTCTACTGGTGACCCCTTTCACATAGCAAGCCTCTGAGTGTGACCCCCTCTTATAAATTAAAAAAAATTTTAATATATTTAACCACCATTATAAATGCTGGAGGCAAAACAGGGTTTGGAGTGGAGGCTGATGCAATAATCCCATGACCCCCTGAGGGGTCCTGACCCCCAGTTTGAGAACCCCTGTCCTAGAGGATAAACAGGATTATAAGAAATACCCAGCATGGATTGGTCAAAATCAAATCATACCAAACCAGCCTAATCCCCTTCCACAGGGTTATTGGCGTAGTGGATGGAGGAAAGAAGTAGATGTGCTAGACCTTGATTTTAGAAAGGCTTTTGACACAGTTCCACATGACAGTCTCAAACAAACTAAAGAAATGTGGTCTAGATTAAATTACTATAAAGTCAGTGCACAACCAACTGGAAGACGATACCCAGAGCACAGGTTTCAGAATAGCAGCCATGTTAGTCTGTATCCACAAAAAGAAAAGGAGGACTTGTGGCACCTTAGAGACTAACATTTATTTGAGCATAAGGAATTAATTTGCAAACTGGATACAATTAACTTAGGCTTGAATAGAGACTGGGAGTGGATGGGTCATTACACAAAGTAAAACTATTTCCCCATGGTATTTCCAACCCCCTCCCCCTACCGTTCCTCAGACGTTCTTGTCAACTGCTGGAAATGGCCCATCTTGATTATCACCAAAAAAGGTTTTCTTCCTTCCCCCCACCCTCCCTACCTGCTGGTAATAGCTCATCTTAAGTGATCACTCTCCTTACAGTGTGTATGGCAATATCCATTGTTTCATGTTCTCTGTACGTGTATATAAATCTCCCCACTGTATTTTCCACTGAATGCATCCGATGAAGTCTCATAGCCTAGCTCTCCAGACCATCAGTTCCATATTTCTTTAGTCCTTGCCTTTCTTCCCCTGCATAGCAGAAATGCAAAGGCTTCCCACAATTATCCCTACCCCAGGCTCAAGTCCAACCTTCTCACCACTACTGAACTTCTCCATATAAAAAAACAAAACCCTCTCCAGTCCCCCACATTTCTCCCTGCATAACAGCTAACTTTATTTCACCCCACCAATATTACTGAATTTATCTATCCCTATGAGACAAGGAGATCTTGTTGATCCCCACTTTCTAAAAAGCACAGAAAAATAAAGGCCAAAATTAGGGCTCACCTCCAAAACATCTATTTTTAATGGACTTGCCCCCCTCAAAAAAATATCACACAGGAAGTCTGTTTCAGAGCCAGAAATGGAACCCAGTGATCATAAAATCATAGAATATCAGGGTTGGTTCTAGTCCATTGCCATAGCCACAGGACAGTCCATTTTGTTCTAGTAGCTGGCTTCCTCATTCACTACATGGAAATTTCATCACATGCAAGTATTTGCTATGGAAGTTAATCTGTTTCTCAAGTGCTGTGTAGAAGTGGGTATGCAGGAGTAATTCTATTGTATAAACAGTATAGTTGTGTATATAGATTTAGCCCGCTCCTTCTAACAGTCAGTATGATTAAGTGAGTAAGAATTGGTTCTACTACACTAGGGATACAGATTCTATTCCTAGCTCTGCTAGAAGTCACCCTGTGGAACTGTCAGGCCCAAACTATTAATTTTCAGACCAATCTGACTTTCTCAATAGATTTTAGAGAGGATGCAGAATTTGGTTTTAAGCAGAAGTTCAGCTGCAACTTTAAACCAATAACAAAGCTAGAGTGCCATCATTTGTTCCTTCTCCCAAATGGGCCAGTAGTAGGGCTTGACCAGGTGACTTTCAAATTTCACATCGGATTTCTACTATTTGAGCCAACTCAGGTACAGCACAATCATCCAAAAAGGCAAAGTTAGTAGTTGAGCCTGCATCTGTAATATAGCACACCCAAGTCTCTATTCTCAGCTTTATTTAATTACTCCTGGTGGAATTCTGTGCAACTGCACGTGTGCAGAATTCTTCACTTCCCTGCAGAAAAATGACTTTGCTGGGGAAGCAAAGGGAAGCCAGAAGAGCAGTCATACAAAGCTCCCCAGCAGTATGTTCCAGGTGCCCAGGGCAGCCAGCAGACAGGTAAATCACTGTGTGGCAGGGGGCAGGACTGAAGACGGAGTTGAGTTGGTGGCTCCCATCCTGCATTGGGGTCAGCTGCTAATCCTGGCTGGGCTGGGGAGAACCATACTTCCTCTTCCGCCACACAGACTCCGGGGCCATGTCAGATACCCTCAGATTTCTCCCCTGGCTGTAAACTCTGCAAAACTCTCCTGCGCTTCCTGCGCCATTGTGCCTCAGCTACAGAGGGAGGGATCACTGTACAGGTAGCTGCTCCTCCATCAACCCAACCCCCATGCATCCAGACCCCCTCATATCCAGGCCATCCCGCTAAGCCTCACCCTCCTGCCCCCCCATCCACCCAGAACCCCCACCCCCCCACAGCTGGACCACACCAACAAGCCACCCACACCCAGATCCCCACCCTACCAAGCACCAATCAGCTGCACATGGATCCCCACCCCACTGAGCCCCACTCCCCTAGCATCTGGAACTTCCACTGTGCCCACCACACCCAGCTGAGCCCCAACTACCTTCACCTGAACCCCCCTGCAGAGGCCCATTACCATTGCACCCAAAACCCCACAACAAGCCCCTGTGCATCCACATCCCCACACACACACACTCCTGAGCCATCTACACCCAGACTGCCCCACACAGAGCCCTCTCAATCCATACCTCGATCCCCCCACATTAAACCTCTCCACACTTGGATCCTGCATTGCTGAGCCTACCTGCCCACCCCTGGTATGGTGGGGTAGGGCCCTGGGATGTTTCTGGTGCAGGCCCGGTCTTTGTGTTGTATCAGGGTTGGTGCAGCCTTACCACTGAGTCCATGTCCTGGAGGGAGCTGCACAGTGATCTCCCACCTCTGTGGGGAGCACAGGCCACTAGCTGTAATGTCATGCTGGAATCTCCACATTTTACAAATAAAATTTGCAGAATTTTAAAATATTGTGCACAGAATTTTTTATTTTTGGCACAGCATGTCCTCAGGAGTAAAAATTTAAAATGACATCCTGCAACCTCCCCCTTACCTTTCCTGAGAAGGGAAACATTAGTTGCCTGCCCCTAAGCAACCTTAGTCAGTAATAGGGGTTTGAAGTGCACAGAAATATTAACTGCAACCACTGGAATGGAAGGGGAAATAAACTCAGACCCCTGCTCTTAACTCAGTGCATCTTCCCCTATGTTTTAACATATTTTGTATCAGGGCATCTTTCTCTGGCAACAGTGAACTAAAAAGAGCTTGCAGCAGTTGGACAGCTCACTGAGCAGAGTTAAACACAAATTCATAACTTCTAAACTTGTTAGTTTGATCTTCATGCTGGACACTCAATCTCACTCAATGCCTATGGTGAGAAGTAATGTGGATCCATCCTTCTTCCTCCACTCTTTTACCCTCCATCTCTGTACAAAAATGTTTGAGTTGAAATTTTACAAACAGGTCATTGTGGGGGCTTGTATCTCAGGAAACCCCAGATTTTTACTACATGTTCTACTGGGGGCACTGAATTGGCATGCCAATTTTGAAATTGACCTAACTACATATGTTAGCTTTAGAGCGGTTTGAAAGTTAGATTTACGATTACAAAGAGTTTCTATTTAAACTATGGTGTTGCTAGTGCTCCATTATAATTCTCATAACAGCAGAGATGTAGAGCTAATGCAGGCAGATCTTTGATGCTGGCAAGTCTCTTGGCACATATAATTATATTTTCTGTTCACATCTTTTAGGCTCAGAATGTTTTAAAGCATATTAAATTTAGCCTTACAGCATACATGAAGTTTGGAAGTATTATAAATCCTCAGAAAGCAAGGCTCAGAAAAGAGTGACTTACCCAAGGCCATACAAGAAGCAATGGCAGAGAGTCAGGAATCCTGACTCTTGGCCCTGTGGTTTAGTCATAAGACAAACCTTCCTTGCCTCTTAGGTTTAGTTTTTGATGTTGTACATATGACTTAGTGTTTTTGTGAGCAAATCATTTTGCAGGTGTGAAATGTTGGCCTGCTTTAGTTGCTTCCTCTAGTTTTGCTCCTGTATTTCGTATGACACACCTGTCCAAGGCCAGTCTCCCCAGTGGGGTATCAGGTGCTCACTGAAGACTGAAAAAGAATTAGTCCAGTAGCACCAAAAGGTACAAGATGGTGGCCTTGCCAAGGGTAAGTACTTCCTGCTGTGCATAGATGTCTGGAAAGGAAGTCCAACCATCAGAACGCTGAAGGACATTAGAAGGTTAAAGTCTTACTCTTAATAAGGCATAGGAGGAGTACACAAGCAGTACCTTATTCTTCTGGGCTAGTGCTTTTATGGTGTACAATACGGAAGAATGGGATTATGCTCAAAGCACCACACTAGGTGTGAAGGGACCAGGATCTTGTTTCAGCCCTGCCAAAAAGACTTCCCATGTAGCCTGTGGCAAATCCTTCCTACAGCTTGTGTTCCCTCATATTTCCAGCGTATGGAAATATCCCTACCTCCACAGGTTTTGTGAAGAAAAAGGCCATTTACATTAGAGAAAAGGACATTAAAAAGAGCTTGACATGAAACCTTGAACTTGCATACAATTTGGACTAGGGCTTCACTTCAAGGCTAGCTGAACTGATACAGCCTATAATGGCCTCTTTGGGCAAGTGCAAGTAAAGGTATGATTGTAGCACAGATAACAATAGGCATATAGATGTGATGGCATAGACTAGCCATCCAAGTACATGCTTGCCAGGGAGCCTGGGTATATTCTCTGGAACATAGACAGTGCTGAAGCCTGTGCCACCAGGCTTACACTAGTATTGTTACCCATCATACAGTCACCCCTTCATTTGCAGTGTAGGCACATCTACACTATGAACTAGGTCTGATTCACCTGCTCACATAAAAAAAACATATCCGCTTTAGCTCTCACTGAGCTAGCCCGAGTACAAGTAGCAGAGGCATGGCTCAGCCAGACTGAGTACAAACGTCCCTGAAACTGGTGGGTACATACTTGATGTGGCTAAGTTGCGCTTCCACCGTCCCTATTTTCAACCTCACGTTTCAGTGATGCACACAATCACAGATCTAGTCCAGTCCCCTACACTCAAGGCAGGATTAAGTATTATCTAGACCATCCCTGACAGGGGTTTGTCCAACCCGCTCTAAAAAATCTCCAATGATGGAGATTCCACAACCTCCCAAGGCAATTTATTCCAGTGCTTAACCACCCTGACAGAAGTTTTTCCTAATGTCCAACCTAAACTGCGCTTGCTGCAATTTAAGCCCATTGCTTCTTGTCCTATCCTCAGAGGTAAGGAGAACAATTTTTCTCCCTCCTCCTTGTAACAACCTTTTATGTACTTAAAAACTGTTACCAGGTCCCCTCTCAGTCTTCTCTTTTTCAGACTAAACAAACAATTTTTTTCCAATCTTCCCTCACAGCTCATGTTTTCTCGACCTTCAATCATTTTTGCTGCTCTTCTCTGGACTCTCTAATTTGTCCACATCTTTCCTTCAACATGGCACCCAGAACCGGACACAATACTCCAGCTGAGGTCTAATCAGTGTGGAGTAGAGTAGAAGAATTACTTACGTCTTGCTTACGGTACTCCTGCTAATACATCCCAGAATAATGATGTTTGCTTTTTTTGCAACAGCGTTATATGTTGACTCATATTGAGCTTGTGATCCACTATGACCCCCAGATCCCTTTCCGCAATACTCCTTCCTCAGCAATCATTTTCCATTTTGCATGTGTGCAACCGATTATTCCTTCCTAAGTGGAGTACTTTGCATTTGTCTTTATTGAATTTCATCCTATTTACTTCAGACCATTTTGAACTTTAATCCTATCCTCCAAAGCACTTGCAACCCCTCCCAGCTTGATATCACCGGCAAACTTTATAAGTGTATTCTCTATGCCATTATCTAAATCATTGAAGATATTGAACAGAACCGATCCCTGCGGGACCCCACTTGTTATGGCCTTCCAGCATGATTGTGAACCACTGATAACTACTCTATGGGAATGATTTTCCAACTAGTTATGCACCCACCTTATAGTAGTTCCATCTAGGTTGTATTTCCCTAGATTATTTATGAGGTCAAACAAGACAGTATCAAAAGCCTTACTAAAGTCAAGATTTCAGAGTAGCAGCCGTGTTAGTCTGTATTCGCAAAAAGAAAAGGAGTACTTGTGGCACCTTAGAGACTAAAATTTATTTGAGCATAAGCTTTCGTGAGCTACAGCTCACTTCATCGGATGCATCCGATGAAGTGAGCTGTAGCTCACGAAAGCTTATGCTCAAATAAATGTGTTAGTCTCTAAGGTGCCATAAGTACTCCTTTTCTTAAAGTCAAGATATACCACATCTACCGCTTCCCTCTTATCCACAAGGTTTGCTACTCTGTCAAAGAAAGCTATCAGGTTGGTTTGACATGATTTATTCTTGACGAATCCATGCTGTTATTTATCACCTTATCTTCTAGGTGTTTGCAAATTCATTGCTTGTTTGCCCCATTATCTTGCTGGGTACAGAAGCTAAGCTGACTGGTCTGTAATTCTCCAGGTTGTCCTTGTTTCCCTTTTTATAGATGGGCACTATATTTGTCCTTTTCCAGTCTTCTGGAATCTCACCAGTCTTTTGCTAATGGCTCAGATATCTCCTCAGTCAGCTCCTTGAGTATTCTAGGATGCATTTCATCAGGCTCTGGTGATTTGAAGACATCTCTCTCATCTAGGTTATTTTTGACTTGTTCTTTCCCTATTTTTGCCTCTGATCCTACCTCATTTTCACTGGCATTCATTATGCTAAACATCCAATCACCCCCAACCTTCTTGGTGAAAACCGAAACAAAGAAGTCATTAAGCACCTCTGCCATTTCCACATTTCCTGTTGTCGTCTTTCCCTTCCAAATACATAGCCAAACTGATAATTTTACATACAATAGCACATACAATCCAAGATATTAATGTGTAGCAGATCAAGACTTGGATGATACCTCACAAGGCATACTTTGTATAAAAAAACCCACACACCACCACAACATATCCTAATTACATGACAGCAGTGGATATTGGGCTCCCAGGGTGTCACACACACGTGTCACTTAAAATATAAGACATCCTTGTTCTTCTGTTTTTTTTAAGCTTAAAACTAAAGTTTGAGACCTTGTTTTGCACAATGATGTATAAAGACTGAACACACAACAAGCATTAAATTCCATGTAGGACCCCCACCACAGAAAGGGATAGCTGAACTAACTGAGAATTTGCCTTGACAAGAGTTGTGTATAACTTAAAAAAAAAAAAAAAGCGTTAAGTTAGCTCTCTCAAGATAAAATCCTAGTGAAGACAAGGCAGACTCTAGTTTTCATACAAATCAGCAAGCTGAATTAACGCACTGCTAACTTGTATGAAAAATACACAGTACCTTGTCTTCACTAATATTGATGTTCAGTTTCCTAACTCAAGTTAAGAACTCTTTTGTAGTGAGAACCAGGCCTTCAAACATTCAAAGATGTGGCATTAGCTCATTTTAGTTAATGTTCTAAAACTCTAGTATAGACAAGGAAGCATCACTTTAACAAGTGCAAGTTGGCAGAGTTGAAACCTAAAAGGCTGCCAAGGCTTCAGCTTGACCTGTTTGTACATGTAAAACTAGAGTTGAGAACATTTAGAAACTTGCCAGTATAATGTCAGTTACGGATGTGATTTTTTTGAAAATTTCAACACCAACAAAAGCCCTAGCGTAGACTCAGTTATAGTGCTTTTGCCAGTATAGATTTCACTTGCCAAAACACTATAAACTATGCTGACAAAACCATCTTATACAGGCAAAAAAGTACCCTTATGCTAGGGAGGATTTGGCGATATAGCAATACCTGCAAACGTAAGGCCTCGTCTACACCACGAAAGTAGTGAGCAAACAACCTTGCACAAAACTACCACCACTCAAGGTATTGCCACTTTGAGATTTGTAGATGGGAGGGCACATCACCATAACAACAGTTTGTATGGGTGGAACCGGGGGGGGGGGGGGGGCGGCGAGGGAGGAAGCGAATAACTTTGTGAAGTCACAAACTAGTGCATGTGATACATGTTACTTTCGATACTGACAATCTTAAAACCCTTTTTGATTAGTCACCAGGGGAAAAAATACAAGCTAAGAAGAGGTCTTCCCTGGAAGACCCTATGCTACAAAAAATTGGCACGCAAAAGATTAACTGAAATATTGGGTGTTCATATGGACAATACTAAAGATTAAGAGACAGCTTTTCTGTTTCTGCTGATTAGGACAGATGGATCTATAAGAAACTGAATATTAATGATAAGTCAGTCTGCAATAAAATCCAAAGAATAGAGCAGAGAGAATAATACAACTTCAGCAGAATGGAAAACTAGCATTCAGTGTCAAAAAACTGACAAAAGAAAATACTTTTTCCCCCACACAAAATATTTAATCTGTGCAACTCACTGCCACAGGAAGTCATTGGCTATGTCTACAAAGTGACTAAACACCCACAGCTGGCCTATGCTAGCTAAGCAAGGCTCACAGGCTGCAGGGCTTTTTCATTGTTGTGTAAACTTCCAGGCTCAGGCTGGAGCCCCAGCCTTCCAGGGAGGAAGCGTAAAAGAGGCTGGGTTCCAGCTCGAAGGTCTACATGGGCCAGCTGTGGGTTTTTCTTTGCTGTGTATACAGAATTTAACGAGACTCAAAATAGAGCTGAACATTTATATGGATATCAAGTATATTCAGAATTATAATTGATGAACTTTTTGTGAAAGACGTATTGAAACCAGAGCTGTGTAAAAAAAAAAAAAAAAAGCTAATTCAGTTTCAGAGGACTTCAATATTTCAATTTGACTTTGTTCTAAATCAGAACACAAATTTTTTGAAGTCCCACAAAAAAGGGACTGGAGCCTGGGGCGGTGGGGCAGTGCACCAGGTGGGCTGCCCCAGACCCAGAAACTCTGAAGCTTCTGACTCTGAGGTAGTCCAGCAGGAGGTCTACGAGGAGCCATGCTACCACAGCAGGAAACCACATTCCTACCTGAGTTGTGTCAAAATTTCAAGGAAATGAAAACCATCTCTGTGGAACATTCCAATCTTGATGAATCAGAAAATTCCAATGAAAAATGGTGAGAATTTTTCTAAGCAACTCTAACTGAAACACATGCTCAGGATTTACACCCATCTTTACCTACCAGAGATCAGAATGAGACTTAATGAAGGGGGCAGATTACCTGAAGTCTGCTCCTGCGGGGCTCCTATACCTTCCTCTGAAGTGTCTGATGCTGGCCACTGTCAGAGACAAAGCATTACATAAGAACTGCCAAACTTGGTCAGACCAAAGGTCCATCTAGCCCAGTATCCTGTCCAACAGTGGCCAATGCCAGATGCGCCAGAAGAAAATGAACAGAACAAGTGATCCATCCCCTGTTGCCCATTCCCAGCTTCTGGCAAACAGAGGCTAGGGACACCATCCCTGCCCATCCTGGCTAAAAGTTATAGGTTCATGGACCTATCCTCCATGAACTTACCTAGTTCTTTTTTGAACTCTGTTTTAGTCTTGGCCTTCACAATATCCTCTGGCAAAGAGTTACACAGGTTGACTGTGTGTTGTGTGAAGAAATACTTCCTTTTGTTTTAAGCCTGCTGCCTATTAATTTCATTTGGTGACCCCACCACACTGCAGGACCTTGAAGTGTTTTTTCATAGTATTTTTTGTTTTGCATTTTCTACTGCATTCATATATTTTGCAAATCCACAATGGACAAAAGGGAAAACATTTCTTGCATGAGGAGGAACTTTTGCTCCAGTTAAAAATGTGCACACTGAAGTGATTGTAGCTGCCTATAAATATTTGAGAACATCAAAGCCGGTCCTGTTAAATTAAAAATGCTGTCACACAGATAGGAACTAGCCTCTAGCACTGCGAGCTTCGACATGTGAGCCTCGGATCTGAGAGGCAGAAGCTCTGGTCCTCAAGAAATTTTATTCACTATAAGAAAAAAAATTTACCAGCAGTTGAGATTTAATAAGGTTATTAAATACCTTGTGAGTGAGCTAATTAAAGCTTAAAACTCTTTCAAGATATTGTCAGAGCTTTAACTGACAAGGCCCTGGTCTACCCTAGGAGTTGGTCGAATTTAGCAGTGTTGAATCGATTTAACCCTGCACCCGTTCACACGACGAAGCCCTTTTTTTCGACTTAAAGGGCTCTTAAAACCGATTTCCTTACTCCACCCCCGACAAGGGGATTAGCACTGAAATCAGCCTTGCTGGGTCAAGTTTTGGGTACTGTGGATGCAGTTAGACGGTATTGGCCTCCGGGAGCTATCCCAGAGTGCTCCATTGTGATCGCTCTGGACAGCACTCTCAACTCAGATGCACTGGCCAGGTAGACAGGGAAAGGCCTGCGAACTTTTGAATTTCAATTTCCTGTTTGGCCAGCATGGCAAGCTGCAGGTGACCATGCAGAGCTCATCAACAGAGATGACCATGATGGAGTCCCAGAATCGCAAAAGAGCTCCACCATGGACCGAACGGGAGGTACGGGATCTGATCGCTGTATGGGGAGAGGAATCCGTGCTATCAGAACTACGTTCCAGATTTTGAAATGCCAAAACATTTGTGAAAATCTCCCAGGGCATGAAGGACAGAGGCCATAACAGGGACCCAAAGTGGTGCCGCGTGAAACTTAAGGAGCTGAGGCAAGCCTACCAGAAAACCAGAGAGGCAAATAGCCGCTCTGGGTCAGAGTCCCAAGCATGCCGCTTCTATGATGAGCTGCATGCCATTTTAGGGGGTTCAGCCACCACTACCCCAGCCGTGTTGTTTGACTCCTTCAATCGAGATGGAGGCAACACGGAAGCAGGTTTTGGGGACGAGGAAGACAATGATGAGGAGGTTGTAGATAGCTCACAGCAAACAAGCAGAGAAACCGGTTTTCCCGACAGCCAGGAACTGTTTCTCACCCTGGCCCTGGAGCCAGTACCCCCCCCGAACCCACCCAAGACTGCCTCCCGGACCCACCAGGCAGAGAAGGGACCTCTGGTGAGTGTACCTTTTAAAATACTATACAAGGTTTAAAAGCAAGCATGTTTAATAATTAATAATTGCCCTGGCATTTGCAGCTCTCCTGGATGTACTCCCAAAGCCTTTGCAAAACGTTTCTGGGGAGGGCAGCCTTATTCCATCCACCATGGTAGGACACCTTACCACTCCAGGCCAGTAGCACGTACTCGGGAATCATTGTAGAACAAAGCATTGCAGTGTATGTTTGCTGGCGTTCAAACAACATCTGTTCTTTATCTCTCTGTATTATCCTCAGGAGAGTGATATCATTCATGGTCACCTGGTTGAAATAGGGTGCTTTTCTTAAGGGGATATTCAGAGGTGCCCATTCCTGCTGGGCTGTTTGCCTATGGCTGAACAGAAACGTTCCCTGCTGTTAGCCACGGGGGGGGGGGGGGGGCAAAATGCAACCTTGGAATGAAAGCACATGTGCTATGTATATAATGCTAACAGCAAGGTTTACCATGAAAGAGTACCCATTCTTCTATAAAAAAATGTATCTTTTTAAATACCACTGTCCCTCCCCCCCCCCAGCTGCATGTGTTTTAAGGATCACAGGATCTTCTCCTTCCCAGAGGCTAGCAAAGATTAGAAGGCGGTGAAAAAAGAAAAAAAAAAAAAAAAACCACTTGTGAAGAAATGTTCTCTGAACTCATGCTGTCCTACCACACTGACAGAGCACAGCACAATGTGTGGAGGCAGACAATGTCAGAGTGCAGAAAAGCACAAGATGACCAGGAGGAGAGGTGGCGGGCTGAAGAGAGGGCTGAAGCTTAAAGGTGGCAGCAGCATGATGAGAGGAGGCAGGATTCAATGCTGAGGCTGCTGGAGGATCAAACTAATATGCTCCAACGTATGGTTGAGCTGCAGGAAAGGCAGCAGGAGCACAGATGACTGCTACAGCCCCTGTGTAACCAACCGCCTTCCTCCCCAAGTTCCATAGCCTCCTCACCCAGACCCCCAAGAACGCGGTGGGGGGGGCCTCCGGCCACCCAGCCACTCCACCCCAGAGGATTGCCCAAGCAACAGAAGGCTGGCATTCAATAAGTTTTAAACTTTTAAAGTGCTGTGTGGCCTTGTCCTTCCCTCCTCCACCACCCCTCCTGGGCTACCTTGGTAATTATCCCCCTATTCGTGTGATGAATTAATAAAGAATGCATGAATGTGAAGCAACAATGACTTTATTGCCTCTGCAAGCAGTGATCAAAGGGAAAAGGGGAGGGTGGTTAGCTTACAGGGAAGTAGTGTGAACCAAGGGGCGGGGGGCTTTCATCAAGGAGAAACAAACAGAACTTTCACACCGTAGCCTGGCCAGTCATGAAACTGGTTTTCAAAGCTTCTCTGATGCGCACTGCACCCTCCTGTGCTCTTCTAACCACCCTGGTGTCTGGCTGTGTGTAACCAGCAGCCAGGCGATTTGCCTCAACCTCCTACCTCGCCATAAACGTCTCCCCCTTACTCTCACAGATATTGTGGAGCACACAGCAAGCAGTAATAATAGGAATATTGGTTTCTCTGAGGTCTAACCGAGTCAGTAAACTGCGCCAGCGTGCTTTTAAACGTCCAAATGCACATTCTACCACCATTCTGCACTTGCTCAGCCTGTAGTTGAACAGCTCCTGACTACTCTCCAGGCTGCCTGTGTATGGCTTCATGAGCCATGGCATTAAGGGGTAGGCTGGGTCCCCAAGGATAACTATAGGCATTTCAACATCCCCAATGGTTATTTTCTGGTCTGGGAAGAAAGTCCCTTCCTGCAGCTTTTGAAACAGACCAGAGTTCCTGAAGATGCGAGCATCATGTACCTTTCCCGGCCATCCCATGTTGATGTTGGTGAAACGTTCCTGGTGATCCACCAGTGCTTACAGCACTATTGAAAAGTCCCCTTGCGGTTTATATACTCACTGGCTTGGTGCTCCGGTGCCAAGATAGGGATATGGGTTCCATCTATGACCCCACCACAGTTAGGGAATCCCATTGCAGCAAAGCCATCCACTATGACCTGCACATTTCCCAAGGACACTACCCTTGATATCAGCAGATCTTTGATTGCGTTGGCTACTTGCATCACAGCAGCCCCCCAAGGTAGATTTGCCCACTCCAAATTGATTCCCGACTGACCGGTAGCTGTCTGGCGTTGCAAGCTTCCACAGGGCTATTGCCACTCGCTTCTCAACTGTGGGGGCTGCTCTCATCTTGTTATTCTTGCGCCTCAGGGCAGGGGAAAGCAAGTCACAAAATTCCATGAAAGTGCCTTTATGCATACGAAAGTTTCGCAACCACTGGGAATCGTCCCAAACCTGCAACACTATGCGGTCCCACCAGTCTGTGCTTGTTTCCTGAGCCCAGAATCGGCGTTCCACCGCATGAACCTGCCCCATTAGCACCATGATGCCTACACTGGCAGGGCCCGTGCTTTGAGAGAAGTCTGTGTCAATGTCCTCATCACTCTCGTCACTGCACTGATGTTGCCTACTCACCCAGTTTCGCTTTGCCAGGTTTTAGTGTTGCATATACTGCTGGATAATGCGTGTGGTGTTTAACGTGCTCCTAATTGCCAAAGTGATCTGAGCGGGCTCCATGCTTGCTGTAGTATGGCGTCTGCACAAAACCATTGTCTGCCGTTGCCCTGACGGAAGGAGGGATGACTGATGACATGGCTTACAGGGAATTAAAATCAACGAAGGGGGTGGCTTTGCAAGAAAAGAATGGCCCCCTCAAGGATAGAACTCAAAACTGGGTTTAGCAGGCCGTTGATTTCACAGAAGGAGGGAGGAGAAAATGAATACAAAATAAATCTGGTCTATTTCTTGTTTTGAGCCACTTCATCTATCTTTATAGATCTTGCTGGCAGCAGACTGTGCAGTATGACTGCTAGCCATCGTCATCTCCTGGGTGCTCAGCAGAAGACGGTGCAGTATGACTGCTGGCCATCATCTTCTGCTAGCTGCTGATTAAAAGACAGTGCACTGCTTGTAGGACTCAATCACCATGAGACAAAACTTAAAAGGGCAATGATCTGGCTGAGACACTCCCATGTTTGCCCAGGCGCCCCTGACCTCATCGAGGTCAGTTAAAAGAGCACCCAGGACTACGTTGACGATGGCTACCAGTCATACTGCACTGTCTGCTGCCAAAAGGCAATAAACTGCTGCTGTGTAGCAATGCAGTACCACGTCTGCCAGTACCCAGGAGACATATGGTTACTGTTAGCTGAGCGGGGTCCATGCTTGCTGTGGTATGGTGTCTGCACAGGCAATTCAAGAAAAAAGGCGCAAAACGATTGTCTGCCCTTGCTTTCACAAAGGGGGGAGGGAAGGGGGGCCTGACGATATCTACCCAGAACCACCCGTGACAATGTTTTAGCCCCATCAGGCACTGATTTCTGCCCAGAATTCAAATGGGCGGTGGAGACTGTGGGAACTGTGGGATAGCTACCCACGCTCCAGAAATCGACGGTTGCCTCGGTACTGTGGAGACACTCTGCCGACTACATGCACTTAGAGCATTTGTGTGGGGACACACACAATTGACTGCAGCTTTCTACAAAACTGACATCTATAAATTTGACCTAATTTCGTAGTGTAGACATACCCAAGGATACCTTAATTTTTTCCCCCATATTATTTTCAGTTGGAATTTTTCTAGGTTCCAGGACCACTGGCATCCAAGCCCCAAAAACAAATGTTGGCAGTCTTCAAAAAAAATTAGAGTAGATACTCTTAGGTCAGCCTTGGTATAAATTTGGTTTAAATCTGATCACACAGAACAGATTTCAGAAAAGCACTGAGTATGTTCCCTATCTGATTCAATAGGGAACGCTACCGAGACTATCTGATCAAATACTTAATGTGATTTGTGCTCTGAATTTCCCCTTTCTTAACAGACTAACGCAGTAGGAAGTACTTTTGAGCTCATCATTACTGGTCACTGGCAGCTGAATCTTCCCAACTGGACACATTTAAGAGAAGCCTATTGGGGAAACTATTTTAATCTGTCAGTACATTCCTGTAATTTTGAGATACTAAAGGAAGTGCTTAGCTATCTAATTAAAGGTAACTGCAAGAATACTGAAAGTTAGAAATGTAGGAAAGTCTGATATGCAATTATCTTAAATGCAACAAACCAAGTCAAGTAAGGTAATGCAAAAAGTTAAGTTTCAGAGTAGCAGCTGTGTTAGTCTGTATTCGCAAAAAGAAAAGGAGTACTTGTGGCACCTTAGAGACTAACAAATTTATTAGAGCATAAGCTTTCGTGAGCTACAGCTCACTTCAGTGAGCTGTAGCTCACGAAAGCTTATGCTCTAATAAATTTCTTAGTCTCTAAGGTGCCACAAGTACTCCTTTTCTTTTTGCAAAAAGTTAAGTTTCTCAAAGCAACATTAACTCTCACATTTAACAACTTCAAAATGTATGCAAGGTTCTTGCAGTAATGGTAATCTTTTGCACTGCCAGACTTTGTTTGCAACCGTTTCATTAATGTAGTTTCCTTGCCTCACAAATTTCTTATCAAGAAGGATTCCTTAAGAATTATGCAAAAAGAAAAGGAGTACTTGTGGCACCTTAGAGACTAACAAATTTGAGCATAGAGGCGAGCGATGCCCGCCGCAGCTGGGGCGATCCGTAGGAAGGGCCCTGCTCGCATCCAGAGTCGCCGCCGCCCCCCCCGGGAGAGGGCGGCGCCTCGTCCAGCCCTGCTTCGTGCCCCAGCCCCGCTTCGCGCCCCAGCCCGACTGACCCAGCCCTTAGAGCCAATCCTTATTCCGAAGTTACGGAGCTGTAGCTCACGAAAGCTTATTCTCAAATAAATTTGTTAGTCTCTAAGGTGCCACAAGTACTCCTTTTCTTTTGGCGAATACAGACTAACACAGCTGCTACTCTGAAACCTTAAGAATTATGGATTCAAGAAATTCTGTGAAGTGTAGCGCTGACAGAGGTTGAGGGAGTGCATAGGGATGAAGCAAGGGAGAGGAAAGGATTGCTGGAGGATGTGGAATGGTAAAAGAAGAGGGAGGTAGAGCAGCAATGAGAGTGGGAGAGAGACTGGGTAGCTGAAGAGCTGCACTCACAGAAGGCTGGAGATGAAGTTGACTAATCCACCAATGGCAATAAATATCAGAGGGGAGAAACTCATGTCTGGTTCAGAGAAAAGGCAGTAGTTACTCCATGAGGGAGGCTGGCCTCTATTCCCACCTCCACACCCACATTATAGCTGGGAGGGGGGCAACACTTTAGGGTAGGAGGAACAAGTCACCAAAGCTAGTATGTGCAACAGCTGGTTTGGGCTTTTTAAATACTATCTGTGAGGCGCTGAAATGTTTTGTTTTAGGTAAAACCTACCAGATTTCAGCCATTTGTGCCATACATTCAAATAGGCCCAAACTATAAACGGGAAAGAATCCGCTAAACCTTCAATGCCACTGTCCTTAAGATGAATTTACAGCCTGGAAGACAAATTCCCCTGGACCACTGGACCGATTTTTCAAGTACTGCCCTAATGCACAAACAAGAATGTAGCAGTTTTCAGAACACTAAAGCAGTCACATAATTATTATAATCCTGCCTGTCCACATGCCTGTAGCTTCCAAAATGAAATGTTTAAGAAACTGAAAAAAGTTTTCAGCCTTTTTATTGTTTTTCCAAAGGTCAATTTATAGGAAGATTTGGGTGTGGGGGGTGGGAAATTCTCAAACATTTGAGTTTTGGGGGAGAGAGAGAGAGAGAGAGAGAGAGAGAAAACACTCTCCCCTCCTCCCCCGCTCTTCAAATTCATTTTAGCCATATTTTTGAACACTAGGCCCACGCTAAAAGGTTCAAGTTTGAAAGCTGAATCTGGCACTGAGTGCGATCAGTAGGGACTAGTGCCTTTGCTAAATTAGGAGTAATTTTTTCAAAAACCACTGTAAAGTAAAAGCATTTAAAAGTTGCTTACCAAGCACACGCAATAAACTCACAGTAGGAGGTGTGTACTTGTAACGTGCATGCCTGTGCTAATTAAACAGCAATACTCAAAGCATGATTGCTCCATTTGAAATATGCCCCCTAGCACTCCCCTGCAGCCTCCTTATTGACCCTACAATTTGTTTTGCTACTCCGTGATGCAAGGCTATACTGTAGCTTAAGCACTGTAAAACCCAAATCTAAAGCTACAGTCAGTTTAACCTTTTTAAGACAACAGGAAAAAGCATAGAGGGAATGTTAACTGAATGCAAGCAGATTTAATTGTCAATGCTACCACTACAACCAGAGCCTTATTCTACACAAGAGCTCCTACCAATAACCACACAGATGCATTTCAGACAATAGGGCCACTGGGGAAAAGATTTTTTTTTTTTTTTTTGATAAAAATTCCTCAGTGCAGACAAGGCCAGACTCCCCCAAGTTAAACAGGGCCTGAATTTCTTAAAACACTTTTTTTTGTTTTTAAATAAAGCCACCTTTCAGGTCTTTGTACATCATAAAACAGCAGAAGACTCAAGCTAAATTTTCTTTTTTCCCCTTTACAAGTCATCTCTACTAGGAAGAATCTTCTTCCTATCTGCTTAAAAGTGAGTGGACTTTTTTGATCTGTGAGCATTAATATGGTCAAACCTGGACTACTGTTAGACAACGCATATATACCAGGTCAGAATTAATACCACACATTAAGCCTCCATGTTTCCTGAATTCAGAACTTACATTTTCTGTTGTCTTTTAATATACCTTAAATGCAGAATACATACAGCTCTCACAGAACTGTGTACACAGCTGTAATCCCCCCCACAAAAAAAACCAAAAAGAAACATACAATGGGTCACTGCCTCCACCTTCTACTTCCTTATCTACAAGATATAGGGTCTCCCAGACTTCACACTTTTAGTAGTTTGTACTTATGAAGATTATTTTGGTCTAAAAGGGCTTCACTTTGCAATCTCAGAACAAAAAGTCTAGAAGACTTCAATAAAAAAAAAAGGGAGCATTTTTAAGTATACATTACCCAGCAAAATGGTCTAAACGGGAGGAAAATTACTACGTATGCTAATCAGTGGTTTTATAAAACTGCTTGAAGATTTTCTTTAACATTGTCTTGCAGTGGAGCTGTTTGTGTCTCTTTTCCAGCAAGAAGTACAACACCAAATCATGTTCTCTTCTTCATGCTTCACCCAGTACCATTTTAGGAGCCCTTTACTGTCATTGCTATAGTGGAGTCACCCTGTCCCAAAACCACATCTGCCAGTGCTTAGCACACTGAGAACATGTGCCAATTCTGTTTTTTTTGGCACTACTGGCCACAATTGCTGGCAATACTATGTGCAGGCTGTAATTGCATTCAATCCATTCTACTTGTACAGATCCAGCCTCAATATACACAAGTGAGAAAATTGAACATGCAACCAGTTCGAGAAATTTGCGTTTTAGCATGCCTCTAAATCTTTTTAAATAATTCCACCCCTCAGAGCCAGTTGTGCTCTCCTCAATTTCCGCATGAAAAGGAGGAAATGGTCACAGTTCTGTCAATGTACCGGCAGAGTAAGGTCTTCAGTACAGGCTCCAAACGTTCAGGTAGAGACTGAAGTGTTTACCTGTCAACTACTAGCTTAATTACTATGTCCATGAACCACAGCGATAGCTACTTTTACCCCCAGAAAGCCATTCTTTGCCCAACCCTTTTAAAGGAACAGAAGATTTTGTAAAGGGCACTTCACTACTCTTTGGCAAAGCTCTGAGGCTCCAGGGGCCATCTGCAGACATCTCTGCACTGGCCCCCAGCCAATGGGAGTGCAGAGCCAGTGCTTGGAGCAGGCGCAGCGCTGCTGCTGGCCACTTCCAGGGTGCAGTGCAGTGTCAGAAGAATCAGGGACTAGCCTGCCTTAGCTGGGGAGCATCGCTGACAGGACTTTTAATGGCCCAGTTGGCAGTGCTGACCAGAGCCGCCACAACCCAGTGCCTTACATTACACAATCCAGTACCGGGTCATAACCTGCAGTTTGAAAACTGATCTACAGCACTCCCACACCAGCATCAACTTCCTGGACATCATAACTGCGTGATTATTGCACAGTCTAGGTTGGTCAGGTGCCTTTACTGCACATTTCCACACCTTAAGATGTTTGGATCTCAACTGTAACTCTGGATTTCCTTGGTTTGTAATGCTTGGTTATAGGAAACTTCTTTTACCCTTACATTACTAGTATGTTTTCTCAGCATTAAGTAGTTTCTGTCTTGGAATTAAAAAAAAATAATTTTGGGCCCTTAGGTTAGCAAAAATAACTTTCCCAACATGGTCCATTTTAGTGCTATCTTCCTGAGTCTACTGACAGCTGTTGAGTTTGTGGGGCTTTTTTGGTTTTACACTTTGCACTCATTACAGTGGTGAGTGAGCCCTATAGGTACATTTATACTGCAATTAAACACCCAGAGCTGGCCCATGTTAGCTAACTCAAGCTCACAGGGCTTTAGCTAAGGGGCTGTTTAACTGTGATGTAAGCGTTTGGGCTCAGGCTCAAGCCTGAACGTCTACATTGCAATTAAATAGCCCCTTAGCCCAAGCCCTGCAAGGCAGGGCCAGCCACGGATACCAAACTGCAGTGTAGCTATACTCTTAGCACCTTGTTCCCAAGCCCCAGCAAAATGAAACTAACAGGACTCTACTCAGTTCTACAACTGCTGCTCAAAACTGGTCACCAGCAAAACTTGTGAATCCAGTCAATTTCAAACTGCTCAGCTCTCAGCATCAGAAGAGATAGCCATGGGTACTATTCACTTCAGGGCAGGCAAGAGGCAGTGGAGATGGATGGAGGAGTATCAGGCTTCTACTAAAGTACTAAGGAGGCTGTGGGCAGGAACGTCTGCATTCTTCCAGAAGGGACCGATAATGAAGCCAGAGCCCCTGAACAAGCTACAGGCACAGCACCTTGGTAAGAAATCCCAGCCGTCTGGGGTGAGGACTGGCAAAGTGCTAATATAATGCAGATGTATCCAACCTCCTACTTACATCAGACAACTCTAACAGGTCCTGCCAGCTCACAGGACACTTTAAAACCACTGGTTCATGTCTCAGTGCTTGGCATGTAGCCTAAATAAAGAAATAATTCATAGGAGTCTCTGGTTGGAACTTATAGTTGTACGTGCTATGCTATTACACGTGTGAGGGGTGCAGTACTGTGGGGATTTCATTTGCTTAAGCCAGAGCAGATACCCACAGGCAAGTCTCAATGCCACAATATCTAGGACAAGGTAGAAACAAGGAGAAATTGGAGGCTGAAATAAAAAATATTGCACCAAGCTTGGTTTAGTAGAGGAGAGATATGAGTAACTAGTCAAAGTGTGAAACAATTCCTCGTTGCCCTGATGATAATGTTTAGAACACCGCACTTGAATTTTGACTCACAAGGTACTAAGAAACTAATAAGGCATTTGGTACTATTGGGTTCCCCTTCTGATGGAAAACATGTGATGCTTGATTGCTCTGCTCTGATTTTCTTCAGAGAGCAGCCATGAAAAACCAAACATCTTTGATTAATCACAACCACCCTAACAGATAGAACGTTAAATGGGGAAAGATTGGAGAGAGAATCCAAAATCTGGTTTAGGCAGAGTTCAGGTTTGAGGCCGAAGCAGGAGCAGTTTTCAGATACAGTGGCTGAAAATGGAAGTTTAAATGCAAGATTAGTGAAGGTATGCTTCTGATTTTGGATCCAACATGGAGGTGAGCAGATAAAACATTCTTCTCCATCCCCTCACTTTGCTATTCCAAGGCCATAAGTTTACAGGTTCTATCCCATCTCTACTAAAATAAGTAGTAATTTGAAACTTCTGTATTTGTCTCCAAGAACTCAAATTCCAAAGACAGAATTGCTTTGTTTTTCTTAGTACAGATCACTGCTGCTAAATATGCTAATCTTTGGGCCTAGGGTCTTAAGCAATTTACCAGATGACTATGCTTCAGCTGGTGTCTGAAGCTGTGGGTAGCAGTGGCACTACAGCAATGCCTTACAATTAAGCCATCTGGCAGGGTTATGGAACAAAACACAGCTGTCTTCACAAAATCCAACATGTTTGTAACTCAAACCCATGAATAATTCCACTTCCTGATTTTGATTAGCCTACAGGCTCTCAATTTGAACAAGACAAAAAAAATTCACCTACCCTTTTAACTATCGATGAAAGAAGAGACAAGAAATGAAACTTTGCCTTAAACTTTTGCTTAAGCTGGTCTCCTCCAATCATTGCCCCTCTTCTCTCCTAGCTGCAGCTCTTATTCCAGCTACCTTCTTGACAAGAGTCAGAACCCTAATCCCATTATGTTTCAGTATTTAAAGGTGACATGCGAAAGAATACCATGGAGTTTGGCCCTTTTTTCCCCACTTCTTTAGGATGCTCAGAGAAGACCTGAGGAGGACTGTAAAAGTGCAGGACTCACCCCTGCTGTGCCTCTTGCTGGTCAGTGGGACTTAGCTCTTTTCCAGCATGGAGCGCCCTCTGCAGGCCAATGATCCGCACAGCTCTGGCCCCCCATGTCCCTCACAGACCCCAGTGCCCCTTTCTCTGGGGTTCCGCCCCCTGCCAGTACCCCCACACAACCCACTATCCCCACCTTGCCTTAGTCTGGGCTACTGCCAGTCATCACCAAACCCCTGCTCCCTGGGGCAGACTGCAGTGGAAAGGCCTCATCATAGGCAAGGGGGTTCAGACCTTCTCCTTTCTCTGCCTCCCAGTACCTCTATGGGCCTTGGATCAGGCCCTACAGCCTGGGGAGTTGCCAGCCTGGAGCTCCCCCGCTCAGCCTGCTCCTTCCACAGCTGAGCACCACACTCAGTACCCTGTCAAGCAGCCAGGCCCTGCTCTCCCCCAGCCTGGAGAGACTCTCCTTGGGCCTCTGGCTCCCAGCCTTTTTATACAGGCCAGCTGGGGCCTGATTGGGGCGTGGCCCAGCTGCAGCTGCTTCCCCAATCAGCCATCACCAGCCACAGCCCTCTCCAGGGCTGCTTTTAACCCCCTTCTATTTTAGAGATGGGGTAGCCACCTCACTACAAGGATTATCCAGAGGGAAAAGCAGCACTGGGAAAAGGAGGGACTTCTAAACATTTGAAATTTTCTTAATCATTTTTCCTGATGGACTAAAAAGCAACTCAACAAATAAATAGATTCTAACATCACACAACCCAAGAAGAGAGACAAGCAACTGAAGTTTTTACTCAGACTATTTAAACAAATTATATTCTAATACCAAAGTATTTGTTAGACTTTATGTGCTTCCACTTTTATTTAAGGGCTGGGTAAAACACTGTCTCACTGGAGGAGCAGAGAACAGCAGCAAAAGACAGGGAATACTAGACTCAACATTTCTGGCCCTTGTCTACACTAGGCTTCTTTTCCTAGGAGTTTTCCATGCTGGTAGCCAGTCTACAGTACTTCTTCCACCAGCAGAACTGCACGAGGGGTAGCAACGGAGCAAAGGTTTAGGAAAAGGGTTAGTGATGATGCACTGCTTTGGTTAAACAAGTAGGAATTTTTTTTTAAAATTTTGCCAGATTTTACTTTTTGTTTGCTTGTTCATTTATTCTGTATTAAAGAGAGAATTCTGTTCTCCCTTTCCCCCCACCTTAGCCAGCTAGGAGACCACATAATTACAATATACAGCTAACATCCAACACAGCAAATACAGCACCATGACGCATCAAATTCTGGTCACCAGGCAGCACAAAGAGCCAACACAAAGTTGCATCAAACGCTGGCAGAAATAAACCCCACAACTCTCCTACAACCTCTAGAGGACATTTCTGATCACATCAAAGATGTTTATTACTGGAGCACCATAAGTGAGTGCTCTATCAAAAGGAAAAAAAAGAAATCTGAAAAGAGTGGTTTGACATAACTACAATAAAACCCACAAACAATAGTTCAAACGCAGATGGACAAGACATCAGGCCAGATTCAATGCTGACTTATGCCAGCCTTTAACAGTATAACCTAAGAAGCAGCTCCTGAGCAATGGGTTTCAGAGAAGATGAAACTTTGACAGCACAAATGAAATACTTCATGTCCACCAGGGAAGCCACAATCAGAAGTGTCAAGCAAAGTCTCAAAACAGGCAGTATTCATCAGGGACAACATGATTGGTGTGACCAATAGATGAGGAATGGCACCAGTGCAAACACCATTAGCATTCCCTTCAAGAGTGACTCCCCCAGAGGGGTACAGCTGACTCAGAGAGGCTGTATTTATGCCTCCCTGTGCCAGTAAGGAGAATCAAGCTCACCAGCAACAGAATTTATTTATCGCTTTGTTTTAAGACACAGTTTGGATTTTATAGAGTGTCATATTTCAAGGACGGAATGGACCACTGATCTTCTAGTCTGACCTCCTACATAACAAAGGCCAGAGAACTTGCCTAAAATAATTCCTTGAGCAGAGCTATTGGAAAAACATCTCATCTTGATTTTAAAATGGTCAGTGATTGAGAATTAAACTATGGCCTTTGGTGAATCGGCCCAATGATTAATAAGGCATACATTTTTAACAGTGAGGTTATTTCCAGTTTGAGTGTCTAGCTTCAACTTCCCACCACTGGCTCAGCTAGACTGAAGATGACATTATTAAATAATTTTTTCCCCTCACACTGGTCCTCCAAGACTTTGATCAAGTTGCCCCTTAACCTTCTGTTTGTTAAACTAAACAAACTGAGCTCCTTGAGACTTTCACTATAAAGACTGTTTTCTAATCCTTTACTCATTCTCATGACTCTTCACTGAACCCTCTCCAATCTATCAACATCCTTCTTCAATGGTGGACACCAGAACTGGACACAGTATTCCAGAACTGGTCACACCAGTGACCAATACAGAGGTAAAATAATGTCTCTACTTCCACCTCAAGATCCTCCTCTTTATGCACCCAAGAATTGTATTCACCCTTTTGGCCACAGCTGAACACGAGTTCCCTGCACGATGCTGATTATCCACCCTGACCTCCAAATATTTTTCCAGAGTGTCTGCTTCCCAGATTGCTTCCTCCATCCTGTAAATATGGCCTACATTCTTTGTTCCTAGATGTATACATTTAGCCATATTAAAATGCATATTGTTCATTAGCACCCAAATTACCAAGCAATCCAGATCACTCTGTATGAGTGGACTAGTCCTCTTCATTATTGACCATTCCCATTTTTTGGGTCACCTGAAAGCTGTATCAGTGATGCTTTTATCTTTTCTTCCGGGTCATTAATAAAAAAGTGTTAAACAGTGTATGGTCTGGAACCTATCCCCACAGGACCTCACTAGAAACACACCCACTCAACCATCATTCCCTGTTTATAATTACATTTTGAAGTCTATCAGCCAGTTTTTAATCCATTTATTTTTTTTTTAAATCAAAATGTTGTGTTGTACCAAGGCAAACATCTTTCAAAAGTCTAAGTATATTACAAATCAACACTTATCTTTACCAAACTTGTAATCTATCAAAAAACAGATCTCGTTAAAACAATCTATCCATAAACTCATGTTGATTGGCATTCATTATATTAATTCTCCCTTAATTCTCAGCTACTCTTATCTGGGATCAACATCAGACTGACAGACCTATAATTACCCAGGTCACCCCACTTCCCTTTAAGTATTGGCACATTAGCTTTCTTCCAGACTACTGGAACTTCCTTAGTGGTCCAAGACCTACTGAAAAATCCACATTAAGAGTCCAGCAGGCTCCTAAGCCAGGTCTTTTAAAGTTCTTGGATGTAAATTATCTGGGCCACCTGATTTAAGTATGTCCAACTTTAGTAGCTGCTGTTTAACGCCCTACTGAGATACTATTGGAATGGAATGAGTGCTTTCATGTAATGCGACTCTCTCATCCATTTCCCGCCCCCATACAGAACAGAAAAATTTATTGAACCCTTCTGCCTCTTCTGCTTTATTATTGATAATTCTATCATTTCCATAGAATGGACAATTCCATTGTTAGGATTCTTTTTTCTTCCTAATATGCTTAAACAGCTTCTTACTGGTCTTCTTAACTGCTGGTAATGGATTTCTACTTGTCCCCTTTGGCTTCCCTTAGAAACTGTAGAAAATTGATAACTTCCAATTTCTATTTATAACTTTCAGCTTCCCCTTTCTTCCATTTGTTTTTTTATATATTTTATAGCTGTCTTCACTTCCTGTGTAAGTCGGGCTGTTTTTTAACCAATACAGCCTTCTTCCTGGAATGTGGCTTTTGGGGCCTCTAGAAAAGTGTTTGTAAACGATTCCCAATTCACTTTTTTCTAATTAAATTTCTCCTTACAACTGATTTGGCTCATAATTGTCATAAGGGCCTTTGTGGAACTGGCCCTTTTAAAGAACCTGTACCATCAGTCTGCTCTTTATTCTGTTTGAACATTATAAATGGGATCAAGTTATGATCACTTGTACCCAAGGCTTGGTCTACACGGGTGGGGTGGGGGAGAAAAATCAATCTAAGTTACGCAACTTCAGCAATGTGAATAGCGTAGCTGAAGTTGACTTACTTAGATCTACTTACTGCGGTGTCTTCACTGTGCTAAGTTCATAGAATATAGAATCATAGAATCATAGAATATCAGGGTTGGAAGGGACCCCAGAAGGTCATCTAGTCCAACCCCCTGCTCAAAGCAGGACCAAGTCCCAGTTAAATCATCCTAGCCAGGGCTTTGTCAAGCCTGACCTTAAAAACCTCTAAGGAAGGAGATTCTACCACCTCCCTAGGTAACGCATTCCAGTGTTTCACCACCCTCTTAGTGAAAAAGTTTTTCCTAATATCCAATCTAAACCTCCCCCATTGCAACTTGAGACCATTACTCCTCGTTCTGTCATCTGCTACCATTGAGAACAGTCTAGAGCCATCCTCTTTGAAACCCCCTTTCAGGTAGTTGAAAGCAGCTATCAAATCCCCCCTCATTCTTCTCTTCTGCAGACTAAACAATCCCAGCTCCCTCAGCCTCTCCTCATAAGTCATGTGCTCTAGACCCCTAATCATTTTTGTTGCCCTTCGCTGTACTCTTTCCAATTTATCCACATCCTTCTTGTAGTGTGGGGCCCAAAACTGGACACAGTACTCCAGATGAGGCCTCACCAGTGTCGAATAGAGGGGAACGATCACGTCCCTCGATCTGCTCGCTATGCCCCTACTTATACATCCCAAAATGCCATTGGCCTTCTTGGCAACAAGGGCACACTGTTGACTCATATCCAGCTTCTCGTCCACTGTAACCCCTAGCAGAACTGCTGCCGAGCCATTCGGTCCCTAGTCTGTAGCGGTGCATGGGATTCTTCCGTCCTAAGTGCAGCACTCTGCACTTGTCCTTGTTGAACCTCATCAGATTTCTTTTGGCCCAATCCTCTAATTTGTCTAGGGCCCTCTGTATCCTATCCCTACCCTCCAGCGTATCTACCTCTCCTCCCAGTTTAGTGTCATCCGCAAACTTGCAGAGGGTGCAATCCACACCGTCCTCCAGATCATTTATGAAGATATTGAACAAAACCAGCCCAAGGACCAACCCTTGGGGCACTCCATTTGATACTGGCTGCCAACTAGACAAGGAGCCATTGATCACTACCCGTTGAGCCCGACAATCTAGCCAGCTTTCTACCCACCTTATAGTGCATTCATCCAGTTGACTGCCAACGCTCTCCCATCGACTCCGCCTTCGCTTCTCACTCCAGTGGAGTACTGGAGTCGACAGGAGAGGGGTCAATTTATTGCATCTTCACTAGACATGATAAATAAATTCTTGCTGGATCGATCGCTCCGGAGGTAAGTGTAGACATGCCCTAAGTTACTCTTCATCTATCAAGATGAAGTTTAATATACAATTCCTTCGTTTTGGATGCAACACATTTTGAGTGAGACACTGTCAACTATATTTAGAATTTCCAAGTCTGTTAAATACTGGCAGCCTGAGACCTCCAGCATACCCTCACTCAAATTGAGGCCTCCCCTAGTCATACAGCTTCTTTTCCCATACATTATAGATTGGCACCTTCCACACTTAGCAGCCTGTTCCCTGCTATGATTTGGTGGTCTGTAGTAGCCACCAAATAAGACCCCATCTTGTACTGTATCCGTTAGGACATTCATCCATAACCACTCAATCATTTCCTTTCAAATTTATCAGTGACCCGAAAACACTTTTTTGGACATCTTTCCCCTTTTGTCCATTTTATCCTTCCTAAATAGGTTATAATCATTGATTTGTAATGTTCCAATAATGGGAATCATCCCACCAGGTTTCAGTAATACCAACTAGACTAAATTTAAAGTTTATAAATGAGTAATTACAACTCCTTATTTGTTACCAAGGCTCCTAGCATTGGTGTATAGGCAATTAAATAATTGCTGGTTTTCATGTCCTTTGGTGCCTTGATTTTCTTCTAAACATCTCTATTTTGTGCTGAGGGCTCTTATCTTCCTTCTTTTTACGCTCCCCTTTTGTTATTAGTTTAATCCCTTGACTATTCTAGTCAGTCTGTCCCTGAGAAAACTGCTTCCCCTTCTGATGTGCAGTCCATCCAAACTATACAGCCCCACCAGAAGACAGGCCAGCGTTCTGCAAAAAACAAAATCCTACACCACTTAGTTAGCCAGTGGTTCACTTAAGGAATCTACCACCTTCGGTCTTCCTTTTCTCAGGGGACAAGAAGAATCTCGAAGAATGTCCAAGTGATCTTCTTCAACACACTTCTGAGTCATCCATTATCTGTGAGATATCCCACAACACAGCATTATTAGTGCCAATATGCACCACTGCCAGTGGATCTTTTCCTCATGAACTTTAAGATTGGTTAGCCTTTTGGAGTGCCATCTTGTGTCTTGGCTCCAGAAAAGTAGCATACTGTTCCGTTATCCACCTGTCCCTTGCAGAACGTTATTTCTATTCTTTGAGTATTAAATCCTCAGCAAGGATCATCTGTCTTCCTTGGAGGGCTGAAGAACTCTTTACGGACAAGCTTTATTTTCTTACAGGTCGGGCAGAAGTGCCATTCACAGTTGTCTCATACATCTCTTAGTTCTCTTGGACTAGCTGGATCTTAAGTATCTTTTAGAAACAAACACTTGAGGGGACCTGGTATCAACTGGAAACTCCTAGCCACATGGAACTCCTCCAATTCCTCTTCTCTCTGCTGGCCACAGCCTGCCCATCCTTGTCTACCTCCATCCCGACACAGTGGAGATGTGATCACTTGACTCTGGTGGTTACCTACTGAGAAGCCTCCTCTGTGACCTCCTCACTCTCCAATCAACATTCTTAGCATCCATCCACACCTCACTCCTCCAAAACAAAAACACAACAACACACCACAAAACCACACAGGATTTTGTTCTGAGGTATATAGAATATTCTGATCATTTGTTGCCAATACACAACTGCTGGATCAGACAGTCAATCAGTTCAAGGGCTAGCAGATGCACAAAGACCTAAAGGACATGCTTTACCAAACTCTTAACTCCAGCCATACTGAAGTGTTAAGAACTCACCTCTTAAAAGCTACCCTAGACACACCTGACCCCAGCCAGACTCAGTCCCAGTAACAAGAGAAACACCATTATTGTGTCGTTTTTAGACAGAAAACTAATCCGTAACCATTTGATAAGTCATACATTTAAAAGCTAATGCATGTTTAGCTTTTATTTCTGATTGTTTTGTTCTAATGCTTTCAAGACCAGTGAGCAAATGAAACAATTAAAAACAAATATGGTCATGAGGTTGCACAAAACACCCACATTTCCTTTTATTCACTCATTTTTCAAACATTTCTAAATATTTAGTTTAAAAGAAATATATTTCCACTCTAAAAATCTCTTCAATGATTTTTCTTCATTTGTTTAAACAAAGAATATACCACTCACTACAGTTAAATAGATCTTTAACATCACTAGCCAGGTGATTTGCATTTCCAAGTTTCACAGAATTTCAGATAATGATCCAAAGTTGGAATACATATCTATTGAAGCTTGTCAAAAATGCAAGCAATTTAGAAAGTTATGAAGGTGTTCAAACAAGTTTAGACACCATATAACTCACTCATCAGAAGTCCAGGAAAAAGAGTAAGGAATCCACACTAGAGATAAGACATGCTATATGTTCTCTAGAGCCTGAGTGCACACATGAAGTGATTTTGATGGTGCTAGTTTTACCTGCTTTGGAGTGACATCTAGCATACTTCACCCTCTGGTGGCTGAAATACCTTAATAAGAGTTATTTACAAGCATAAATTAAAATCTCATTTGAAATCTAAAACACAGTATAGGTTGGGAGGTAAGTAGCAGCTGCATACGTGTGTGCACAAAACTACTAGCCAAAAAAATTATGAGTGGTTAAAAAAAAAATTTGCTTCATTAACTCTCAACTTCCACCCCATGTTCGTGGGTTGGTTTTTTTTTTTTTTTTTTTAGTATCAGGCAAAGCAGCTGGTCCATATTATAATAAAAAGGCCACGAAAAATTCGCTTAACACATTTGCTTCTAGTTATGCCAGTTCAAGTCTTATATGTATTTTTTCTTTACATTTATATTTAAAAAGACAGCCTCTAAAGTTCTCTCAGTATTGTGCCTCCTCTGGACAACACATATTCAAAGTTCCATCTCATGGCAAATTTTCATGGGAAGAATAAAATTCCTCCTGTTTTTCAAAAATTTACAATGCTAAAATTAACAAACCTGATTTTTCCAGTAATGTATATAATTTCGAAAACTAAAAGCAATTTTTTTAAAAAAGTTTAAAGTTAACTGAATTGCTTCATTCCTCCACTGGGTTTTTCCCCTCCATCAGCAATCTGATTTCACAACTCTTCTTGTGACAAAGTTTTGTCACTTAGAAAATTTAAAGTTTCACAGTAAATTTCATAACAAAGCCAAGAAAGGAACAGGGAAGAATAATCTCTTCCCTGATTTAGTTGGGGATTGGTCCTGCTTTGAGCAGGGGGTTGGACTAGATGACCTCCTGAGGTCCCTTCCAACCCTGATATTCTATGCTTCTGAACTACAAAAGAAAAAAAAACAAAAACAAAACAAAAAAACTTACTATTCAGTATTTTTATATAGAGCTCATGCTCAAACAAACCAACTCCGCGGACATTGTAAGTGAAATAAGGACAGCTATTAGTGATTACTTAACAAGTAAACTTATTAAAATACCATTTAAGTCAATTTTCTTTACTTAGCCTAGCCACAAAAAAAATTAAGTCAACAATTGCTAATGACTACAAAGGAATTAGATAAGCACTTCAAAAGTTCCAGACAGAATAGGGAATAGCCTGGTTCTGCTAAACTCCGACATTATCTACCTGCTTAGAAGAATAAAGATAGTTTTAAGTGATGTGTTTAAACTTAATTTTGTATTAAATAGCTAACTGGAGATTAGCTCTGAGTGTAGGACTAGTGAATACATTGAACAAAGTGACCCACAGAAAGCCAAATACATAGAAAGAACAAGGTAACTAAAAAAACATACATTTTAGCATCAGAAACTGCATAAATTGCTAGAGATATTTTAATACTATGTTTTCTAAGTATCAAAACAGCAAGTTACACCATTCTCTGTGATGAGTCTCAAATCAAAAATTGCAAACATTTCAACCAGGAGCAGGAACACTCAGCAAAAATTCAAGTTTTAGAGAAAGCTAAGTAATTTTGCAAAGAACCTTTACTACAAGTATGGGTAATCACCACAAGAACTGATATAGGCAAAATCCAAAACCATGGCTTCTTGATTGCTTTCTCCAACAAACTGAACATGTTACACTTTAATATTTCCTCCTTCACTTTCTACAAGAGTTGCGTACATGAATCACATGGTATAACAGTTCTCAATCGAGCCTTTCAGGGGGCCACCGCTGAAACCCCAAGACCCGGCCCCCATTCACAGGTCAGACACCAGGGGCAACACTGGACTGACACTCCATCCCTTGCGCACGTGCACACACACACACACACACACACACACACCCCCTCCCCTGCAGGGCTGAAGCCAGGGGCAGTGCAAGGCTGAAACCCCGAGCTCTCCCCCCGACACACACACACACACACACACACACTGAAGCCCTAAACCCATGGGCAGAGTTCAGGGGCCACAATGGTGCTGCCCCCCCAAAACTGCAGTGCCTTACCCAGAGTGGGGCAGTCATGTAGGCAGCTCCACACACATCCCACCTCCTCCTCTCCCTCAGCCCCCCTTAAGCCCCACCCTCTGGCCAGACCCTAGGCAGGAAGCCAGAGCCAAGCAGTGTGGGGCAGCTGCTCCTCTGGCTAATGGTGCCATGGAGTGGGTAGCCATGGCATTCCCCCATCTGCTGCTGGTGCCCGGGGTTGCAGCTGCTCCTCAGCAACCAGCCCCCTTTGACTGCTCACACAACCGGTCAGAGTTGCCCAGGTAGGGATCCGGCTCCGTGGCCGGAAGAGCCCTCAGGGAGCAGCCACCGGCATACAGCCCCACATAGGTGGGTGGCCTGAGTGAGTTAAAAGTGGAGGTAGTGCTCCCTCCCTGGGCCCTGCTGTGCAGAGCTGGCCCGAGCCCTGCCAGACGTTCCCCCTCCCCCCCGCCAAAATAGAAGTCAAACTACACCTAGGCCCAAGGGTCCCACCCTTGACCCAGAGACCCAAGTAGAGTCCTGTCCCCTCCGCCCCCCCGCCCCGCCTGGCCCTAGAATTTTTATAGCATGTTGAGTCGAGGCCTCAGAAAGAAAAACATTGAGAACCCCCGACAGAGGCTATCACACAGCATACTGAAGTTTTAGTGCTCTGTTTTGCAGCCTGGAGTGGTCAACCATTTCTACCCATGCAAAAGCCACCTAGCCAGACAAAGTTGCAGTACTTTACAGTGTGGTACAAAGATCACCTATAAATCTGTTCCATGCAAGCTTTGCCTACTGTAACGTGCTTTGAAAAAAAGACTCTCACCATTGCACTACCATTAATGCAGTTCCCCAGGAGTAGCATTAACGTAAGCTGGGCACAGGCACTTTTACCTCCATATCTTACTTGGTTCAGCACAGCTGGACACAGCACTGCAGTAAAGTCTCTTGTGCCCTGTGCACTCTCATCATTGCTATCACTGGTGGAAGTGCAAAGGCCATTTCCCAAAGTCTGCTAGAGTAGAAACTCCATAGCATATTTCAAGAACGCAGGGAAGTTTCAACTGTTGACTCGATGCAGTAAATAATAATAGCAAGCAAGGTTCACCCAGAACCTGAAAAAAGGAAATTTCAATGCATTTTCTTTGGAGAAACATTCTCTAGTATATAAAATCAAAACTCCAAACCAACTCAAATCACTGTTATTCTTAGGGGAAGGGTGAGTGAGTGAGAGGCCCTAAAAATCATTAGGCTAGCAATACCCGGATGTGTACAACGCTTTAGTAGGTTCAAAAAGACACCAAACCCTTTTAAAAAACTCTTCCCACAAGCAGCAGCCTTAGCAATATAATTTATGCCCACAGACCTACTAGAGTTTCTCCAAAGCCTTTGCAAAAGAGACAAAAAAGCAACAGCATCCAGTTACAACAATCAGAAGCAACAGGTCAGCACCAGTGCCGTCCTTCGCATCTCAGACAAAGTAAGCCCTGCAAATAGAGTATTTTTTTAATCCCTCCATATCCAGCTTCCTCTGGAATGCAGACTTCTTTCATTCAGTAACAAGGTGGAGGCCCTGTCAGAAAGGGTGAAATCTCCAGGTTACGGCAGCCTTAGAGTTCCTGGTTCTCCCATTCCTATTTAAACACTTAAAACAAGTGAGAGGGAAACTATCCCCCGGTTCCCAGTCAGGAGTCAAACTGCAGAAGCAGCGAGACCAGTCGGGGGCTGTTTAAATCAACATTACACGACAACAAACTTGGCCCTTTGTGGCATGAACACTGTCACCTCCCTCCCCTGAGGGGCACTCAATGAGACAGGGGCAGCCCAGCACCCAGGGGGACCCTACGGACTTTCTAAACGGGCAACTCCCGCAGCACTCGGCTCGGGCAAGTGCCCTGCCCACGTAGGACACCAGTGCTCGGTCCTCCGGAGCCGGGGGCTTGCAGGGGCCAGGCCCAGCGCAGACGGAAGGGCGGGGGCTGGAGCCACATGCAGGGCACGTTCTGCACCGCACACGGCCGGAGCTTCGGGCGCCCCTGTCGCCGCCGGGTCCCTCGCAGCCTTGGCGCAGAGACCAGGCCGAGCCGCCCCGGGGGCTGCGCGGCGCAGCCCCCTCCAGCAGCCGGAGCCGCCTCCCCGCAGCCCCAGGGACACCAGGTGAGAGGTGCTGACCCCCCGGCCGGGATGCAGCCAGGGGCAGCGGCGAGTCTCTCCACCCCGCTCCGCACGGGGAGTGGCAGGGGCAGCGCGTCCCGGCGCCCTTCAAGCCCCCCTTGCCCAGGGCAGCCGCCCCAGCGCCCCGACGAGCCGAGAGCAGCCAACAGCCCGAGCTCCGCGGGCCCTGCCCGCCCCCAGCGCGCAGCGCGCACGGGGCAGCCGCCGCTCCCGGCCCAGCGGAGCCATCTTGGGAGCAGGGAGCCGCTGGCCGCCCAGCCCGGCGCAGCCCCGCCGCTCACCTGCACGATCTCGCCCTCGGCGCTGAGGGTGGCCCCGGCCCGCGAGAAGCGCCCCTGCAGCCCCGTGGTGTAGGTGGTGTAGTCGCCGCTGGGGCTGGACTCGAAGAGCACCACCTCCACGAACGCCGTCTCCTTGGCCAGCGCGGCGCCCGGGGCCGCGGCCAGCAGCAGCCCGAGCAGCAGCGGCGGCGGCACGGCCGGCCCGGCGCCGGCCCCGCAGCCCCTCATCGCGCGGCGGGACGGGGCAGCGCCCAGCCGCCGCGCATCGCTCGCGAGCGGCTCCAGCTCCAGGGGCCGGGCGGGTCAGCGCCCCATGGCGGCGGCGGCTCCTCTGCCCCGCGGCGCCCAGCCCCGCGCCTCCGCCTGCCCCTCGCTCCGGCTCCCGGCCTGCCTGCCAAGCCGCGTCCCTTTCATCTGCTCCACGTGACAGCTACCGCGGGGTTATCCCCGCCCCCGCGCGCTGACCCGCGCCCGCCCTCCGCGCCGCCGGACGGGGCCGCCGCGCAGCACCTGGACGGGTCGCGGGCCGGGCCGGGCCGGGCCGGGGGCGGCGGCGGCGGCGGCGGCGGGGAGCCGGCGGCCAGGGCCCCGCGGGGCGCACAGCACCGGGCTCGCTGACCCCGCAGCGGAGGGGAAATCCCATGGCTTCACCGTGCCTCGGCCGGGGCCTGCGGCGGGAGCCCGGACTCGTCAAAAGGTCACCGCTGCTGCCGAGCCGGGCTCTCTGGGGAGGGGCGCGGAGAGGGGCCCTCCCGGTCCCCCCCAACCCGGCTCAGCTCCAGGCACGGGAGGCTCCTGACTGCCTAGAACACGTGTAGGCAGGTGCAGGATTAGGCCTGGACGCTTGGCCTTGCCTGGCTTCCAGGTCAGAGCCTGAGTTTATTTGAGAAGGGGGAAGTAGTGCAGTGCAGCAGAGAGCTACTCACAGGGCACTCAGGGAGCAGGAGAGGGCCCATAAGGGAAAGCAAAGTCATTGTCCTTGTAGGATTTAGTCTGAAAACTGACTGCTCAAATGGGCTGCTTCTTACCAAAAAGACTGTTACCTACCTTTCCGTAGCTGCTGTTCTTTGAGAAGGGTTGCACATGTCCACGCTGTAGGCATGTGCCTGTTTTGGGCAGTCGAGAGAGAACCTTTTTCAGGGCTGGAGGGGCACTGCCTGCCACTGCCAGCAGTCTAAGATTCCCCTAGAGACGGGAAGGAAGGTAGCTGGTGGAATGGACACATGCAGCACATTTCAAAGAACAACACAGTGGAAAGGTAGGTAACTGTTTTTCCTGCAAGTGATTGCACATGTCCATTCCCCTGTAGGTGACTCACAAGCAGATTAACATGGAGGCAGGCTCAGAGTCTATCTGAACAGCGACTGTACAACAACCCATCCAAAACCAGCATAGTTCCTGGACTGATGGGAAATGGTATACTGAGCAGCAGAAATGTGTACCGAGGACCGGGCTGGTGCTTTGGAAAGGTTTTCAGTAGGTACTTGTGCTAGAAAAACTGTCTGTGCTCTAGTCAAATGAACCAATAGGCTGGGGGTGACATGATATTAGCTAACTAGTAGCACAAATAAATACAAAAGCAAATCCTCTTGAGTGGAAACCAATTTGCCTATCACCATGTCCAGCATCACAACAAATAACTTTTTGAGGATCTAAAAAAGGCTGGTGCAACCCACGTTGAAGACCAATGCTCTCCTCACATCCACCAAATGAAGCTTCTGTTCATCTATGTGCATGTGAGGCTTCAGGGAAAACAGCAAAAAGTCCTCTGGCACCTTATAGACTAACAGACATATTGGAGCATGAGCTTTCGTGGGTGAATGCCCACTTCGTCAGATGCATGTTTCAGGAAGAATGTTGATAAATAAATTGCCAGATTAACATGGAAATTGGAAACTACCTTTGTCAAGAATTTTGGGTGAGGGCAGAGGTAAACTTTAGCCTTATGGAAAACTGTAAAAGGAGATTCTGAAACCAAGGGTCTCAATTCACCCACTCTCCTTACTGAGGTTATTGCAACCAACCAGAATGCCATAGAGAGGTGGAGGAGGGAGCGTGGCGCAAGAGGTTCAAAGGAAGTCCCCATTAATTTTGTTAACACACAATTTAAATCCCATGGGGAACAGGTTCTTGTACTAGAGGGTAGCATCTGTCCAACCCTTTTAGAAATCTGATAGTTGTGGGGTTGGGAGAAAAAGTGATCTACTACCCTCCAGTGGGTAGTGGCACTGAAATCGTGTACTTCAGTAGAACTAACAGTCAGGCCTTGCTGTTTTAGGTGCAATAGATAATCCAGTCGGGTTAATGGAAGCCTGCACTGAAGAGACACTTCCCTGCTGAGACCAGGTAGAAAAATGTTTCCATTTGGCCAGGTAAGTACACCTTGTTGAAGGCTTTCTCCTATTCTGAAGCACCTTCTGAACGTCTTTTGAGCAACTCCTTTCTAGTGGTGTTAGCTGGGAATTTTCCACACAGTTAAATGGAGGGCCTGTAGGTTGGGGTTGAATAGACTGCAATGGTCTGAAAAATTATATCTGAATCTAATAGGGGAGGTAGAAGGCCTCACTAATAGGTTCAAGAACCAGCGTTGTCGAGGCCATGCTGCTGCTCTTAGAATGAAGCAAGCATATTTGGGCTTGATCTTGAATAGGACTCTAGGTAGTAACTGAATTGGAGGAAAGGCGTCCAGAAGGGAGTTCATCCGTGATAGCTGGAAAGCATCTGTCAAAGACCCAGGGCTGGAACTCCCTCAGCAGCAGAACAGGAGGCATTTGTTGCAAACAGGTCCATATGGGAAGTTTCCCCAGAGCTGAAAGATGAGCCTACTGACATCTGGACCTAGTGACCATTCATGGTGAGAGGACAAAGACCTGCTCAGGTGATCTACTGGTGTGTTCTGCTCTCCTGGGAGGTATCCTTCTGGCACAGTTGGGAGGAACGTGCCCCACCCTGTCTGTTTACATAAAGCATAGTTGCTATATTGTGCTTTAACACTAATAGATTTTTTTCCCCACAATATGTGGCTGGAAGGCAGAGCAACTAGATGGATAGCACATAGTTCCCTGACATTAATATGAGTCCTCAGCTCCTGCAAGGACTACTACCATGAGTTTGCAGGGTTCCGATATGTGCTCCCCAACTCAGGGACGAGGCATCCATGACCCACGTAAGCGTTGGTTGCAGAGAAACTAAGGGAAATCCCGCATAAACGGTCTGAGGGTCTGTCCACTGGTCCAGAGAGGACAAAATTACCTCTGGAACACAAATTTCTCTGTCTAGACAATAACAAAAGGGGGCATCCTTGAAGCTTCCTGAGGCATAATCAGGTGAGTTACATCATGTAGGTACCTGCTGCCATGTGCCCCAGAAGTCTGAGGCAAGCATGCACTGTAGTAATGGGATGTGCTTTTAGATCCAGTACCAGGTCTCAGAGCATTTGGAACCTTGACTGAGGCAGAAATGCTCTGGTTTGTATAGCATCCAGGAGTGCTCTGATAAACTATTCTTTGCACAGGTTTTTAGAATTGATCTGACTTGACTGAGTAAGAAACTCAGTGTATTGAGGGTGGACTGAATTATACCCACACTGGACAGCACTTGAGTGTGCATCCAGCCTGTCACCAACCAATCGTCCAGAAGGGGAATGCATGGATTCCCAATCCCCTTAGATACACAACTGCCTTACTTTGCACATTGTGAAAACGCAAGGGGCTGCTGCTGACAGACCAAATGGAAGTAGTGTAAATTGGTAATGTGTTTCATTTGCTAGGAACATGATGAATTTGCAGTGGTCTCGAGGGATGACTATATGGAAGTAAGCATCCTTTAAGTCAAGGGCAGCATACCAGGAGCCCTATTCAGGGAAGGAATGATGCCAGCTAGGGTAACCCTGGGGATCTTCATTTTCTTCAGGTACTTGTTTAACTCCCTTAGATCTAAAATAGCTCTGAGACCCCCTTTTGTTTTGGGGATAAGGAGATAGCAGAAATAAAAATGGTTCCCACTGAGAAATTGAGCAACTTCCTCTATTGCACCCACTGGAAGGGGAGATTAATCCTGCTGTAAAATGGTCTTGTGAGAGTGATCCTTGAAGAAGGATGGAGAAGCGGGGGACAGAAACAAACTGAAGTAAATATCCCACATCCATCATGCTTAGGACCCACCGAACCAATGTGACATGAGTCTAAGCACAGAGGAAGCAGGAAAGACAATAGGCAAAGGTAAGGGTAGGAACAGATTCGTCTAAGTATTGACAAGCCTGTCAGAAATGCATGTTTAGACTGGACCATTGATTGAGAGGCATCTGCTGTTGCAGATTGAGAGAGGTGGTGGACATTTTATGTAATTCCTGTCCTTTTTTTTTTTGGCAGGTCTTGGGCCTGAGGTATAAAGCTCTGATATCTGTGAGCCTTCTGGGGCCAGAATTGCTTCCTCTTCATTGCCAGTGTGTAAATTCCAAGGGACTTCAGTATTGCCCTGGAATCTTGTAAGCTATGCCACCTATTGTCCATCTTTTCTGAAAAGAGGGATGGACCCCCAAATGGCAAATCCTAGATGGTCTCCTGTACT
The DNA here is from genome assembly GCF_009764565.3 of Dermochelys coriacea. Classification (NCBI taxonomy): domain Eukaryota; kingdom Metazoa; phylum Chordata; order Testudines; family Dermochelyidae; genus Dermochelys; species Dermochelys coriacea. The sequence goes on along the minus strand of NC_050082.1, from coordinate 32,836,116 downwards.
TCAGGAGGGAGACCAGAAGATTGCAGTCATGAACTTCATAGAAATAGCAGATGTCATGGAACAAGCTACTGAGTCTGCCGCATCCTAACTGTCTTGTACAGCTATCCTTGCACCCCCACTTACCCTCCTCTATCCTGAGCAAGCACCTGCCTGGAATCCTCTGGTAGCGTGTCTTTAAACTTCAGGATGTTTTCTCATAGGGTAAAATCATAGCAATTTAGGAGGGCTTGCCGGTTAACAATTCTTGGCTGCAGAGTGTCTGTTGAATAAGTTTATGACCAAACAGGTCCAGCCTTTCTGATTCCTTACTCTTCAGCGTCAATGCTTGGTGACCCTCATTCTCCTGCTCATGAGCTGCTGCCACCACCAAAGGGCCTGGGGGTGCGTGAGAGTAGAGGGGTTTGAAGCCCTTAGAAGGGACACAGTAGCTCCTCTGTGCCTATTTTGCTGTAGGCGGGAGAGAAGAAGGGGTCTGTCAAAGTGTTTTAACCAGTTCTAGAATTGCTTCATTAGCTCGGAAGTACCACTCTGGCTGGTCTCATAGAAGCTAAAGTATTCACTAGCATGGGGGATTTCTCATGGACCAATTCCACTTGAATGTCTAAAACTGAGGCCACCTTTTTAAGCAGTTCTTGGTGAGCACTGTTATCCTCTGGTGATGGAGAATCACTCGCCATCTCTACAGCCTCATCTGGTGATAAGGAAAATGACACACCAGGATGCTGAGGCAATGGCTGGTTTGCCACTTGCACTGCAGGAACAGTCTGAGCAATTTCCAGTTGCTCAGTTCCAGGCATCGGAGAACGTTGTCTGTGATGCCAATGATCTTGATGTATCCTTGGGGGAATAGACTCAGACAGGTGAGGAAAAGTCCTAGCAGGGGCAGGGACACCCCTCGGTGGACAGACCTGGTGACTGGTCCCATGGTTGTGCATGCCCTTGTCCCTGTGACATGTTCACTGCTGGGACATCCGGGGCTCTGATGGAAGGTAAGGTTCTTGCTTGTATGAGACACAAAAGACTCCACTTCTGAATCCAACAAAGATGACGGAATCCTGTGGTAACCGAGGAGCAGAAGCCATGTGGATAGGAGACAGATAAGTGAACCCAGAGGCAGCAGTGGGAGGGATATTAACAGCAGCTTGCCCCTGGAGTGGACTGGCCTCCTACGCTCCAGGAGCAGCATTGGTAACGCATGCTCTTGCGGAGCTGGCATAGGCACTACAGACACTGTACTGGCTGGAACCCTTCCTGCATCACCAGGAACACTGGTATTGAGAGGTTAAGTAATTCTCTGGCGACAGCATATGCTTCTGGCATTGCTGGTATCAGGATTGGGTCTTGGGTCTGACAGATAGGGGCTAGCTTTGGCAGACACGGCACAGGTTTTGGAGTAGATGCACCCCCTATTGCAGCAGAGGCATACTGTGGGGAACGCTCCCCCTCAGAATCCCTCCCAGACATCTTGCTTTCATCCTGCCTTGGTTATGAAGATCTTGCTGGACAAGGTACCGTGTCCTTGGCAGATCTGTCTCCTCTTCATTATCAGAGACAGAGAATGTGGTGCTAAAGATATCTCAGGAAGCACATGCTGCATCAATAGTGCTGCACTTGGAGTGCACTCTGAACCCAACGGCTCCCAGGGAGGGCAAAATACCACCTCCATAAGGAAACAAATTTCATTGTTCTGTCTCTTTTTGAGCAAGCCTTAAATCATCTGCAAATGTGACCTTTGTCACTTGATGTAGGACTCCCCCAGACATCTTAGGCAGCTGGGATGTGGGTCATCGACCAGCATCGTTCTGGCACATGACCAGCAGGACTTGAACCCCAGAGAGCGAGAAATGGCTCCAGTCCCAGTATCAAGTAATCAAACTTGGTCCAAAAGGGACCCAAACAAGTAAAACCTAATATTAATGCTATGCTATATCTAATTAACTATTAAGTACTAAATGAGAAAACAAGCTATATACAAAGAGAGAGGAAAATAAACTTGCCATCGCAATACTGGATGGAAGCGTTCCAACAACAATCACTGGCGATAAGAAGGAACTGAGGGAGGTCGGGGCGGCTCCACTCTCTTATACTGGCACACCGTGGTGCACAGATGTAGTAGGCACTTGAGCTGTCCCAACAGGTACAATTGAGGGGAAAAGTTCTCCAATAACTGCATGAGGCACACACTCACATACATTGAATGGACATGTGCAATCACTCGAACCCCTTTGTTGTATGCAGAGTGGCACAAGGTTGCTTAATTAAACAAAGATTTTAATGGGATTTACTCATGTTAGCACTGGTAAGTCACTGTTCAGTGCCCATCCATCTAGATTCTTGTACTGTGCCCATCACCATAGTATCCAAACTTTATATGGTGATTAGGCATTTATAAGATGCCTCTAAAAACATTGTCATAGATATCTGACTCTTGAATGAGCTGAATTCTAGTTGAGGTGAAGAGTCATCAACACAATAGTTAAAAATACTGCAACTGAAATTTGATTATGGTTGATGATGCACATGCCAAAAAGAACTAGGGTGACTAGACAGCAAATGTGAAAAATCGGGGCTGGGGGTAATTGGAGCCTACATTTAAAAAAAAGACCCAAAAATCAGGACTGTCCCTATAAAATCGGGACATCTGGTCACCCTAATAAGAACTCAGCTGACTTCCACATCCCACTGCAGTCTGTAGTGCTAGCATCTGCTTAGTTTACAAGCTGGATTTCATTTTTCAGGCTCACTGTTTATAGATATATGCTCAGATAGTACGTGCCTTATACGAGGCTAGCTAGGTAGGCATGACAGAATCATGAAATCCCATGAAGCTATATTTATGGTCACTTTTCAGACTATAGCCACAAGTTAAGTAAATACCATTTTAATTTAATACACCTTGAACAATTGACTTGTATGTAATTTTCACACTTAGAAATTCAAATGAAAGACTCATTTCTTTTGATGGCATTTTACCCCTTCTTGGTACATGTACTGCATTATTTTTATTTATACAATGCCAAAAAGCACGCTTTGCATCTAGACATTTCTTGGTGTGTGCAGTTGTTACCAGAAGGGTGATTACATATTTGATCTCTAGGTTGACATTTTCTGATTCTATGACCAACTCAGACACATATAGGATCCTTTCACTTCCCTCCAATAAATAATGGAAAGGGACATCCCTACCTCTCAATCTTCAAATTTACCAATACATGACAAATGACCAGCAGGTGGAACACCTGAGTTCTGTTGCACTCTAATTGACAGAGCATAATGGTTTCTAACTGTAAAATGACAGGTTTCAGAATAGTAGTCGTGTTAGTCTGTATTCGCAAAAGGAAAAGGAGTATTTGTGGCACCTTAGAGACTAACAAATTTATTTGAGCATAAGCTTTCGTGAGCTACAGCTCACTTCCTCGGATACATTCAGATGAAGTGAGCTCTAGCTCACGAAAACTTATGCTCAAATAATTTTGTTAGTCTCTAAGGTGCCACAAGTCCTCCTTTTCTTTTAACTGTAAAACCTACTTCTAAAAGGATGTTTCTCCCTGCGTCAACTAAACCAGCTTTGCCCTCCGTAACTAGCTTCCCCTGGGGGATGGTGTGGGGAGGTGGGAAATAGTCCATACTCATGCAATCTGCCAACTTCAATTAATCCTGCTGCTGCTTCCCTCTTCCCCAGGTTTAACTAGTTTAGGCCAACCCTAATAGGACTCCACGGCCTTACCTGCCCTTCTGGAACCTAAAAGGCTTTCACTAGGAGCAGCAGCAGCTTCTCTTCTCTTTCCCTCCAATAAGCCATTGTTTGAAGGATGCAAAATGTGCCAGCCTATGAGGAGTGCAGCTGCTCAAGGCCTGCTCTCCTCCTTCCTCTCTCCTGCGATAAATGTGATGGTCTTAGCTACTCTCCCATCCCCAAGAGGCATCTGCTCCTGAGCAGCTCAGCTTCCTTCCTCCAAAGTCTCTCTCTTTTGCTTTTAAGGAGGGAAGAGGAAGAGAGGAGTAAGGGAAGAGTCTCTCCTCCCTTCCTCACCCCCACCAAGCAACTAATTCTTGTCTGCAGAAGACAGCCTTAATTGAGGGACAAAGCCTGAATCAGTAGCAGTGCAGAATGCACCCCAAACTATAGAGGGTTTGAGAACTCTAGGGATATCCTTTCTCAGTAGAGACTCCTACCCTAGAGAGCCTCCCAGGAATAAGTTGTTAATGCATGGAATGTTTACTAATTTGCATGTGAAAGGAAGTGATGTGAAAGCCCTTTTTAGTTGCAATATGATTTCTAATTAAAGTGATTGTGAGCAGCTTACTTTATTAAATCCACACTTTATCATGTTCGAAGATCCAGTCTACACTATTGCATGTTTTGTAACCAGTTCATGACATTCATGTGACCCAGTTAAGTCCATGTGTCTGTTGTGAAAAAGCTGCTATGTTTTTTGGGGAGAGGAAAAGTGCTAATCTTGCAACCTAGCCTTGTTTACAATCAGTGCATTCTCCAAAAAGATGAGCTATCTGCATTATGCCTTAACAGGGGATAGAAGGCCCAGACAGCAGCAAATATGGGGATGCTTTCTGGGACACCACCCTGAGAAAAGAGTTAGGTAACAGCCAAACCAATTGGGAAGTCTTTTCTATATAGCAAAATAATGAATGTTAGCTGATTACAAGATCACCATGTGCAGCCTAGGCCACTGACACTCATGGTACATCATGACCTGCTATGGTTATTAACTATATCAAACATGTTGAATGTGGAACACAAGCCACATTTAGAACCAACTATGCCACTACCTACTTAGAAGCTCTTAACCAAGGAAGCAATTGCCAAGATGGTGATCTAAGCCCTCAGGTAAGTGGCGAAGTGGGATACCGGGAGGAAACACAAGGAGGAGGGTGCAACGGCGGGGGGGCTCCTGATTCATACTGAGAAAGCAGGGCAATCAGCTAGTTCTCTTAGGTACATGTACATGAACACCAGAAGCCTGGGAAACAAGCAGGAAGAATTGGAAGTCCTGGCACAGTCAAAGAACTATGATGTGATTGGAATAAAAGAGACTTGGTGGGGTAGCTCACATGACTGGAGCACTGTCATGGATGGGTAAAGGGAGGAAAGTTGGAGGAGTTACCCTGTGTGTAAGAGAGCAGCATGATTGCGCAGAGCTCCAGTATGAAACTGGAGAAAAGCCTGTTGAGAGTCTTTGGGTTAAGTTTAGAAGCGAGAGCAACAAGGGTGATGTCGTGGTGGGCATGTGCTTTTGACCATCGGATAAGAAGGAGGAGGTATACAAGGCTTTCTTCGCACAATTAACTGAAGTTTCCAGAACTCATGCCCTGGTTCTAATGAGGGATTTCAATCACCCTGACATCTGCTGGGAGAGCAATGTAATAATCCACATGCACAAGGGAGCCAAATTAAAGTTGCATGGGCAACCTTGATTCTGATATTTCCTAACTTTTGAGTACTCGATAGTGTAACCTTAATTTGCATGTGTGTAATTAGATGAGTTTTTTAGATTGTATTGCATTCTTCTGCCACCCCTCACCCCTTTAGTCTATGTTGCCTACTTTAACTGTAAGATTGTCAGGGCAGGGAACAGTCATATCTAATGCAAGTTGCACAGTTAAGAAGCACTTCAGTTTGCATCACTTAAGAGCCAACCAGTAGCAGCTACCATTGATTTTACTGGGTTAAGATCCCACACCCCACTTCAGAAATTTACCCATAATGTTCCAAGAAGACACACAGGTAGCAACATTTATAGTTAAGAATAAACACTGTCTGTGACATGGTGCCCAGGAGTTTATGTATATCCTGGCATATTTGTGCTGCAGTATCCAACAATAATGCTAGAAGAGTTTGAGTCTCAGCTCAAAATTAAACAGGAAACTGAGATGATTAGTATCATTTCATATCAATACTGATAATGTGAATAAGTTTAAGTTCCGTGGAAAGCTGCAGTAAACCTTAGATCGGGGTGGCCAACCTGAGCCTTAGAAAGAGCCAGAATTTACCAATGTACATTGCCAAAGAGCCACAGTAATATATCAGCAGCCCCCCATCCACTCCCCAGCCCCTAGTGCCTCCCTTCTGCGGCAGCCCCCAACAATCAGCGCCTACTCCCCCTGCCCACTACAATCAGCTGTTTCACATGTGCAGGAGGCTGGGGGGGAGGGAGGAGGAGCAAGGGCATGGCAGGCTAAGGGGCAGGGACCTTGAGGGAAGGGGTGGAGTAGGGGCAGGGCTTGGGGCAGAGCAGGGGGTTGAGCAGTGAGCACCTCCCAGCACACTGGAAAGTTAGCATCTGTAGCTCCAGCCCCAGAATTAGTGCCTAGGTAAGGAGCCACATATTAATCTCTGAAAAGTCGCATGCAGCTCCAGAGCCACAAGTTGGCCACTCCACCTTAGATAAAATAAATACAAATGCCTTCTTGTGAAGGCATGGATCAACATTCATATTACACTCCCTGTCAGGACCTAGCCCTTGCCAGGGAAGCTAATGAGCCAACCAGTGGAACAAATTCAGTGATGAATTCTGGTCAAATGCTACCTGAGGCATGTTGCATATATGCTAAAAAGAAGAAAAAGGCCTTGTTAAGAGAAGAGGGGGCAACATGTAAGAACACTTGGAGCTTGTCTATACTTACGGCTAGATTGGCACAGCTGAGGTTGATGCAGCAGTGCTGATTTAGCGGGTCTGGTGAAGACCTGCAAAGTTGATGGCAGAGCGCTCTCCCATTGACATCTGTACTCCAGCTCCCTGCAAGGTGGAAGTCAAGTCAGCAGGAGAGTGTTTCTGTTGAGACAGCACTGTGTAGACACTGCTGCAAGTTGATCTAAATTACCTCAACTTCAGTTATGTAACTTAGGTCAACTTACAGCTTTAATGTAGACCAGCCCTTAGTAAGTAGCGCTAGACAGAGAGAAAACAGTTACTCCCCTTTCATAACTGTTCTTTGAGATGTGTTGCAGGTGTCCATTACCCTGGGCACATGTCTCATGCACCTGTGCTGGAGAGTTTTCCTCAGCAATACCACAGGGGCAGTGTGCCCTGGTGCTCCTCACCAAGATTACCTAGGGTGGGGCTGCCCCAAACCCCTTCAGTTCCTGCACATGGACCCTTGGCCCATGTAATGGATATGGACATCGCAGTGAACAGTTACAAAAGGTGAGTAACCATTCTCTCGGCTTTAAATGAACGGCCATGCTGGGTCAGACCAAAGGTCCATCTAGCCCAGTATCCTGTCATCTGACAATGGCCAATGCCATGTGCCCGAGAGGGAATGAACAGGTAATCATCAGGTGATCCATCCCCTCTTGCCCATTCCCAGTTTCTGGCAAACAGAGGCTAGGGACACCTGTTACACTAGGTGACACCCAACCCAAGCGGTTTCCAGTGGAGGAGGGGGTAGGAATCTCATCTGAAGGGAGACTGCAGAATTCTTTCCTCATATTAGCATCTTCCCCGATGTGTTAGTAACCATATAACATCTAGCAAAGATGTGACCCTTGGAACATGTTGCTGCTTTGCAAGTGTCCACAAATGCCATGGATGCTGAGTGAGCTCTGGTTGAATGTGCAGACCACAACTTTTCCAGAGGGAGGGTAACACTCTTGTCATTGCAACACATGATGCAGCTGATGATCCATTTGGGCAGCTGTTGTGCTGGTACGGAATGCCCCCGCATTCAGTTTGCCTATGAGACAAATAGTTAGGAAAAGACCCAAACGGGGTTTGTTCTGTCTAGATAAAGAGGTAGGGTTCAGCTAATAACCAGAGTAATACATCCAGAGTAATAAGTTTTTGGTTGTCTTTATGAGCATGTGGCTTTGGCCAGAACTGGTGAATATACAGACTGGTTGAGATGCAAAATCAGATACTGCTTGGAAAGGAACTTAGGGACTGCCAAGCTCTACCTTTCAGAAAAAAACAACGTATAGAGAGTCCATTACTAGGACATGCAGTTCTTCTGTGCCCTTCATGGATGTGATGGCTACTAAAAATGCCTCTTTTGCTGAAAGATGTGAACATGAGTAGGAGTTGGATCCAAACAGCTGACAACACTAAATTCAAATCCCATTGTGGGGAAGGGTCCCTAATAAGTGGAATCTGGAAGTTATTGGATTAGGGAAAACAAACTCCCTGTGATATGAGAGTGGAATGCTGTGATTGTGTCCAAGTGCACCTTGATGGAGCCTACCACCAAATCTGATTTTTTAGATGAAACAAGTAGTTCAAGATCTTTTGATTTATGACCTGCATAGGTGACACCATGTTTAGTTCCCAGATAGAGAACTGTTTTTACTTACTAAGTTAAGTAGCCCTTGTGGAGGGCTGCTTCTGAATGATGTATTTCCTCAGGATCTAGTGACCAAGGAACCAGGCTATGATGTGTAATGCCTGAGGTTCAGATGCAACACCCATCTGTGATCTTGGAATCTCAGCTCCTTGCCCGGAGGCAGAGGAAGAGGTTCCTTGACTGATAGCTAGCAGAAGTCCAAATACCACAGTTGTTTTCCCTGGCTTCAGAAGTGGTATCAAGGAGCTGAAAGGCACGCTTTGCCTTCAGTACCAAAGGGGCTAGCCTCTGCAGATGAAGAGGCTTGCATGGAGGACTGTGATGATGTGGAAGCTGTCCCTTTCTTTGGCTTCACAAGCCCAAGCAGCTCGAAGCACTTATGTCTCTTCAAGGACTGTAGTGCCCTAGTGAAGGGGATCTCCTTTCCTGGCTTTCTGGGGAGGCGAGAGAGTACTTCTGGCCAGGAATGAACTCCCTCCAACTGACTGCAATGGTCCCAGTACCAGGGAAACGGCAATCTCTGTAAGGATATATCTGAGGTGTTCTTAGTGTCTGGTCAACAAATTGGACACTGGGTCCTGACATAGCCATAGGTGCCGACTCCATGGGTGCTCCAGGGCTGGAGTACCCATGGGGAAAAATTGGTGGGTGCTCTGCACCCACCGGCAGCTCCCTGCCCCAGCTCACCTCCACTCCGCCTCCTCTCCTGAATGCACTGCATCCCGCTTCTCCCCCAGCTCCCAGTGCTTGCCGCCATAAAACAGTGCTGGGAGGAGGGGGAACATGGCGCCCATTCCCAGATTCCATTCCCTGTTGCCCATTCCTAGCTTTTGACAAACAGAGGCTAGGGACAACATCCCTGCACATCGTGGCTAATAGCCATAGATGGACCTATCCTCCATGAACTTATCTAGTTCTTTTTTTAACCCTGTTCTAGTCTTGGCCTCCACAACATCCTCTGGCAAAGGGTTCCACAGTTCAAAATTAGCAAATCACATTCCACATTGAGGAATATGGAAATGTCTAGTTAGCATTTTTAAAAACAAAATAATTTGCTTGCAATGTAGTATAACCATATTGGTCCCAGGATATGAGAGAGACAAGGTGGGTGAAGTAATACCTTTTGTTGGACCAAATTCTGTTGGTAAAAAAGACAAACTTTCTAGCTTACACAGAGCTCTTCTTCAGGTCACTTCCGATGAAGTGAGCTGTAGCTCACGAAAGCTTATGCTCAAATAAATTTGTTAGTCTCTAAGGTGCCACAAGTACTCTTTTTCTTTTTGCGAATACAGACTAACACGGCTGCTACTCTGAAATCAGGTCACTTTGTTATTCCAAGCATAAAAACTCAAGACTTCTTTTGTTTACCATATCTACATAATGTAAATACAGTTCAAATTTCTTTAGCCTTTCCAGAAAGTTGCCTTTATATTGACAGACTATATTAATTACGCTGTATTTCTCCAGTACATGGAAATATGAAAACGTATACTACATAAAGATGAAGTCTAGTAGCTGATATTGTGGCAAACAAACTTATTTCTAAAGGTGTAGCACATTTTTACTCAAATGATTTCTAACAAAAAAGAACACACAAGCCCTTCTGCACTTCCTGACAATCTACTATTCTTATATTGACATGATGCTATTTTAAATTCTCAATTTTACAATAATTAGATTATATTTTATCAAGACTCCCTAGGAGGAGTAAGACTTTCACTCTGATTGCAGTTTTAATTTAAATGTAATAGACTTTTGCAACACATCACCCTAAAACTGACCATGATAAAGGAAATAAGGAAAGTTGTTGCCAAACTTGACTATGAACCAGGATAAAAATCTTCTAGATTCAAGGGAATCTGGAATTTCCATTTGCTCGTGCTTAACTATCGAACCTTGCAGGGCTAGTTCATCTCTTTGCAGAAAGAAGAAAATCTGGTACTAGAGGCTGCTCAGATAACAAGGAAAAGCAGTTATTATTCTGGTCTATAACATGACATTTTGCCAAACCATTAGCTAGCCCAGTGAGCATCAGTTAGACCAGCGCTACTGATTGCAAGGAGGTTTGGTACTTCAGAATATAGCAACCAGCTCCCCCTGCTGGTTAGCAGTACATTTGTATATGCTGCTCACAAAGGCACAAGTGCACTCATAGGTTGTATGGCGTAAGTGGGGTTGAGATTGTTTCTCTTTTTATCACCTGGCATTAAGACATGAGCTCCGCACTATGTTGCTATCTTAATCTTGAAGCAGCATAGGAATTCAGAAACAAAGTGATCAAGGGTGTTGGAAGTGACAAGATTGAGAACTTAATCAGCTATTCAAGCAGGCCTTGAAAAGTCCCACTTGCCACTGGTGAGGTGAACTTCCCCAGTGAGTTTAGAGTAGGGGTGGGCAAACTTTTTGGCCTGAGGGCCACATCTGGATAAGGAAATTATATGGTGGGCCATGAATGCTCACAAAATTGGGGGTTGGAGTACAGGATGGTTTAAGGGCTTCGGCTGGGGCTAGGGGTTGGGGTACAGGAGCGTGCTCTGGGCTGGGACCGAGGGGTTTGGAGGCAGGGCTGGGGATCAGGGCTGGGGTAGGGGGTTGAGGTACAGGCGGGGATCAGGGTGCAGGCTCCAGACAGTGCTTACCTCAAGCATCTCCCAGAAGCAGCAGCATGTCCCCCCTCCAGCTGCTATAGGGAGGCGCGGCCAAGTGGTTCTGTGCACCGCCCTGTCCACAGGTGCCATCTCTGCAACTCCCATGGGCCACAGTTCCCGGCCAACGGGAGCTGTGGGGGCAGCATGTGGAGCCCCTTGGCTGTCCCTATGTGTAGGAGCTGGAGCGAAGACATTCCACTGCTTCTGGGAGCCGTGTGAAGCATGGCAAACCCCCAACCCACTCCCCGGTGGAAGCTTGAAGGACGGATGTGGCCCCCAGGCTGTAGATTGCCCACCCCGGTCTAGTGGCTGATTCTATCAGCTTCTGAAGAACCTTCATTTTTTAATATTAAGCTACATTTCTGGCGTCTACAGTTCTGAAGTAAGCCTTCCAAATAGGAGAATGTCTCTGTCTCTTTGTTTAGGCATGTATATAGTCTATGATTTTAAAAATAAGCTCTTCCTGGTGGTATTGCAAGGACAGAGGATTAGTTACCAACCTTGATAAGAACATAAGAATAGCTGTATTGGGTCAGACTAATGGTCCATCTAGCCCAGCATCCTGTCTTCCAACAGCGGCCAGTGCCAGATGCTTTGAGGGAGTGAAAAGAACAAGACAATTATTGAGTGATCCATCCAGTCCCTGGCAGTCAGAGGTTAGAGACACTCGGAGCATGTTGTTGTGTCCCTGACCATCTTGGCCAATAGCTATTTTGAACCCAGTTATACTTTTGGCCTTCACAACATTCCCTGGCAACAAGTTCCACATGTTGATTGTGTGTTGTATGATGAAGCACTTACTTTAGTTTTAAGCCTGTTGCCTAACGTTTCATTGGGTGACTTCTAGTTCTTGTGTAAAGGAGTAAACAACACTTCCTTATGCACTTTCTCTACACCATTCATGATTTTATACACTATCAAATCTCCCTTTAATAAAAGTTATTCCATAGATGTGGAGCCAAAAGAACATTACAGACTTTACTCATACTGCACAGTGTGTGTACATAGGAATCCTTATCCCCACTAGTGAAATGCAGCCAACCTTGGGGTACAACATGGTAGTTTAATTGCCACATATCAGCACCGCATAGCACAGTTTAATCTGGAAGAGGGAATTAAGGTTGGCAAAATGCAGTTCCTCAAACTGGAATTTCAGCAGGTTGATTAGGCTAACACCCAGTTTCCTGTGAAAAATACCATAAGATCTATTGGTCAGGCTCTCAATTTTAGGAGATATTTGAACATACATCACACTATCAAAAGACACCATTATCTGGGCCCTTGGGATCCATTTTAAGGTGTTGACCAGAATTACAGTACACTTGAGAGAAGTTCTGCAACATCCTTGAGTGATTTTATGCAACAACATCCTTTATTCCTGCACCCCCAGTTAGACAAGCAGGCAGTGGTTCCTCTCTAGGAAGAGCATTTCCTGCGTCACGGGAATAATCACATTGGAAACCCATAGAAAATAAAATCCTAGAAGTGGATCATTGAGTGAATCTACACTTACATGTATCTAATAGCATCCCGCCATGTTCTGGTGCATAGAAAGAGTCCTAAGAAGCACAAAAAGGAACAGCTTGAGGCTCAGCAGTCAAGAACTTAGTCATTTGGTCAAATTAAATTGGTCTTCAATAAACAAATGAAGGTGGTCAATAGACAAATATAAATTTTAGCACAAGCATTTATAGTGTCAAACTGGCATTAAACATCTACCATATGCCTAGAACTGCAGACTCCATATACAAAGTCCAAGATCCTGTTTGGGGTGTGATAAATCTTAAGGTCAACTCTGCTTGTGCATCCTATGCATGCTCCCAGTCTCTCCATCTTTAAGGAAAAAAAGTAGTATTTCTTAGTTTAATGTGGAGACCTTGAGCCCGAAGCCATTCACAGAGATTCAGATAGAAATACTCATCTCTCTCTCTCTTATGCCAGATCTGCAGCATAGGACCACACTTTTGCACACTACCATTGCAACACCTGTTGGCTTCCTAAAAAAAGTGGTACCCAACCCAGGAGGGCCTAAGACACCAGGCAGAATTCTTAATTTTCCCTTCATTCCCCTGGTGTGTGGGATTACTTACACAGAATCTGGGACAGCTTGCAGCAGCCACTCAGCTACATTAAAGTATTAGGTAAAGAAATCCCTGTAGTTTCTACAGTACTGAAAGAGCCTTTGCAATGGATAATACTAGAGTCATGTTAGATGTTAGACTACATCTACACTACACATCATTGGCGGCAGTGCGTAGCGTCCATGTAGCTACATATCACGATGAAAAGCAGGCTGCTTCCACGCTACCAGAGCCTTTCACTGACATGCTGCACAAGGGAGGCAGCAAGGGAGCCGAACCTTTCCCACTGCCCCCTCTGCCAGAGCCAGTCACTGACAGGTACAGCTACAAATCAGTATGGGCACAGCCTGCTTTTCACTGCTCAGCCTTTCCCAGCTGCCTTCCCCCTTTGCAGGGAAAGGCTTCAGCAGGTGGATAGTCAGCAAGACACTACACTGTTAAAATTAGCAGAGTAGTTGGTGAGTTACATCTTGGGCAAGTAGAGAGCATGCAGGGTAAATGCTCACATACACCCCCCAACACCTACTTTACTTCTCTAAGCCAAGCCTCACCAGCTACACTGCTATCTAGACCTACTGCTGAAAGAAGCATGCAGTAGAGATGAACCTTTAAATTAAACACAACTTTGTCACACAGAACAGGCAGAGTTGCTTCCCAGTTGGTGCAGATTGTGAAAAGTGACAATTTGTGACTGGGGTCAGGGTACAGAGCAGTTGGAATGGGGGCAGCTCACTGTAAGACGTTGGGCAAGCAGCTATGTACTCTGGACAGCTTTAAAGCTTAATCTGTTTTTTTATTATGCACTCATCACCATAGTATCTGAGCTCAAAGTAGCTTCAGATACCAAGGAAAGATTTCCAAAAACCCAGACCCTCTATGAAGCATTAAGATTGGAAGGAGAGAGGACAGGTGTAGCACAGCTAGGAGCTAGCACAAATTCACCAAGGGTTCTTCCTGGACTGGCTTAACCTGTTCCTTCCCACTCTTTAAAGAAAGAACTAAATGGGCTTCATTAGGAGCCTATTCGTTATTTTAAATGTTCAATCAGAGCTAAAAGTCAGTTGTGATGGGGCAGTGTTTCTGCCCAGCTTGGAAAGAGCTGAAAATCACTAAGCCCTGGTCTACACTAGGCGTTGAGGTTGAATTTTGCAGCGTTAAATCGATGTAACCCTGCACCCGTCCACATGACGAAGCCCTTTTTTTCGATTTAAAGGGCTCTTAAAATCAATTTCCTTACTCTACCCCTGACAAGGGGCTTAGCGCTGAAATCGGTTTTGCTGGGTCGAATTTGGGGTACTGTGGACGCAATTAGACGGTATTGGCCTCCGGGAGCTATCCCAGAGTGCTCCATTGTGACCGCTCTGGACAGCACTCTCAACTCAGATGCACTGGCCAGGTAGACAGGAAAAGGCCTGCGAACTTTTGAATTTCAATTTCCTGTTTGACCAGCATGGCAAGCTGCAGGTGACCATGCAGAGCTCATGAGAGGAGGTGACCATGATGGAGTCCCAGAATCGCAAAAGAGCTCCACCATGGACCGAACAGGAGGTACGGGATCTGATCGCTGTATGGGGAGAGGAATCCGTGCTATCAGAACTACGTTCCAGATTTTGAAATGCCAAAACATTTGTGAAAATCTCCCAGGGCATGAAGGACAGAGGCCATAACAGGGACCCAAAGTGGTGCCGCGTGAAACTTAAGGAGCTGAGGCAAGCCTACCAGAAAACCAGAGAGGCAAATAGCCGCTCTGGGTCAGAGTCCCAAGCATGCCGCTTCTATGATGAGCTGCATGCCATTTTAGGGGGTTCAGCCACCACTACCCCAGCCGTGTTGTTTGACTCCTTCAATGGAGATGGAGGCAACACGGAAGCAGGTTTTGGGGACGAGGAAGACAATGATGAGGAGGTTGTAGATAGCTCACAGCAAACAAGCAGAGAAACCGGTTTTCCCGACAGCCAGGAACTGTTTCTCACCCTGGACCTGGAGCCAGTACCCCCCGAACCCACCCAAGGCTGCCTTCCGGACCCACCAGGCGGAGAAGGGATCTCTGGTGAGTGTACCTTTTAAAATACTACACAAGGTTTAAAAGCAAGCATGTTTAATGATTAATTTGTCCTGGCATTCGTGGCTCTCCTGGATATATTCCCAAAGCCTTTGCAAAACGTTTCTGGGGAGGGCAGCCTTATTCCATCCACCATGGTAGGACACCTTACCACTCCAGGCCAGTAGCACGTACTTGGGAATCATTGTAGAACAAAGCATTGCAGTGTATGTTTGCTGGCATTCAAACAGCATCCAAAACCAGTTGGAGAACACTTCAATCTCTCTGGTCACTTGATCATAGACCTAAGAGTGGCTATACTTCAACAAAAAAGCTTCAAAAACAGACTCCAACGAGAGACTGCTGAATTGGAATTAATTTGCAAACTGGATACAATTAACTTAGGCTTGAATAGAGACTGGGAATGGATGAGTCATTACACAAAGTAAAACTATTTCCCCATGGTATTTCTCCCCCCCACCCCACCCCCCACTGTTCCTCTGATATTCTTGTTAACTGCTGGAATTAGCCTACCTGCTTGTCACCATGAAAGGTTTTCCTCCTTTCCCCCCCCTGCTGTGGGTGATGGCTTATCTTAAGTGATCACTCTCCTTACAGTGTGTATGATAAACCCATTGTTTCATGTTCTCTGTGTGTGTGTATATAAATCTCTCCTCTGTTTTTTCCACCAAATGCATCCGATGAAGTGAGCTGTAGCTCACGAAAGCTTATGCTCTAATAAATTGGTTAGTCTCTAAGGTGCCACAAGTACTCCTTTTCTTTTTGCGAATACAGACTAACACGGCTGCTACTCTGAAACCTGTCATCCGTTCTTTATCTCTCTGTATTATCCTCAGGAGAGTGATATCATTCATGGTCACCAGGTTGAAATAGGGTGCTTTTCTTAAGGGGACATTCAGAGGTGCCCGTTCCTGCTGGGCTGTTTGCCTATGGCTGAACAGAAATGTTCCCCGCTGTTAGCCACGCGGTGGGGGGGAGGCAAAATGCGACCTTGTAACGAAAGCACATGTGCTATGTATGTATTGCTAACAGCAAGGTTTACTGTGAAAGAGTGTACCCATTATTCTGTAAAATGTGTCTTTTCAAATACCACTGTCCCTTTTTTTTCTCCACCAGCTGCATGTGTTTCAAGGATCACAGGATCTTCTCCTTCCCGGTAGCTAGCGAAGATCAGAAGGCGAAAAAAACACACTCGCGATGAAATGTTCTCTGAGCTCATGCTGTCCTCCCACACTGACAGAGCACAGACAAATGCATGGAGGCAGACAATGTCAGAGTGCAGGAAAGCACAAAATGACCAGGAGGAGAGGTGGCGGGCTGAAGCTGAAAGGTGATGAGAGGAGGCAGGATTCAATACTTAGGCTGCTGGAGGATCAAACTAATAAGCTCCAGCGTATGGTTGAGTTGCAGGAAAGGCAGCAGGAGCACAGACCGCCGCTACAGCCCCTGTGTAACCAACCGCCCTCCTCCCCAAGTTCCATAGCCTCCTCACCCAGACACCCAAGAACATGGTGGGGGGGCCTCCGGCCACTCCACCCCAGAGGCTTGCCCAAGTAACAGAAGGCTGGCATTCAATAAGTTTTAAACTTTTGAAGTGCTGTGGGGCCTTGTCCTTCCCTCCTCCACCACCCCTCCTGGGCTACCTTGGTAATTATCCCCCTATTTGTGTGATGAATTAATAAAGAATGCAAGAATGTGAAGCAACAATGACTTTATTGCCTCTGCAAGTGGTGATCAAAGGGAGGTGGTGATGGTGGTTAGCTTACAGGGAAGTAAAGTGAACCAAGGGGCGGGGGGCTTTCATCAAGGAGAAACAAACAGAACTTTCACACCGTAGCCTGGCCAGTCATGAAACTGGTTTTCAAAGCTTCTCTGATGCGCACCGCACCCTCCTGTGCTCTTCTAACTGCCCTGGTGTCTGGCTATGCGTAACCAGCAGCCAGGCAATTTGCCTCAACCTCCCACCCTGCCATAAATGTCTCCCCCTTACTTTCACAGATATTGTGGCGCGCACAGCAAGCAGTAATAACAGTGGGAATATTGGTTTCGCTGAGGTTTAACCGAGTCAGTGAACTGCGCCAGCGTGCTTTTAAACGTCCAAATGCACATTCTACCACCATTCTGCACTTGCTCAGCCTGTAGTTGAACAGCTCCTGACTACTCTCCAGGCTGCCTATGTATGGCTTCATGAGCCATGGCATTTAGGGGTAGGCTGGGTCCCCAAGGATAACTATAGGCATTTCAACATCCCCAACGGTTATTTTCTGGTCTGGGAAGAAAGTCCCTTCCTGCAGCTTTTGAAACAGACCAAAGTTCCTGAAGAAGCGAGTGTCATGTACCTTTCCCGGCCATCCCACATTGATGTTGGTGAAACGTCCCTGGTGATCAACCAGTGCTTGCAGCACTATTGAAAAGTACCCCTTGCGGTTTATATACTCACTGGCTTGGTGCTGCAGTGCCAAGATAGGGATATGGGTTCCGTCTATGACCCCACCACAGTTAGGGAATCCCATTGCAGCAAAGCCATCCACTATGACCTGCACATTTCCCAAGGACACTACCCTTGATATCAGCAGATCTTTGATTGAGTTGACTACTTGCATCACAGCAGCCCCCAAGGTAGATTTGCCCACTCCAAATTGATTCCCGACTGACCGGTAGCTGTCTGGCGTTGCAAGCTTCCACAGGGCTATTGCCACTCGCTTCTCAACTGTGGGGGCTGCTCTCATCTTGGTATTCTTGCGTCTCAGGGCAGGGGAAAGCAAGTCACAAAGTTCCATGAAAGTGCCCTTACGCATGCGAAAGTTTCGCAACCACTGGGAATCGTCCCAGACCTGCAACACTATGCGGTCCCACCAGTCTGTGCTTGTTTCCCGAGCCCAGAATCAGCGTTCCACCGCATGAACCTGCCCCATTAGCACCATGATGTCCACACTGGCAGGGCCCGTGCTTTGAGAGAAGTCTGTGTCCATGTCCTCATCACTCTCGTCACCACGCTGATGTTGCCTACTTGCCCAGTTTCGCTTTGCCAGGTTTTAGTGCTGCATATACTGCTGGATAATGCGTGTGGTGTTTAATGTGCTCCTAATTGCCAAAGTGATCTGAGTGGGCTCCATGCTTGCCATGGTATGGCGTCTGCACAGAAAAAAGGCGCGGAACGATTGTCTGCTGTTGCCCTGACGGAGGGAGGGGCCACTGACGACATGGTTTACAGGGTTGGCTTACAGGGAATTAAAATCAACAAAGGGGGTGGCTTTGCGAGAAACTGAATGGCCGCCTCAAGAATAGAACTCAAAACCTCAAAGATAGAACTCAAAACTGGGTTTAGCAGGCCGTTGATTTCACAGAGGGAGGGAGGAAAGGAGGAGAAAATGAATACAAAACCAATCTGGTCTATTTCTTGTTTTGAGCCACTTAATCTATCTTTATACATCATGCTGGCAGGAGACTGTGCGGTACGACCACTAGCCATCGTCACCTCCTCGGTGCTCGGCAGAAGATGGTGCAGTATGACTACTGGCCATCGTCTTCTGCTAGTGCAGATTAAAAGACAGTGCACTGCCAGTAGGACTCAATTGCCATGAGACAAAACCAGGGAAATGACCTGGCTGAGTCACTCCCATGTTTGCTCAGGCACCCAGTTAAAAGAGCACCCAGGACTACGTTGATGATGGCTATCAGTCATACTGCACTGTCTGCTGCCAAAAGGCAATAAACTGCTGCTGTGTAGCAATGCAGTACCATGTCGGCCAGCACCCAGGAGACATACGGTGACGGTTAGCTGAGCAAGCTCCATGCTTGCCGTGGTATGGTGTCTGCACAGGTAACTCAAGAAAAAAGGCACAAAACGATTGTCTGCCCTTGCTTTTACGGAGGGCGGGAGGGAACGGGGGCCTGACGATATGTACCCAGAACCACCTGCAACAATGTTTTAGCCCCATCAGGCACTGGGATTTCTACCCAGAATTCAAATGGGCGGTGGAGACTGCAGGAACTGTGGGATAGCTACCCACAGTGCAAAGCTCTGGAAGTCAACTGTTGCCTCGGTACTGTGGACACAGTCCACCGACTACATGCACTTAGGGCATTTGTGTGGGGACACACACACTCGAATGTATAAAAACACTTTTTACAAAACCGACTTCTATAAATTCAACCTAATTTCGTAGTGTAGACATACCCTAAGAGACTGATGTGCAGAGGTCGAGGCAGGTGGCAGCAGAAGGTGACTGACAATTGGCTGGTGAATGAGCAGATGGTGAGGCAGGAAGCAGAGTAAGTGGCTGGCAGGGCGGCCAGGTGGCACAGTGAGCAACTGGTGGGGTGACCACACCACAGTGAGCAGCTGGCGGAGAGGCGCAGCGAGCAGCCAGTAGGGTGACTGGCAGAGAGAGGCCATGGAGCGAGTAAGGTGCCTCCTTACTTTCACCCAGGGTGGGAGGTGAACTCTGAGTCTGCACTGACCAAGGACAGCAACTAAGAGTGGGTTGCAGTGAAGGGATGGGCACGTTAAAGGGACTTTTGGGTTGCTGGCCTTAAGAATCTAAGGGAAAAAGGACATTGCCCAACTTATGTGGGGGTAGGTCTTTTGCTCATGGTTTATGATTATGAATCCTGTTTGCAGTGTTTTCCCTAATTAACACTTTTAATTACTTCCCTCCTTTTATTAAAAGTTTCTTTTCTACATTCAGATTGTGCTTGCAAGTGGGGAAGTATTGCCTTTCAGAGGTGCGCAGGGTGGTATGTAATTTTCCCAGGTTACTGGGTGGGAGCTTAAGTCAGTTCTGTGTTGTATTGATGGAAAGGAACCCCTAGATATTGAACCCAGCCCTGGTTGCTGCTGGCGCCGCCTGGCAGAAGGGTTACACTCGTGCAGCCCATGCTGCCATGTCCTCACTTCTGTTTTTAGTGAGCTAGATAGCCATTGAGAGTGACCTGTTAATCACACCCTAGCTGCAAGGTGATGTACCTTCTGAAGGCTATGAATCTAGCCTAGCCATCTTCTTTCTGCAGCAATTCAGGGAGCTGAGCCAAAGGAACTGATTAAACAGACTGAAGACAAGTCTCCAGGGCACTCTTGGGCAGTGGTGCCCCATTCTAGGTGAGGAACTAGGGAGACAAATGCCCTAGAGAAATCTTAATGTTAAGTCAGCCAAACCAGCAATATCCTCCAAAAATAATAAAGATTGTCTGATAAGACCTATTTTCCATAAAATCCTACTCATTGGCAATAATTATGTTACAATCCTTACATTCTTTATTGGTGGCATTCCCATATCAGCCATTCCATGATTTTGCCCAGAATCAATGTCAAGCCAACTGGTTATAAATACTTGGGTCATTCCAGTTATTCTTCTTTTTAAATATTGACACATCAGCTTTTTTCCAGTCTTCTGGAACCTCCTCAGTATTCGATATGTGTTAAATCTCACCCTCAATAGCTAAACGTTTTTAAAGAACTGGCCATAGGACTGTGAGATGTAGTTATCTGGTCCTGGAGATTCAAAGCTAACTTTAGTAGTTACTGTTTAATAGCCTCCCTAATTACTGTTGCCATGCGAACCTCAGATTGCTGAATCATTGAGTTAACCCTCTTGCTGCTAGACAGACAAATGTTTCAGTGCTGCTGTTTCCACTGAGCTTTCTGTGAAATTCAGGAGTAGTGACGAACTTGAGCTTCTGTGAAGCAGAAACGAATGCAATTAATCACCTACTCTGTAATAGACAAGAGTGGGTCTGAGCAACAATGAACAATGGGAGACATGGAGGGTGAGAACTCAACTATTTTCAATTCTCTATTAGAGAGAAAGTTTACAGTCTAGATTTAATCCGATTCCTCTAGTAAAAACAAGTCAAACTGCTATAGTTTCCCAGGGAAAATATAATTACGTGTGTGAAAGAGAATTATCAGTGTTACTTACTTCTATGTCATTAGCCCACCAGTTCTGGGAATTCTACTTCCTAGCTCAATTCTCAGCTGGAAAGACAGCAGCTGAAGATGCCAGGGTACAAGAAAAAGTGAGAAAACCACTCTTGCCCCCCAAATAGGTAATTCAACGCAGTAATAGTATCTAAAAGGAGGTTTCAGTCTCTGTATCCCACAACCCTTGTCCTTTAATCTCAGGATGACAGCAAGGAGGACCAATTTGTATCAACTATGGTGCGGACATCTGTCCACTAAGAAGTAATCCTTCCAGCCTGGAAATTCAGGTCACATACAGTCAGGAGCAGCAAATGGCCATAATGTGGGATGGCTTTTCACCACCACCAGCCTGGCCTGGCCTCAGACCAACAGGTGAGAGATTGAAGTCTCTGTGTTCCACTAGCTTTTCTGAGCAACACAGTCTTTCACACTGAGGTCTCCAGTCTTCACTTTAAATGAAGCGGGACCTAGAGTGTAATCCCTACATACAGCATCCTAGAAATCTCTTCAATGGGGAAACCAAATGTCAACAGATTAAGCATAGCAAGGTCCATGGTCAGCACCTACCCCCAGAAGCTCTTTGTTTTCTTGACAAGACTTGGAGACTAGCTTCTCTAATTTAAAACAGAAATACTGCTGATGCGACTGTGATTATTTTGGTGGTTTATCACTGGGATGGCTGAATCGCCTTATCACTTGACAAATGAAGTCCACATTAAGAGATTATAGCTGCAGCCACTAACAGTGATGGAGCTCAGTATGTCAGCAACTGCATTTTAACTCCCGAATTTCAGATGTTCCATAGTTACAACCAGTGTTTGATCAGTGATGTGTAGAAGACTGGACTTACTGCAGATGCATGCCCTCATGGTTAGGTAGGGTGTAGCAGCACCTTCGTCTCCAGCACCCCTTGCCAACAGTTGTGCTAGTTCTGTGATGAGCCACTTCTTCTCATGACTCAGCCCTCCAGAGTCCAGCCAGGTCATGTTTTAGTTCCACACACCTTTCAGGGTATTCCACTCTCAAGTTTACATAAAACAATGCCTGAAGTTCCAGTGTCTTCCGCTTCTCTGGCTAGGGGTTATTAGGACCCATAGATTCTCAGCCAGGATCTTCAGTGTAGACCATTCAGAGAACTCTCAAGGGCCCACAGCCTCCTTCGGCAGGGTTTCCTACTGGGGCTCAGCCTCATGTCTGCAAAATTCCTTCTTGCTTTTATTTCAGAGCTCTGCCTCACAGAGCTTCCTCCCTAGAAACTCCTTCCTCAGGGGCTGCCACAGGAGCCTAGCCTTCCTACAGCGCCTCTCCACAATCCCCCAAACTTCAATCCAATTACCCCTTAAGCTTTACTATCACTGCTTTTTGGGTTTCATTGCCTCTAGCTTCTCACAACTCAAGAAAACATGCCTATCATCCTAGACTTTGCAGCCCCTAGCCTCCCAGACTTCTTTCTAGCTCAGGACCCACTAGCTCTGATATCAAGCCTCTCTCACACAGGTTTCTTCTCTACCCCTTTTTCCACTGCCTTGTACTTCTTCTTCCATGAAGACCCAGTTGGGTTTGATCACCAGTAATGCCTAACACCCCTCCAGCTGCCACACTGTGGCCTAACTGGGCTCAGGCTCCTGTTAACTCTGACTAACCAATGTGGTGTTTATACACCCACCCCATCACATGACATTTCTAGGGGGAAGAGGGCATGCCACAGGACTGCACACCCAGCTGAACAGGGTGCCTCAACATATTCAGAAATGGTCATGCAAATGCCAGAAAAAAATATACAGAGAAGGAGGAAAGCCATTCCATGGCTGGGGGGTTACTGAGCTCATGTTGAAAAAGGAAATACTTTCCTAAGTGGGTGAGCAACTCTAATTTTGCAAGGATGGAATATGCCATTAAAATACTGCATCCCACATTAAACCACAGATTTCCATTCAGTTCTGGTGTCTCTTTGCATCTCCTTCCTGGTGAGGAACAGCAGGGATCACCATTCACCTAGATGACCTAAAGCCTTTTTGTACTGCCACACTCGTGTTATTGTTCTATCTATAGTCTTTCTAATAGCATTACTGCTACATGTTATGGAAGTGCCTTAGTCCAAGTGAAAATTGGGTGACTTGCCTGTGTTGTGTTTTATTCTTGTTTGTTATTATTATTATTCCTGATTATTATCAGTATTGCAGTGGCACATGGACATACTGATCAAGATCTGTGCTATGGTTGTGTTGGCCACTGTACGAACGTGAAAAAAAAGATGGTTCCCTGCCCCAAAGCTTTTATGGACATTGATTTGAGTCCAAATGAGTCAAGTAGTAGCAATGCCTACAGAGATGAGGTTCACATTATGGACAAGGTATAGGAATATGTGCAGCAGGCTGCACCGCACACACCCTCATGTGTTAGGGCCACCATAGTACCGAGTGGTGGAATAAAATACACACTGTCACATGTTCTATTTATACCACCCCAAGGGGAAGCTGAGGATGTCCTAAGTTTCAACAGGGGCATCAGATTCCACTGTGGGCCATAGCACTGCCTGGATCTCTGGAGCACTGTGTGCTCTGGCCCCATTCCTGACAAGCCTATTTTGCCCATAGCCGCACCTCATCTCCTAGGGCTTGTGAGGGATTCCCAAAAGACAGCTTTACAATGTCGTCTACCAGGACTGAGCTAGAGGAATCTTCCCCCAGACAGTTACAGGGCTTTTCGTGCCCATGTACACCATCCCAGCACTTTTACCCAGCATAAAGGAGCTTATGATTGGAGGGTGCTGGGGGGCGTGGTGTTCAGGATCTTACTTTTGCTTCTTCATTACCACAGAGAGAATTCAGTGACTTCCTTGTCTGATATTGGGATGTAGTGCTCTCATGCCACACAATGAAGCTTGTACTTGTAATCCACAGAGAATCATAGCAATGTAGGGCTGTAAGTGTTAGGTTGGAGCCTTATAGTTAAATATATGTAACAGAAACAATGTGGGAAAAGTCTGTATAAGGAAAACCAGGAGATGTATTGCTTAGAAGCTTTTGTTTAAAAGTTATTCGCAGTATTTCAACTATATGTTTTCTGAGCATTACATATTTGTTTTACTAAGAAACTGTATTTTAGTCTCTTTTTAAAGTTGACTGGGAAGTACTAACACCTACAAATCAGCATTTTATGTACATAGCCCAAAGGGTAATTCTGTGTCATAGTTTCTGAAAAATCTGAAAAGGGAAAACACTGCTTCAGCAAAGACTTATGCTGAGGTGCAGGAGAAAGGAGAGTGTATGAGCGTTGTACGTAACATTGCCATCCCTCTGCCCTGTTATACATGATGATTTGGAGGTCATTCTGAGACTTCATACTGCTGTTATTTTCATATTTGAAAAATCAGGTAGTGTATCCAAAAGTGTCCACTCCCTACAGTTAATAGATGCTGTGCTGGTTAGGGTTGTAGGAGTTCCTGAGCAGACAGACAGATGTAAGGATTTGATAGTTGAGGGAGGGTTGTGGGTCTGTCATTAGGGGTGGGTGCCTGTGAGTTTATCTTTATAGCATACATTCAAATCAAATTTATGCTCCATCCAGATCACAGAACTTCTGAAAATATCAAGGAGCTGCACAGAAAATCTGCCAAACCTGTGCAGTGGTCTCCTCTGATACCACCTCAAAGTTGAGCAGAGAGAAAGAACCTTCCCCCTCTACCTTTCAGATGACATTAGAAGAGAACCAACAGCCCTGGTATCTACAAATTCAAATCTCACATAGTCTGTAGGAACAGTGCATTCTGGGGCACAAGTGCTCAAGGCCTAGCTATTCCAAAGGTAAAAGAAAATGTTATTCCTCCTCCTAACAACCCGTATTGGTACAAAAGATACTTTTCTGAATAAAGTCAGGCCCATGCACACACCCTTTTTTGATCACTGACGTGCTAGGTGTAAAATTGATAGTCTTCATCTGTTCAGACATGTTTCACAATGGGAATGGGCCATGTCACTGCGTACTGATCAAGAAGCCCATTCTGAGAATCAATGAGTGCTTAATGAGTTTCAGATTTTGAAATAGCATGAACAATTTTAGCTATTGGCATCTTCAGATATATTTGCTTTAAAAACTCAAATAGTGTAATCATTTCTGTATATTTGCACTTTCTGGAGAGATGCATCCCACAGGGAGATCTCAGCATGTACTTAGGGACATCAACCACTAGATGTCCTCATACCTCTTCAAAAACTCTGCAGTAGTTCTGTGCGTTAATGTTCCACATTTCACAATAAAAACTAGAACTGACCAAATAGGGGAAAAAACTTCCACAAATATTCATTTGGATTAAAACAATGATCTCTTCCCATGAGCCTTTCATTTTCAAGCATTCAAGCTTTAGTAGTGCAAATACTCACTGCAAACCAAATGTTATGACAAGTATCCTTCAGTGTTTGCTAAAAGCAATTTTTCAGTTCTATAGTCAATTGTAATGTTCTAAATTTGAAATTCATACTGCATTGATCAGTCACTGTTATAAACAGTTAATTTAGATTTAGATACAACACTAAGCATCCTCCAAGATGGCTTAATGTACCTTGCCATTACATAAAATCACGAATCAGAAATAAATACATTAGGCTGTGTCTACACTAGAGAGCTTACAACGGCATGGCTGTACCGATGCAGATGCACTGCTGTAAGATCTCTTGTGTAGCTGCTCTATGCTGGTGGTAGAGAGCTCTCCCATTGACATGATTAAATCACCTCCCACCGATATAGTGCTGTGCACCCTTAGTGACAGACCCACAACCCTCCCTCAATTGCTTATGCCAGCAAAACTTATGTCGCTCGGGGGGAGGTTTTTTCACACCTCTGAGCGACATAAGTTTTGCCAACATAATTGGTCGTGTAGACATGGTCTCATTCTTACCTATCTTCAAATACAAACAGTAATTACCCCACAATATCCCAAACTATGCCCTGTCCCTCTCACCTAGCCCTTCTTAAAGCCAAAACTAGACTAACTAACAAACACTGAATACTGAATATTCAGGATGAATTGTTCACAAGCTATTTGTGTAAGAAAAACAGTATGTGAATGATTTTGGATCTATAGTTTCAGGGCCTCCCTGCACTGTACCACTTGCAGTCATTTAAATCTGTGCCCAAGTGCTACAATTGTATTTTGGGAGCATTTCACAGCCACTTTGCACAGGTTTATTTGACTACACAAGGTGATGGGGAACAGTCAACATGGATTCACCAAGGACAAGTCACACCTGACCAAATGGATTGCCTTCTATGATGAGATAACTGGCTCTGTTGAAGGTTAAAGAATGGTGGTGACTATTTTCAGTTGGAATGCCCGTAGCCTAATAGCATATGGACAGGAATTAAAGAAAAATATTATTGATATGAAAACAAAGCATGAGATAATATGCGTACAAGAGACTTGGCTAATAGAAAAACTAGATTATAAAATCCCACCATGTGGTGTAAAGAAACAGGAAAGGATGAGGTGTCTGCACCCTCATTAAGGAGAACCTGAACTATCTTGAAGTAGAGATTAAAAAGCTAAATATCAAATATAATATTACTGAGATACTGATACAAAACAATTCTTGCATCTTTAAGACTTTATAATGTTTATAACCCATGCAAGAAACTAGAGGGGATGGACCTGAAAAAATTAATTACAGATGTCACATGCCCATTCATTATCTGTGCTGATCTGAACAGTCACAACAGATTGTGCGAAAGTAAGAAAAATGATAAAAATGGAAAATCTTTAGAGTAGGGGTAGTCAATTATTTTTTGTCAAGGTCCAAATTTCTTGGTCAAGGTCCAGACTCCAGAGAAAATAAATACAAACATAACAATCATCATCATAATAAGTAAATAAAAAGATTTTGGGGTCCGTTCAAAACGTCTGGTAGTTTGGATTCAGCCCATTGACTACCACTGATTTAGAGCAATTCTTTGAAGAGAATAATTTAGTAAAATTAAATGATAGAGCCCCGGCCAGGTTCAATATAGCTTCTAGTACCATAGCAAGTAAATGCAGCTGGGAAAATTACAGAGAGGAGGGAATGGGTAGTGACCACATCCTGACATTAATTACATATCAAGGAAAAGGAATTATCAAAGATGAGGATAATATCTCTACTTGGAATCTAAGAAAAGCAATTGGAAGCTTGTTAGAAATGAAAGTGTGGAATATGTGAATGAGCAACGTATAAATGACGATATTGAGGAATTCTGTCATAATGCTACTAAGGGAATCATAAATGCAGCCAGCCTAGCTATTCCTAGGATACCAACGTCACTTAGAGATAGGCAAAGGGTACCATGGTGGAATAAGGAATGTGAAGTGGTAATCAGGGAAAGGAATAAGGCATATAAGACAGCAAAAAATTCCTTACCTATCAAGGATTTAATTAAATATTTAAAAAAAATTAAAAAAAGACAGTTGCACAAAGGACTATAAAAAAGGCAAAAAGAGAAAGCTGGAGAACATATTGCAGGAAAGTCAATAAAGATGCCAATACTGTAGAGCAGGGGTAGGCCACATGAGCTGATTTTCAGTGGCACTCACACTGCCCGGGTCCTGGCCAACAGTCCGGGGGGCTCTGCATTTTAATTTAATTTTAAATGAAGCTTCTTAAACATTTTAAAAACCTTATTTACTTTACATACAACAATAGTTTAGTTATGTATTAAAGACTTATAGAAAGAGACCTTCTAAAAATGTTAAAATGTATTACTGGCACATGAAACCTTAAATTAGAGTGAATAAATGAAGACTCGGCACACCACTTCTGAAAGGTTGCCGACCCCAAAATCTGTAATTTTCCCAGCTGCATTTGCTGTAGAGGTATATAAACAACTTAGGAAAATAAATGGAATAGAGAGTAAGACCTACATGATACCAAGCCGTGCATTTACAAGTCATGATATAATAAGCACCAGCAAAGAAAAAATAGAAATTCTGGCCACCATGTTTTAAAAAATCTTTAATGATGAGGACAGAGGACAGAAATTTGGGATGGGAAAAGAACATTCATTATGGAGAATTATGAGATGATGAAAATATGGGAGGAAGATGTAGATAAGATTTTAAATGAAAACTTTAGTTTGAGAGTATGTTTTAAAATAAATGAATAAATAATATAGAGAGAGGTGAGAAATAACAGACCTCAACCCTATTGTCCCTCTGCAAATTTGTGTACACAGAGTCAATCCCTTCCTCTCTCTAAAAGTGCAAAATTTCAAAAAGTTCAATGAAATAGAAGATTGTTCGGGGTGGAATAGATCTGGACAAGGAGAAGAAGTCTGGAGATAAATGTGAAAAGGGAGGGACAGGCAGTAGAAACAAAAGTGAAACTGTTTGAGCAGCATACTCCAGTAATCTTGAGGTCTTTCTGAGTGTAGCCTTCATTGATTTGAGATCTACTATACCATTCTCTCACTAGAAGGGAAAACCTATAATGGCAGCAGGCCATAAAATAGACCCAGTTTGGGAATATTTTAATGAAGTTCCTCTATCTGTGGGTAAGACAGGCACGCATGCAAAATGCAAACAAAGCTACAAATAAATGCAAGGCCTGGTTGCCTGAATGAAACAACATTGCGAGAAGTGTTCTTCTCAGGAAGAAGCCTTGTTGATAGGGGGGAAATGGTAGATGTGGTATAACTTGACTTTAGTAAAGCTTTTCATACTGTTTCACATGACCTTCTCATAAACAAACTAGGGAAATGCAACCTAGATGGTTGGTGGGTGCAAAACTAGTTGGAAATCGCAGAGAGTAGTTTTCAGTGGTTCACAGTCATGCTTGAAGGGCATAATGAGTGGGGCCACGTAGGGATCAGTTCTGGGTCTGGTTCAGTTCAATATCTTCATCAATTATTTAAATAATGGTCTCGACAGTACACTTATTAAATTTGCAGACGACACCAAGCTGGGAAGGGGTTGCAAGTGCTTTGGAGGATAGGATTAAAATTCAAAATGAACTGGACAAACTGGAGAAATGGTCTGAAGTAAAGAGGGTGAAATTAAATAAGGACAAATGCAAAGCACTCCATTTAGGAAGGAACAATCAGGTGCATGCATACAAAATGGGAAATGACTGCCTAGGAAGGAGGACTACAGAAAGGGATCTGGGGATCATAGTGGACCACAAACTAAATATGAGTCAACAGTGTAACACTTCTGCAAAAAAGCGAACATCATTCTGGGATGTATTAATAGGGGTGCTGTAAGCAAGACACGAGAAGTAATTCTTCTGCTCTATTCCGCGCTGATCAGGCCTCAACTGGAGTTTTGTGTCTAGTTCCGGACGCCACGTTTCAGGAAAGATGTGGACAAATTAGAGAAAGTCCAGAGAAAAGCAACAAAAATGATTAAAGGTCTAGAAAACATGGTCTATGAAGGAAGATTGAAAAAAATTGGGTTTGTTTAGTCTGGAAAAGAGAAGACTGAGAGGGGACATGACAACAGTTTTCAAGTACGTAAAAGGTTGTTACAAGGAGGAGGGAGAAAAATTGTTCTTCTTAACCTCTGAGGATAGGACAAGAAGCAATGGGCTTAAATTGCAGCAAGGGAGGTTTAGGTTAGACATTAGGAAAAACTTCCTAACTGTAAGGGTGGTTAAGCACTGGAATATATTGCCTAGGGAGGTTGTGGAATCTCCATCATTAGAGATTTTTAAGAGCAGGTTAGACAAACCCCTGTCAGGGATGATCTAGATAATAGTTAGTCCTGCCATGAGTGCAGGGGACTGGACTAGATGACCTCTCAAGGTCTCTTCTAGTCCTATGATACTATAAAAAAAGCTCTGAAATGCTTAAACACCTAAGTGAAGGAAGCTTGAGGGCGATACTAAAATTATATAATAGTGTATGGAGAAAAGGTTAAATACCTAAGGATTGGACACATGCCATTATTTTCCCAGTGAAGAAACCAGGTAAGTTGAACTCAAGCCCTGAGGCACACATACCAATTGCCCTCACAGCACGTTATGTAAAACCATGGAAAGAATAGTAGCAAAGAGATGAGTAGCAGACCTGGAAAGACATATGTTCATAGATGAAATGCAAAGTGGATTCAGAAGGGGTAGGAGTATGATTGACCACATTGTTAGGATAGAGACAGAACTACAAAAAAGCACGAGAACCAAAGGATTCATGGTAGTAACCTTCCTGGACATAGAAAAAGCCTATGGTGTGGTATGGAGAGAGGGACTACTTCATAAAGTGGCCTCAATAGGTAATATAGGAAGAATGTTCGGACGGGTAAGGGCCTTCTAAAGCAAAATAACTATACAAGTCCAAATAGAAAAAGCTTTTTCGAACATATATTCAATTGCAAATGGAACGCCACAGGGAAGTGTAATTAGCCCAACCCTCTTTAATATCATGATAAATGACCTCTCTAAGGAGAGGAGTACTGGAATATGGATCACATTTTTTGCTGACGACTTGCCAAATGGGCCCAAAACAAAAATTTTGAAAGTGCTGCCAAAATAATCAATGATGCACTTAAGAGAAATGCAGAATGGGGAAACAGTTGGGATTTCAAATTCTTCACAGTCTTCAAATTCTAAGGGAATGGTCTTCACAACAAGGAAAATCCAAAATGCTGTGAAGTTATATCTATATGACCAGCAGATAAATACAATGAACGTTTTTGAATTTTTAGGTATGATATTTGATAATAAACTCACTTGGAGGCACCATACTGAAAATATTCAAGATGAGTGCAAAGGTAGAATTAACTTACTTTAAAGTATCTCTTGAACATCCTGGGCAGTGGATAAGAAAACAGTGGTAATGCTACCCGAGTGCTAATTAGGCCTATTATTGTGTATGGATGCCAAGCATTTCGGCCAGCAAGGAACACAGATCTAAGAAAACTGGACTATGTCCAAGCATAAGCATTGTATACCACATGTGGTGCCTTCATTACTATACCTCTGTGTGTATTATACATAGCAGCCTGTGAAATGTCTATCACTCTTATAAGAAAGCTCTCAGACTTAACCTTATGGGCCAAACTACTAGGTAACAGCAAAGATGACAACACAAAGCTAATATATAATGACTGCTAGAAATTAATTGGAGACTGGGTAGGACAAAAATTCAAAATTCCCTATATAAGTATAGTACAGAAGTGGATAAAGGATCTTAATGCAAAGAAAGGACTGAAAAAGACCCAAATCTATAGCTGTGGGAAAATACTCTGTTACTGGAAAACCATCCCCCTGTGATAGACATGAAATTATATAGTGAAATAAATAAGAGAAGAATGATAAATCTACAAGATGTAGCAAATAAATATAATTGTGGTAAGTGGAGACACTATTGCCAAATATCTACAAACAGCCCCAAAGAGGAAGGAACAGAAAGACTGGGAACAGCTTTCTGCGGGCCCTCACTTGGACTCAAGAAAGCCATAAGGCTACTAACTTTGTATCCGTCTTTCGAGCTGAGCTAACAGAGATTATACTAGCAATAAACTGGGTTTTAGATGTGCGGTAGGTTGCAGTGGCCATCCTGTCTGACTCCTTATCAGGACTGCAGGCAATTTACAGTCCTGGTAAGTCTGACAGCAGAAATGATTTCTTAATGAAATATTACTGCTAACAAACAAACTGGCTCAATAGGATATAACAATAACTATAATACTGAATATACTTGTTATCAATATAAACGTCCAGCTCTGGTTTGAGTCTTGTTAAATTCCATCTACACAGCAAAGAAAAACCTGCAGCTGGCCTGTGCTAGCCAAGTCGGGCTTGCAGTGCTTGGGCAGCGAGGCTGTTTCATTGCTGTGTAGATGCTCGGGCTGTAGCCCAAGCTCTGGGACCCTCCAACCTCGCAGGGCCCTAGAGCCCAGGGTCCAGCCTGCCTGAGCCCATAAGTCTACATGACAATAAAACAGCCCCGCAGCCATAGCCCTGTGAGCCCAAGTCGGCTGGCATGGGCCAGCCATGGGTGTCTAGCTGCAGTGTAGACAAACGATAGTAAGAGCATGGATCCAGGTGCACGTAGGGATAGCAGGCAACAAATTGTCAGACAAACAGGCAAAAAGTGTTATTAATCATGAACAAATTGACTTAGGGATCCTCTTAAGCAAACTGAAATTTAATCAACTAATAAAAAATGAACTAAAAAGGGAACGACCAGAACTGTGGGCAAATTAAAGGAAGGGAAAAAAATTCCAAGAAGTATGCCCAACAACTGATAATGCTGATATAATATAAGGCCCTGACAGGGAGAGCCAAGTGGCTCTATTTAGAATTCTAACACAGCATTGTGAATTAATAGCAAATTTATTTCTAATTAGCAAACATAAAGATGGATTATCCATAACATATAAGGTCCAGGAAATATCAGATCATATCCTTTGAGACTGTAAAAACTGTATCAGTGAAAGGAGGTATTTATATAGGAAACTCGGAGGCCTTAAAGTAACTACATTTTGTAGGCCTTGCATGAACAATGAAAAAAAACAGAAATAAGGAAGCAGAGATTAACAATAGACAAAGCATGAATTCACAAGTGGCCTTGTAAATAATATGTAGCTAGTAAATAAAAAAAATAGTAAGAAGAGTAATGTGTGTAGTAGGAAGTGGGCCTGAAACATAAGCCCATATATCAGAGGCCTGAGACCTGGGCTAAAGTAGTCAAAACTTTGCTGATATAAAGCAAAGTCAAGTTGTAAGCAAGAGGCAGGCCCTGCTCACAGAATCTGGCAAGAACAGGACTGATACTGCAGAAACACACATTCCTAAGTAGTGCTAGGCATAAGAATATATATGCAAACACATTCCAGAAAAGTGGTACCAGAACACCCCGATACGGAACACATTCCCCAAAGATAACAGAAACATGCTGACACATCTTAAGGATAAGGTCAGGATGACAGCATGATGAATAAAGATGTTTTGATCGTACCTACAGGTACAATGCAATGGATAACACCCTAATATATCAGAGGGTGGCACCCTTGTACATCACGGGCGATACATAATTTGTTTGTATTGTGTGTAAAAATGTACCTCAGAGGGAGTGTCTGTGTCCAGCCGAGGGGACAGTGGAAAGTCCTGCCATTGACTGAGCTGCGTCCATTGTCACGGGAATATATATGCTAGTGTAACTGTAGACATTGAACTGGGGAGCGAGGACCATGCTTTGCTGACAAAAAACCTGACCAAGTGCCTTCGCATCTTCACAGATTTTGTGGTCATTTGGTGGTTCGCTCTAGATCTGCTGTGCCAGCTGTCTGCGCACACAAGGAGAACACATACGCAGCCAAACATCTGATGATAATGTGCTAGTAGCATCTTACTGTTTTTTATTTACAAGCTACATATTATTTAGAAGGCTGCTTATGAATTGATGCTTTGTCCATTGTTAACTTTTGCTTCTTTACTTCTCTTTTTTTGCAAAGTAATGCACATTGGAAAACATAATCCCAACTATACATATAGAATGATGGGGTCTAAATTAGCTGTTACCATTCAAGAAAGAGATCTTGGAGTCATTGTGGATAGTTCTCTGAAAACATCCACTCGATTTGCAGCAGCAGTCAAAAAAAAAAGCTAACGTAATGTTGGGAAACATTAAGAAAGGGACAGATAATAAGACAGAAAATATATTACCTCTATATAAATCTATGGTATGCCCACATCTTGAATACTGCGTGCAGATATGGTCACCCCATCTCAAAAGATATACTGGAATTGGAAAAGGACAACAAAAATGATTAGGGGTATGGAACGGCTTCTGTATGAGGAGAGATTAATAAGATTGGGACTTTTCATCTTGGAAAAAAGATGACTAAGGGGGGATAGGAAAGAGGTCTATAAAATCATGACTGGTGTAGAGAAAGTAAATAAGGAAGTGTTTGTTATTTACTCCTTCTCATAACACAAGAACTAGGGGTCACCAAATGAAGTTAATAGGCAGCAGGTTTAAAATAAACAAAAGTGAAGTATTTTTTCACACACTGCAGCCAGTCTGTGGAACGCTTTGCCAGAGGATGATGTGAAGCCCAAGACAATAACAGGGTTCAAAAAAGAACTAGATAAATTAATGGAGGATAAGTTCATCAATGGCTATTAGCCAGGATGGGCAGGGATGGTGTCCCTAGCCTCTGTTTGTGCTAGGAATGGGCGATAGGAGATGGATCACTTGATCCATCTTTAAAAAAGAGAAGGAAGAGGATCCAGGGAACTACAGGGCAGTCAGCCTCACCTCGGTCCCTGGAAAAATC
Organism: Dermochelys coriacea; assembly: GCF_009764565.3. Lineage (NCBI taxonomy): Eukaryota > Metazoa > Chordata > Testudines > Dermochelyidae > Dermochelys > Dermochelys coriacea. The sequence continues at coordinate 32,801,861 of NC_050082.1, read as the reverse complement.
ATAGAGCAGGTCCTCAAGGAATCAATTCTGAAGCACTTAGAGGAGAGGAAAGTGATCAGGAACAGTCAGCATGGATTCACCAAGGGCAAGTCATGCCTGACTAATCTAATTGCCTTGTATGACGAGATAACTGGCTCTGTGGATGAGGAGAAAGCAGTGAACATGTTATTCCTTCACTTTAGGAAAGCTTTGGATACCGTCTCCCAAGTATTCTTGCCAGCAAGTTAAAGTAGTATGGGCTGGATGAATGGACTATAAGGTGGATAGAAAGTTGGCTAGATTGTCGGGCTCAACGGGTAGTGATCAGTGGCTCCATGTCTAGTTAGCAGCCGGTATCAAGTGGAGTGCCCCAAGGGTCGGTCCTGGGGCCAGTTTTGTTCAATATCTTCATAAATGATCTGGAGGATGGTGTGGACTGCACCCTCAGCAGGTTTGCAGATGACACTAAACTGGGAGGAGAAGTAGATACGCTGGAGGGTAGGGAAAGGATACAGAGGGACCTAGACAAATTAGAGGACTGGGCCAAAAGAAATCTGATGAGGTTCAACAAGGACAAGTGCAGAGTCCTTCACTTAGGACGGAAGAATCCCATGCACCACTACAGACTAGGGACCAAATGGCTCAGCAGCAGTTCTGCAGAAAAGGACCTAGGGGTTACAGTGGACGAGAAGCTGGATATGAGTCAACAATGTGCCCTTGTTGGCAAGAAGGTCAATGGCATTTTGGGATGTATAAGTAGGGGCATTGCCAGCAGATCAAGGGACGTGATCATTCCCCTCTATTTGACATTGGTGAGGCCTCATCTGGAGTACTGTGTCCAGTTTTGGGCCCCACACTACAAGAAGGATGTGGAAAAATTGGAAAGAGTCCAGCGGAGGGCAACAAAAATTATTAGGGGGCTGCAGCACATGACTTATGAGGAGAGGCTGAGAGAACTGGGATTATTTAGTCTGCAGAAGAGAAGAATGAGGGGGGATTTGATAGCTGCTTTCAACTACCTGAGAGGGGGTTCCAAAGAGGATGGATCTAGACTATTCTCAGTAGTACCAGATGACAGAACAAGGAGTAATGGTCTCAAGTTGCAGTGGGGGAGGTTTAGGTTGTATATTAGGAAAAACTTTTGCACTAGAACGGTGGTGAAGCACTGGAATGGGTTACCTAGGGAGGTGGTGGAATCTCCTTCCTTAGAGGTTTTTAAGGTCAGGCTTGACAAAGCCCTGGCTGAGATGATTTATTTGGGGATTGGTCATGCTTTGAGCAGGGGGTTGGACTAGATGACCTCCTGAGGTCCCTTCCAACTCTGATATTCTATGATTATCTGTTCTGTTCATTCCCTGTGGGGCACCTGGCATTGGCCACTGTCGGAAGACAGGATAGTGGGCTATGGGTGTATGGGTGCCTGGTGAACCAGCTGTTGGGGGAGGCTAACCCCTGGCCCCTCATCTTCTGCCTGAGGTATTTTAAACAAATATCTATAGAAATGTGGCTGACCAAAATAAAATAATTAAAAGAGATGGAATGACTTACTGCCTGCCTTCAATTAACTACTGAAGTGTTCAAGCACGATTGGCCAAATGGAATTAATGGATTAAAAAAAATGATGCAACTTTTCTAAAAAAATATATACCTAGTACATTTACTGTGATTTATAATCTGTACTGTCTCAACACTGCTGTCTTCCTTTATTCATTGTATTTGACATCCCCTCTTTTAATACTTAAAACAGAAAATTATTTTACTGACTATAAGTCTGTTAATTTGTAATAAAAAGTTAGTAACTAAATTATGTCAGTAGAGTCTGAACTATTTAATTCTTGGAAGAAAAGAGGTGAATGCCAGTTAAACACCAAGCCACCTGCCAAAGCAATGGCAAGAGGGGATAAAATTGTCCAACACAGAGCAGGGCTTAACATCTTTAAAACCAGAGTTTCTGGATTTCCTCTTCCCAGAACTCCAATAAAAATTTAAACTTTTGCGAAGTACCCATCTCTAGCAGGCACTCCTCACTCAGCAGGGGCTCCAGTCTGAATAACTTGCATGTTTCCTCTCTCTTCCTAAGCCTGGCAGGATGCACAGTTTGTTTAATTAGTATAGGCAGGGCTCCAGTTCTGCCTGACTATTCGCACAAGCAATGTCACAAAGACCTGGTGCAGCTAAAAGCTAACAAAGTGACTGGAATGAAGCCATCACAAAAGATGTACAGTAGTTTTGTACCTTCCTGAGCACACAGACCACTATCTCTGTTGTCCGTAACCCTCATAGTGAGTTTTCAGCACACCAAAATCCAGTCGGGGGGAGGGGACGAGGAAGACATTACTGACACTGACTGAGTTTTAAAGATCTCTCATCTCTGAACCATTGTTTTGCAAGTTGCATGTGCTAGTTTGAGGCAAAATCTCCTTTGCTATTTCCTAATACTTTACCTTTTTTTCCCCTTTGCTTTCACTGTTAATCTCTCAATAGAGCAGGATTCTGGCTAAAAGATGCAGGAGAGAGCATCCAAATGGGGGAATATAATTGAGCTGTTTCAAACAGTGAAACCAGGACTCCCATGGGCTTCCAACCAGTGAAAGAGATTTTCTAAATGTGGAAAGTGGTTTGGAAGTGAGAGGAGGAATTTATGCTCACAACCTGGCATTGTTCCAGGAAAAAGCTGGCTGTTACCAACAGGAAATGGGTCACCAAGCCTTCGTAAGTACATACATTTACCTCCCATATAAAAGAAGAGAGGTTCCTGTTCTCAACCAGGATATGCAAACAAGGAAACTTACTGGAATGAGACTGCTGGGCCCCTGGGATTTCAACAACTGGCTGTTTTCCCAAGAGAGCTGGTTCAACCTGCTGAATATTTGGACAGAAGCCAGCCTACACACTGACAACTCCCTGTGACTGAAAGCATCGGGTTTGGCCTGTCCAGTGTCACCTCAACGTGTTCCATATGCAGTGGGGGGCCCTTCAGGTAGGAAAGGGGAGCTTTGCCAGCCCTATTTGGCACCCAACACTGTGTCATCTTTGCCAGTTGCTGTAAACTAGCTCCAAATGGCACCTCTACACTGTCATTTTTGCCTGTTCACATTCAGATGTCACTAGTCTCCATTGTTTGTATGGAGGTGGATAAACTATGTCTAAGAAGATCTTTCTGCTCTCTCCAGAGGTTGCTCTATACCACATATAATAGCACATCTGGAAACCTGATTATAACACAACTCCATTTGGTAGTTTAGATGGGACTTTTACCATGTTCCTGAGTAATGCTAAAGCTTTGGACTGTCCAAAAGCTAGCCCAGGTGAGCCCTAAATCTTGTGTATACAGCACTTTTGCCTGAGCCACCTTTGCTCTGCATTGTGGTATAATGGAAATCCTGCCAGGGAAACACAACCATTTTGCATACAAATCTGTTTACATGAAAAATGTTTTCAAAACTTTCCAGTAACTTTCCAGTAAGCTCTTGAAGCAGCACAACAGCTGGACCACACCTATTAATTCGTTTATACAGCTATCTTTCCAAACTTGTGAAATGGGGATGGTGGGAGCCATGTCCCTCGATGCTGTGCTGTGCTGTGGCTATAGAGAGTGAATAGAGCATTTTACTGTGTGTGTGTGGGAGTTCAGCCTCCCACCTAAAAGAACACAAGGCCTCTTCTGGGAAGAGACTACAAGAGCAAGAAAATATTTGTCAATTTCTTTACAATGAAATACTGGAATTTCAGCATAAAAGGGATAGGCTTTGCCTTTATAATATGCATTCCATGGATAGAGGGGCTTATTTTCAGCAGGGTGCCACAAAGTTCCATACTTGGACTGGTGGTTGTTTACTATATTCATGTTATCTGGGAAAACAGGTAAGCTGTGAGGTGGCAAATTTTGCAGATGACACAAAATTACTTAGGTTAGTCAAGACTTAGGGTATGTCTTCACTACCCGCCGGAGCGGCAGGCAGCAATCGATCCAGCGGGGATCCATTTATCGTGTCTAGTCTAGACACAATAAATCGACCTCCAAGCCCTCTCCCATTGACTCCTGTACTCCAGCACCTCGAGAAGCGTGGGCGGAGTCGACAGGGGAGCAGCAGCAGTCGACTCACTGCGGTGAAGACACCACAGTACGTCGATCTAAGTACGTCGACTTCAGCTATGTTATTCACGTAGCTAAAGTTGCGTAAGTTAGATCGATTCCCCCCCCACCCTCCCCAGCGTAGATCAGGGCTAAGAAGACTGAAAAACTTGAGTGGGACCTAACAAAGCAAGGTGAATGGGCCACACAATGGCAAATAAAAATCAAACGGGAAAAATGCAAGGTAATGTACATTGGGAGGAATATTTTGAATTCTTAATATACATTACTTGGTTCTAAATTGCACACAATTACAATCACAAAAGGAGACGGGCATGACTGTGGACAGTGCAAGGAAGTCTGCTGTTCAATATGCAGTAGCAGTCAAAAAAGCAAACAAACAAAATGTTAGAGTGCTTTAATGAATGAGACTGGAAATAGTGAAATATTACACCATTATATAAATCAATGGGACATCCTCACCTGGAGCTCATTATATAAATCAATGGGACATCCTCACCTGGCCAGTAACGTTTTGAGCACCCTGGCCACAATGCAGCAAAGCACTCAAGCACCTGCTACCTTTAAATGTGTGAGGAGTCCCACTGAAGTCAGTGGTTAAAGCTAAGCATAAATTGAGTACTTTGCCAGATTGGAGCCAGAGCACTCAGCACCTTGAAGAGTACAGTGCCTGGAATACTGTGTTTGCTTTGGGCCACTCTGTTTTGAATCAGATAGAGCAGAACCAGAGAAATCTTAGCAAAGGCTCAGAGATGGAGGATGAAAATTATAAGGGACCTGGAAAAAATTATACCTGGAGATAGTGTGATAAGATTGGGACAGGTTTCAGAGTAGCAGCCGTGTTAGTCTGTATTCGCAAAAAGAACAGCAGTACTTGTGGCACCTTAGAGACTAAGAAATTTATTAGAGCATAAGCTTTCGTGAGCTACAGCTCACTTCATCGGATGCATTTGGTGGAAAAAAAAAAGATTGGGACAGTTTGGTTTAGTGAAAGATGAATACGAGGAGACATGACAAATATATAAAACAATGACTGGTATAAAGAAGATAAATAAGGAACTCCTTTTTACCCTTCTCATAACCAGGGATCCTAGAAATCTGTTTGACACAGAAAAAAGCAAAATTTATGTTTTTACAGAGAATCTGTAGTTTTTACATTTTGTGGAAAAAATAAAAAACATATGCAGTAGAAACCCTTGCCACCAACATGCACGCAGGAATATGTGATATTGACGCTTCAGCCCCGGGTGGCAGGGGTCCAGCTGACAGCCCCACATGGTGGGGCTCCCGCTGTCAGATTTCATTTTAATCATGGAAAAACATGGATTTTTATGGTTTTTTATCAGAGAATCTTGGGATTTTTATCACAAAAAACTAGGATCCCTGCTCATAACACAGGAAACAAGGGGACATTAAAAGAAACTGAAATGCAACAAATTTAAAACTGATCAAAGGAAATGATTTTTTTACACAAAATATACTTCACCTTTGGAACTTACTGTCAGTGGGTGACACTGAGGCCAAGAACTTAAAGTGAACATCCACAGTTCCATTAGACAGCTATCATGGTTCAGGGCTAGCTGCATCTTTGTCCCCTTTCTGGTCTCTGAGTGCACCACTTAGTGTCAGGCCTTAAGGGTTTACCTCTACTGGGGAGGAATTAAAAAATTCTCCTTCTCTTTGGCCCTGGGCTTGAGTAGCCTGTGTGGTTTTTTTCCTTCAGGAGCATATGACCAGTGGTGTCTATGGTGACCAGATGCACGTTTTTCTTACCTAAAGATTTGTAATAATTATTTGTATTACAGTAGTGTGTAGAATCCCTAGTCCTGGATCAGGACCCCATTGTCCTAGATGTGATACCAACACTGTCCAGAAAGACAGTGTCTGTCCAAAGAGCTTACTATCCAAGACAACAGAGAATAGGTGGATAAAGATAGATAAGGGAGTACAAAGAAACAGTGAGACAGTATTGGTCAGCATGATAGGCAATGGCCTCAGCATAACAGCAACTTAACCATAATCAAGTTTTTTGTAGGCATCATGGAAAAGGGAAGTTTTGAGGAGGGTTTTGAAAGAGGATAATCAGTTACCATCCTTTGAGGGTGACTAGGCAAGTCTAACTTCTTCAGACACCACCACCCCCAGTAGCATCTTGTGTCAGTCTGGTCCCCGCAAAAAACTCCCTCCAAGAGTACTCCCCCACCCGCTTTTGAAAGAGAATCCCCTTTTACATGGCTAGAGTCCTTTTGATCTTCTGGTTCCCAGGCCTTTTCTAGTCCTGGCATTGTCTCTCAAGTGTTTGCTGAAAAATGGCTTATCTTGAGCTATTTTTCTCCCCTTCCTGCTTGTTTTCTTTACAGTCCCCCCATTAAACTAAACCAGTATATTAATTCAGTAAACATCCCAATAAACAGGTCAACATACAATATTAATACATTATTACAGGGCAGCTCCCCTTTCATCCAGAGCCGCCCAGAGGATTCAGGGGGCCTGGGGTCTTTGGTGGCGGGGGTCCTTCCGCTCCGGATGTGTTCAGCGGCACTGAAGGACCCGCTGCTGAAGTGCCGCCGAAAACTCTCGTGGGGCCCTGCGGGGATTGGGACAAATTGCCCCACTTGCCCCCCCTCTGGGGGCCCTGCTTTCATCACAACAGAATTTTACAAAACATAGACGGAATATGCCCTCTCATTTCAGACATAAAATAATCATTAACAGACAGGGGTAAGGAAGAAACTTCTCTATGGGCAGCTTATTCCACAATTGTCCACTGGGAGGTTTCTTGAATCTTCCCGAGCCCTCAGGTACTGGCTATTGTCAGAGACAGGATGCTGGACGGGATGGACCACTGGTCTGACCTGGCAATGCATGTTTCTGTTTCCTCTTTCAATGTGTGTTTGAAGAGAGGTGTTTGGAGAACTGTGTCTCCTAGTGGTGGGTCCTTGCTGTCCAAGATGAATACACTGTGTCTTGAGATGAATTGACAGAGCTGTGCAAGTACCTCAAAACTAGACACACATGGAATTCTGCAAATCAAGAGTTAGATGCATTTGGCAGAGCAGTTGGTGGGCCTCAGGTCAAGAACACCAAGGAGTGCTGTAAATCAAGAATGGCTGAAGCTTACCTACTGTCTTCCAATATCATGCTGTTCTCTTGCCAGTGCTATCAGTCCCTAACTCTGATAAGAACACAATTACAGTCATTTTATTGGACCTCCCAGTTCTGATATGGAATGTTTGGACCATAATACTACAATTTTAAAATTATGGGAGATAAAAAACAAAATAACTAAGTGTATAGGCCTGAAACCCAACCAAGTCTCAGAATATCAGAGACATTCTTACTATCCCTCTGACCAGTTCAAACAGACGTGGGAATGCACAAGCTGTTCAGTTGGACTGAGGCCCGAAGCCACTGTCCATATCATCCTGGATACAGGTTGAGCAAACAGGCTCTTTTCTCAGACAATGCCCTTAAATTCAGATGGATTATTAAAAGTTATGCATCTTCTACACTCTCTCTTCCACTTCTTTCTCACTGCCTGTTTTTCTCTTCTCTCTTCCCCTTCCACTGCTCTCTCCTCTTCTCATGCCACATTCTACTTGTCTATTTCCTCCCACGGTTACTCCTTACAGTAAACAAACCTTCACTCTCCCCACCTTCCTTAAACAAACCGTTGTTTCCTTTTGATACAGTGGCCACCTGGAACACAGCAAATAAGGGACATATCATTAGGAAATAATAGCTTAATCCATGGCAAAGATTCTATCGCCTTGTCTAGGCTAGGAAATTTTTGCTAAGATATCCTATGTTGTGGAGCTGAACTAGTGATAACAGGTGAGAGCAATGGTTGGAGAACTAGTATAGATAAGGCACTGGCAGCTGCCAACATTCTAAACGTCATGTTGTGTAAAACCTGCTCTAAGCAGGGCAGTGGTATAAATGTCATCTGTCACCTGGAACTTTGTCTGCACTAGCAACCCTGCAAGTGTTACAGGTAGGGGTGCTGTACCGGTGTTTGCAACGGTGAGAAAATTTTGCCAAATAAAAAACCAGTGAAGAGACAGCCAGAGAGGGAAAAGACAAAGGGTGGTGCAAATCTGAATTAAACCTGAACTCCTGCAATAAAACCTACCTGGAGATGCTGCAATTCATCAGTTCAAGACTGAGCTTCTGGTGAACTTTTGTTTCTCACTCTTTCACTCTGGCCCTGCAACATAGCCATATAATTATTAGAGACTGTACAAGCAGTGGGAGCTACTAGAGTATTTAAAAAAAATTAAGTGCATATTTCCTAGGTCAGGCTTCTCCTCATCCTGGATGGTCTCAGTGGTAAGATTACAAGCAATCAACAAGAACCGAATATATAATTTTCTGTGTAAGGGGTTTATTCAGGGTCACAGGGTGTAAGCATTCGGGGGAGTCTGTACAAACTTATGAATTCTGGATGATATTATAAAGTTGTTATGAAACTTCTGTTCGATGAAAGGCCTTTCTGTGTATCCTCCTCTTCTGACAAGCTTTAAGCATGTATCACTCACTGTTAAAGACTATCAGCACGTGAACAGGTCTTACCTGGGGAGAACGAAAGAGCATGCTAGGGGAAACCTGTTCCCTCCACTTTTTCTGGGGGTTGAGAGAGTAGGAAGTTACCAAGAAGGACAAAGTAAACTGAAGAAATGACAAAAGCAGAAGGTTATAAAAGTGCTCACAGGGGGAAGACTCAGAGAAACAAACTGGAAGTTTGGGCAGCGAAAGGGAAGGGAATGAACTAGCCATGGTCAGAGGAAGCGTGCTTGGGGAGAAGGCTCTGTGTCAGAACCTTTGCTAGGCACTGCAAAGGAAGGATCCTGGATAGCCCCAGATTACCCTGACCCCAACCCAAAGAATGCTCTGGAGTGGTGAAAAAACTGATACAGGGAACTGCATGTAGGGTTGTTTATTGTTGGATAGATCTGTGTATTTTTCATGCTATTAAAGAATGGTGATTTAGAATCTGGTGGCAGTCTGTTTGTGTTCAGCATTTACACCTACCATGTGCCCTCTTGAAGAAGTAAACCAGAAGGTTCACTTGTGGGTAAAGTTCTGGGACAGGGTGTGTTTTAAGCTACAGGAAGGGAATCTGAGGGCCTAGCACTGGTTCCCTGGACTGGGCTGTGGGCTATGTGGTTGAAACACTCAAGAGCAGGTGACAGAGTGTACTCAGAGGCCCTAAGATAGGGACAGTGTAGGGACTCTGTTCAGAGTGTAGAGGCTTAAAATACAAGAGATCCAGCAGCTGGGTTGCCTCACAACAATCTGGTGAGAGGTCAGGAGTGGGTACTCAACTGCAGCTGTGACAGGTGGCATATTTTGCATCATTATTCACTAACAGGTGTCAAAGTCCATGAAAAATAAATGCCAGAATCAGAAAAGCCCCATACAACTTGGTTTGCTTTAGTTTGTATACCACTTCAAAAGTTTTGCATTTCTGTTCTCGCTCTCACTAGCTACAAATGTAGGAGAACAGAAAATCTTTGAAAATAAAAGCCACTCAGGAAGATTAAACAAGCTCCTGGTCCAAAACCTGAGTTAATTACTCTGGTTTTATGCAGGCAAAAAGTCCTTTGGCTCAGATTCTGAGCTGCATCCAATTTGTACGTAATGCAGCTCATCAGGCGAGTGTGGCAAAGATGGCTGGTTGTACTACACACATCTGTGGCCCCTGGATTCCAAGGCCAGATGAAAATCAGTACAACCTCAAGGGGTGCTCTAATTTATGCCCAGCTGCCTGAGGCACCAAAGAACTATTCTGGCTGCCGGCTATAACTGGAATGCAAATGTGCTCTGGCTATGCTCCATTTTTCCTGGTCATACCCTGTATGGTGACAGAGCTGAGAGGATTAACTGCTTGCTGTACATCTCCTTGGGATTCCCTTTGCCTGGGAATTCTCTTGTCATAGATGGGTATCCTGGTTTTCCAGCCACATCACAAAGCAGCCAGAGCACTGGTAGGGAATAGGTCAGGATTTGGCCAGTTGACTCTATAAGAGTATTGATTAAGTCATGACTTCAGTATTTGACTTAATTAACAGCTGAAGTCGCTTACAAGATGGCCACTAATATTAATCTGGACTTTTATTTGAAAATAGCATGGTGTGATGAAACAGGATTTTTTTGGAATGTATTTTAGGAATCTTAGGCATGCCTCTGTTTCCCTCTGTATGTTGCACTGATACCCAATGGGTGCAAAAGGGTAACACTACTCCTGGAACAGCAGTGTGTGTGTGTGTGTCCACCCTCACTGTCTGGTTGAATTAACAGTCATTAAAAAAAGTGGTTGAAACAGGCCTAAATCAGCAGAGGTCCAGCAAGACAAACAGATGTCCCAATGACTGAGCAATCAACATCTAACAGCAGGAAACCCCAGCAAGCAAGACTTGTGAACCGAGTTGGGGAACAAGGTGGCAGGTGACTGGAATAAAGCTGGAAGTGTTAGAGGGACTCAGGAGCCAGGACTAGGGAAACAACTGGGGGACAAGAGAGAGCCAGAGCTCAACACAGCTTGGCTGGCTCATCATGACACTGGTTTGACCAAGATGGACTAACCCAAGGACTTTCAGATTCTGTATGTCAGGTGACTAATAAATAGTTACCTGTTTTGAAAAGGCTGCCTGTATCGCTGTAAATACTCCTTGAGAGTGTTGCATTGTGACAGGGCACATTACAAGCTTCCTGCAGGAGTCTGGCTTGGCGGGATTCTCTGCAGGCAGCCAAAGAGAGATGGGGATAGCAGATACCGAAGGCCCAGTCTCAGAGTCCTGGAGACCGTGGACCCGCCCCTGTGGACGTCTCTTGGGCCTGGCACACTAAAGTGGTTACAGGAGTGTGGTTACAACAGACCATACCCTGTGACTCTATGACACAACAAAACTATTAATTATATTAAGATTATTTAGTAAAGTTTCCAGCAGGATTGCCAAAGCCTCAACCATCCAGAATTATAAGACTTATGGTTAATAATGTTGCCTATCTCAGTCCTATCTTTCTTCTGACCTTATCACTCTGTTCAGCTGGCTCCAGCAAAGCTTGCTTTTGGGACCTGCAATCACAGGAGCCTCCAACAGCTCCCTCCCAGCCCTTTAATCATCCAAAACAGCCTCCCTACACCTGTCACCGCAGCTCTCTCCGTCCCATATCAAATAGTCACGCTTTCCCATGTCTCTGTAATGGCCTTATTTATGTAGGATGTGCTTTGGGTGGGGATTGTAGCTAAGAAGGATGCTGTGCAATTTAAAGAGACGGGATTGCCCTTTATCGATGTGCAGGGAGCCCCGGTTACAGAGCCAGGATCAAGCAGCGTACAGACCTGTAAGCACTGAACGCCAGCTTCGGAGGCCGTGCTCTGTATTTGGGAGTCTGGGCACAGCGAGCTGAGGCAGCATGTGGCGCTGATGCAACGATGCGGAGGCAGCAGCGTCTGCGCTGGAAACCTGGCCGCGGCGATGCCTCGCGCTGCCCGCTTGGGCTCGGCCCTGCGCGGCTCCGCTCGGCTCGGCTCGGCTCGGCTCCGCCCCCCTCGGTCTGACGCAATGCACTTGCCCTTTGCCCCTCGTCACAGGCCAATCGCGTGCTGCTCAGAGCTCGTCGTCGGACAGCACGGGCCAATGCGGCTGAGCCACGGTGGCAGAACGCGAGGGGGGCGGGTGGAGCGCGGCGGAACCCAGCGTTCGGTCAGTGGAACGTCGGCAGCGCCAGGGTTCGCGGCAGCCCCGCGTCTGCCATGGTGGCGCTGCACGGTTCCGCGGCCCCGCGGCTGCTCCTCATCCCCGGCCAAGCAGCCGAGCCCCTGGGCGCCGCAGCCAGCCGGCCCCTCTCCGTGGTGCTCCCGGCGGGGGGCCCGCGCTCCCCCAGCCCGGAGCCCCAGCAGCCGGCCCGCAAGCGGCAGCGACTCACTCACCTGAGTCCGGAGGAGAAGGCGCTGCGCAGGTGAGCGGGGCCGGTGGGGCGCCGTGGGGTGGGGCCGGGCCGGGCCGGGCCGGAGGCGTCTCCGCTGGGGCCGGGGCTCAGAGCTGCGCTGTCTCCCCGCAGGAAGCTGAAGAACCGCGTTGCGGCGCAGAGCGCCCGGGACAGGAAGAAGGCGCGGATGAGCGAGCTGGAGCAGCAGGTGTTGGAGCTGGAGCAGGAGGTAAGGCTCGGGGGGCTCGGGCCGGCCACCTGCAGAGGGGGGGAGTCCTGCGCCGCAGGGATATAAAGCACATTGCAGGCATGGGGGTAACGGAGCTGGTTACTGCCGCCTGCTTCGCTGAGGTCGGCTGCGGGCTTTTTTCAGAACCAGAATCTCCTACTAGAAAACCAGCTCCTGCGGGAGAAGACCCAGGGACTCGCCGTGCAGAACCGAGAGCTGCGCTGTCGGCTGGGGCTAGATGCGCTGGAGACGGAGGAGGAGAGAGCGCCCGAGGTGAGTGTCTGCCCGTTCCCTGTGTGGCATTGGCGCAGAGGAGTCTGGTGGCAGTTCCTTGGTGGCTGAGACCGGCCAGCACCAAATACTTCAGTGGAAGGTGTAGGAAACCTGCAGTGGGTGAGGTGGGATGATCTGCCCTTGTTCTAGGTCTCATCAAGATGTAACAGATGGGCTTACATCCTGAAGCATGGGGCTTAATATCCTTCCAAAATCGTTAATATTGATTGCTGCATAGGGATGGGGGGGCTCTCTCATCTCCACTGAGGGCTTTAAGTGGCTGCTGGCCAGCACCTAGAAACCCAGCAGAATTCAAAGAGTTAATTCAGCACCCTCTCAAATCTACATTTCATGCTGGTCTCAGTGTAACCTGCTTTTTATTCATGTACGCAAAGTAGCATTAAATGCGGCCGCAAGAGCTGGTGGCGAATATCCAGTACGTGGTACAAAGGGAAAACAATGGGCTGGCAAGCTCAGCCGCCTCCAGAAGATGGTCGTGGATCCAGTGTACTATTAATGGATGGCTCAGACTGAAGTTAAAGCTCAACCACAGTGGTGTATTTTGAACATGAGTCTACAACAGTCGTCTCATTTCCCAGTCCCTGCAGCGCTGTTCCTTGTTTTGGGTGCTAGCCCAGTAAGGTTGAGATTCGGGCAACAGACTGCCAAAGGATGGCTGCATGACATTCAGTATCATACCCTTGCAATAATGGCAAGAACTTCAAACAGGTGGTTTGCAAGTCAAAATAATAATGGATAATTAGGCTTCTCTTCTTATACAGATGATGATGGAATCACAGGTGGATGAAATCAGGATGGTGACCGGGTCCGCTGAGTCCGCAGCACTCAGACTATGTGTTCCTCTGCAGCAGGTGCAGGCCCAGCAGTCACCCCTCCTGACAATCTCCACATGGATGCTGATGGCATTAACTCTTCAGACTCTGAGGTGAGCAGCCATTCCATGTTTACAGATCAGCAGTTTCTGAAAGAGTTACAGGCCAGTGTCTAATTCATCAGCTATGGTGCTAGGGAGAGTAGAATTTGAGCTGTAACACACCAAAAATGTAGTTCAGATGTGAATGTGTTGAGGTAGCTCTTGATAGGCTGTCATATTTCGAAGGCCCAGATGCTCTGATACATTTGTGCTTGTAAATCTTGGGCAGAACTATTGACATATAAGCTGTGTCCAATAAGTCAAAGACAGGTGTGTGAGGTAATATCTTTTAGTGGACCAACTTCGGTTGGTGAGAGAGACAAGCTTTCAAGTTCTGAAGAAGAGGTCTGTGTAAATTTGAAAGCTTGTCTCTTACCAATAGAAGTTGGTCCATTAAAAGATATCTCCTCCCCCACCTTGTCTGTCTGTCTCAATATTCTGGGACCAACACTGCATATTAGGTATTCCAAGAGACCATTCAACAGGAAGTGGCCTATTAATGCTCCTGTGGTCATAGGACAAAACAGGATTATAAATTAAGCAGAAGTTCATTATTTTTGAAGACCGTTAAATAGTGTACAGTAGTTATTGTTCCCATAAACATCATTCAACTTTTGCAACATGAAGCATAGGACCTTGAGAAATTATCTAGTCCCCTGCACTGAGGCAGGATTTAAGGATACCTAGAAGATCCCTGACAGGCTTGTCTAATCTGTTCTTAAAAATCTCTAACAGGGATTCTGTGACCTCCCTTGGAAGCCTAGTCCAGTGCTTAATTTAGTTAGATAGCTAACCTAAGGCTTTGTCTACACTAGCAATTTTGGCAGTTAGGGATGTGAAAAAACACATCCCTGACCGACTTAAGTTTCACCGACAAAAGTGCTGGTGTGGACAGCACTATGTTGGCAAGAGATGCTCTCTACTGATATAGCTATTGCAGCTCGTTGGGGTTGGTTTCATTATGCCAGTGGGAAAGCTCTTTCCCACTGGCATAGAGCAGCTACACAGGAGACCTTGCAGCAGTGCTGCTGTAAGGTCTGTAGTGTAGACATAGTCTAATCTGCAGCCCAGGAGATAAGACTGTTACTACTTGTCCTACCTTCAATGGATATGGAGAACAATTAACTTGTCCTCTGTAACCTTTAATGTAATTACTTACCTGCTCCCTACTCGGTCTTTTCTGGAGACTAAATATGCCCAGTTTTTTAGCCTTTCTGTTGCTCTCCTTTTGGACATGCTTCAGTTTGTCCACATCTTGGTTAAAGTGTGGCACCCAGACCTAGGCTCAGTACTACAGCCAAGGTCTCACCCGTGCTTAATAGAGCAGGACATTTGCTTCATATCTTACATAGTATACTCCTGTTAATACACCCCCAAATATTAGCCTTGTTTGCAGCTGCATCACGTTGGCTCATTTTCAGTTTTGTGTGCATGTGAAAACCCAGAAAACATGCAATCCTCCAAAGCACATGCTGTATTTGTACTGTAGCTTTGGACAGGTTTCAAGTAGCCTAATATTGTGAAGTCTACTAGTTACTGTTCAACTGTTGTCTTGATCCCAGACAGTCAGATACAAGGACATGAGAAAGCTAAAAGCCAAGGAACAACAGGTTGATACTGATAACCTTGTGGTCATGGAAACTACTGCTCAGGCTAGTACCTAGTGCTGACTCTTCATTTCCCTATTTTGCTTTTGTTCACTGGCTCTACAGAGATTGTAAGCAAAGAAAGCTTTTTGTTGGAATAGTACCCACCATGATGCAGGGTACTTGATCTTCAGTGGGCCCCATTAAGGGTACTGTAATGCAAATCAGTAATGTAGGGAACAGTCTAATGGTGCCAGTCAAGCTCCTGGAAGGGTTATGGACTAAAGCTCAGGGTTAAGTAAATAAGCATATTAAAGTACATATGCCATTCCCACTTGTGCTGCCTTTCAGTACTGATCAGGTCTTCAGGTCCTATTGAGCTTAACCAACCTTGGGGTTGGTTTCAAGGGTGGGGTTGGTTTGTGTACAGTAGCTTGCATGTTCCTTTTAAAATGGTGGGTTTTGTATTCTGCAGTCTGATCTCCTGTTGGGCATTCTGGACAGCCTGGACCCAGACATGTTCCTCTGGTATGGTAATTCAGAGTCGTCATGCTTGGAAGAAATCTGTGGAAAAGAATCAGATTCCTTACCCGCCTCCCCCACTCCCTCTGTGGGGTCCTCATCAGCCAAGTTGGAGGCCATTAATGAACTGATCCGGTTTGACCATGTGTACACCAAGCCCCTAATCTTTGAGATCCCTACTAAAATGGGCAGCCAATCTGATATGTTAATGAAAATAGAGGAAGCATCTCTTTCTCCCTCAGAAGACAAGGACCTCCCAGAGTCCCCAGTCTCAGTGAAAGAGGAACCTACAGACAACTTTTTGCCTGAGCTGGGTATCTCAAACCTGCTCTCATCTGATCACAGCCTTGAGACCTCTTGCTGTCTGTTGGATGCACGTAGTGACTCTGGATATGAAGGATCCCCTTCTCCCTTCAGTGATCTGCCCTCTCCACTGAGCACAGACCATTCTTGGGAAGATACTTTTGCCAATGAACTTTTTCCCCAGTTGATCAGCGTCTGATTTATTCATTAATGTTGCATCTCTTCTGTGGAGCAACACTTTACAATCTATGCCGGGTAGCAGAAACTCTCTCCCTTTTTTCTTAAGCCAGAAGTAAAGTAGATGGTTATTTCTTAAAGAACATTACTCTTTAAAGTGTTTTCACCAAACCCAGTATTTTGCTAATTTGTGCCCATCTCAGACTGTAATATAACAGGGTATAATAGTGCCCTCTAGCCATTTCCTTTTCAAGAGAATCTCCCTGATCAGAGATTAAAAGTAATATCCTCAGAAAGAAACAGGTGTTCTTGTACCTAAACTGTACCTTGCCCAATTTGGACAAACCCTCAATACCTAGGAGAAATTTACTTTTGGGGTAGTGGAGGGGAGTGGGAGGAGTTTAAGTCCTTGTCACAGCAATAGCCTGCTTAGGAAGTGGGTCTATGCTTTTCTCTATGTACAGACAGTTGACTCAAAACAAGATTAAAAATCTCTTGTAAACTTTACATAACTTACTATGTAAGCATAAAATGCTTATGAAAGTTTTCTATTGCTACTTAGTTTGTGATTTGCTTTCTCTTAATATTTAAAAGTACCTGTCCAATTAAAGTGCAATGCAGATGCTCTCTCCATTCTTCCATTTTAAAATAACAGCTGGGGGTAGAAGGTCTCTGCTTCTGTGTCAACCTGATACTGCTTACATGGTAAAAGGATGGGTGTTGTAATGGGTCCCTTATTGTACAGACAGGAAATGGCTTGTTTCAGTGCTTGTCTTTGCAATAGCTCAGTACAGCTGTGGAACAAAACTGGTTGCAGGACCATCTTTGGTCTGATCAGCTATCAAAGCCTTACACTGGAAGGAGCATGCTACCTGTAATTGAGAGTACCCACGCTGCTGTTGAGAGCAGAGACTTTAAAGGGCTTGTCTACACTTGAAATGCTACCAGTGTACATATAAAATGAAGAGGTATAAAGGAGCTGTTACCCTCCAAAGATATCTTAGTCAGTATGGATAACTGAAAACATCCACTCAATGTGCAGTGGCAGTCAAAAAGTTAACACTGCTCAGAATCATTGGAAAAGATAATACAACATATCACAGTGCCCTTATATAAATCCATAGTACACTTACATCTTGAACACTTGGGGAGAACTAGTTGCCCCATCTCAAAAAAGATATGGGAATTGGAAAAGGTACAGAAAAGCACAAAAATTATTAGGGGTGCGGAACAGCTATCTGCGGAGAGATTAAGTAGACTGGGACTTTTCAGCTTAGAAAAAAGACAACTAAGGAGGGGATATGATAGAGGTCTATAAAATAATGATGGGTGTGGAGAAAGTAAATAAGTATTAGTTACTCTTTATAACACAAGAACTAAGGCTCACCAAATGAAATTAATAGGTTTAAAACAAACCAAAGGAAGTAATTCTTCATACAATGCAGACAACATCTGAAACTCTTGGTCAGAGGATGTTGTGAAGGTCAAGACTATAACAGGATCCTAAAAAGATAAGTTCATGGAGGACAGGTCCATCAATAGCTCTTAGCCAGGATAGTGTCCATAGCATCTGTTACCCAGAAGCTGGGAATGGGTGACAGGATGGATCACTTGCTAATTGCCTATTTTGTTCATTCTCTCTGAAGCAGCTGCCGTTGGCCACTGGCAGAAGACAAGATACAGGGCTAGATAGATCCTTGGTCTGATGCAGTATGGCTAGTCTTTTGTTAATGGTTCAGCATAGACGCTACTGCTGCTCTCAGGAGCCATTCTCCTGTTGGTGTAGGCCTGAGAGATGGTAGGTAGGTTGATGGAAGAATTCCTAAAGACTACATTGGTTTAATTATGCTGCTCTGGGCTGTGGATTTTTCACACCCTTGAGCCATGTAGCTAGGCTAACTTAGCCTTTGGGTAGAGACCAGGTCATTGTAAATTCTACATGCAAACTACTATAGTGTAGAGTAGGTAAGGCTGGCAATAGTCAAAGCTGCTTTATACTAGAAAAACTACTGTAGATTGAAGCAGTTTAGATAACCTGATCTAAAGCCTTTAGGTTATGTTTACACTTAACACCTAATAGTGGTACAGCTGCAGGAGTGTATGCAAATGGGAGGGGGTGGCTGAAGGTAGTCCACCTTCCTAAGGAGTAGTAACTAGGTCAATAGAAGAATGCTTGTCAAACTAGTGCGGTCTACAGCATAGCCATGCCTCTTCAAGGGTGTTGATTTTTCACACCCCTGAAAGACAGCCATGCTAATGCAAGTTTTCAGTGTAGACCAGCCTTAAGTAACAAATCATTACAAAACAATGCCTTCAGCGTGCCATTCCACCCGAGGAAGGGTTTCTTGCGACTTTTTGCATGAGTACAAGAGCTCCTGTTGGGGTTCTGGGAGGTGCGCCCACCCACAGCTAACAGACCCTCCTTCAGCCTATGGAGAAGGTCCAGGACTCAACTAATTACAGGGGACAGCAGAAAAAAACAAGGAGAGGTGTGAGGGTCAAAGGATCAATAGTAGGGAACCTGAAGGCAACATTGAGGAGAAAACCCCACGCAGCAGCCCATGCTCCTCAAAGGTGTCAAGGGAGCCAGCAGATGCCACCCAGAGGAACTCTTCCCAGATACGTGAGCAGAGAGGAATAGAAATAGGCCCCACCATTGCAGAGAACCCCCTCAGCCACCATCATCTCCCTGCTGTTACAGATAGCCATGTTAGCCATCACTAGGAGGTAGTCCCATGACCTTGTAAGGCCAAGAGCTTAGAGGCAGAGATGGTTCTCATTAAGACATACTCCACACTGAAAACTTATACAAACATAGCTGTCTCTCTCAAGTGTGGAAAAATCTACACCCCGTATAGACATATGCTATCCTAACCACACCTACTGTTTACAGTGCAATGTTGATAGAATAATTCTGTTGACCTAGCTACTTCTCCTTGGGGCAGGGGATTACCTACTGTGACAGGAGAACCGCTCCTGTTGCTGTAGTGAATCACTACACTACACTGAATGCTACAGCGATGCAGCTACAGCACCGAAGATGTGCAGTGTAGAAATAGCTAACTCACTGAAGGTCTCTTGCAGAGCCATTGATTTACAGCCTGATAAAAGAATAAAACTTCCTGACACTAGTTTAATTATCCATCAACCACAGCACCATTTCTCAAATGGGACCACAGCCTCCTGGACTATGAAAAGTGATATTTGTATGTTTGTTAATATCACTTCTCACTGCTTTCCACCACGCTAGCAAATTTGCTGCTGTGAAAAGTGATATTAAACATACAAATACCACTTTTCACAGAAGGAGACTTGCTAGCTGGCAAGTCTTAAAAAAAGGCAACCAAAAAACCAAAAGAAACAAAAAAGACAAGAACATGTAAAGCATCTTATTTGTGTTTCTATTCTGTTTAGGTCCAGTAAAGAACAGAGATGATAAAAATAATGTATAGTTGAGTCTACAAAAAACCTAAATTACAATGATTTAGGCATGTATGTGTATATTTATTTTTCCTAAAAGTTTATTCTGTATTTTAGGAAAAATTGTCAGAATGACCACTAGCAAGAGTTGGTGGCCATGCTCTGAGGCTACCAAAAAATTTGTGAGAACCCTTGCACTAGAGT
Source organism: Dermochelys coriacea (assembly GCF_009764565.3). Taxonomy (NCBI): domain Eukaryota; kingdom Metazoa; phylum Chordata; order Testudines; family Dermochelyidae; genus Dermochelys; species Dermochelys coriacea. The sequence continues at coordinate 32,782,203 of NC_050082.1, read as the reverse complement.
GCTCTTGCTAGGAGCCTCCTGTATTTGAGAGAGATTTGGTCTTCTCTGATTTCTCTCTCCTCCTCTAGCAAGGAGAAAGTCACTAATCTTTTAATAAACCAATAAGTACATTCAAAACAATTTCTCCTATTTAAGGGAGGAAACTTCATACCACATCCAAGCACTTTGTTTCAAACTCAGATCAGTTGTAGACAATACAGTGTTGAACACTCTAAAGAATGAGTCCATGCCTATTAATTTTATGAGCACATACTTACCAAAGTTCAATTTTTGTTCTGAGCTATTTCTGCAGGAATAAGTGTGGGTGCAGTACTATACATAAACTCCTATTCTAATACAAAGATGTGTCTTAAGAGATGAGTGGGAAATTGAGCTAGTCAACCCTCATGTAGCTTCTGTTACATGGTGAGCATGAATAGGTGGGAGGGCAACCCTATAATCCACAGCCATGAAGAAAAGCAGGGAGAAGTAGACTTGACATTCATTAGAGGGACAGGAAGCTTTCCAAGCTTGGATAAAGGGAGACAAGTCAAATTTGTGAGTGAGTGTTGGTAGTTGAATCCATGCAAGAAGATGAGGTGTAGGAGAAGACCAGGAGCACCCAACATAATAGGGAAACCACAAACAACTATTGATGAGCATGATGAGCAGTGGCTGCAGGAGTGCTTACAAAAAAATTGTAAACAACACTGAAAAGAAAAGCTTGAAGGAGGATAAAGATTTAGTTTTGCAAATGTTTACAGGGAGCTCCTCCCAACCATGAGGGGCAGCAAGGGAGAAAGCACAAAAGGTGTGCTTGTTTGAAATTTTAACTAGTAGGCAGAGGTTGCTATCACAGGCCAATCAGAGACAGGAGTCAACATCTTGATATTAAAAGATAAATGATAGGCCTTGAAAGCAAAAACAAGTAGCTTATGTTTGATATGATAGAGTAGAAATGCAAAAAGAGGCGTGACAGTTCAGACACTGAGCTGTGCTGCATCCTGAATGAATATGAGCAGGGGAAGGTTATATTTGTGAAAGCCAGAGAGAAGGATGCTGTAGTCATCAAGATGAGAGCTTGCACCTGCTTCTCTCCACAGCCATTAGAAATCACAGATCCCCTTATCCCCACTGATAAAGGAGTTTCCTAAGCTGGTAGATGTGGCATATACAACATCAGTCACACCATAGGGTTAACAGTTGCAGCTATTTTAAATGTTATTTCACATGTGTCAAAAAACACATTGAACACTCAAATCCTTCAGACTATGGGATGGGGAGAGAAAAAAAAATCTTAAAATGTAGATAGAGAATCATTACATGAGGGACATGGGGGCCCCAGCAATAAAATAGAAGGGTTGCAATGGGCAGGTTTTCATGATAAGTTTTAAGATCTGTAGATTTAAAAAAAAAAAAAAAAAAGAAAAAGACACCCCACAGAACAGACAATTTTGTGAGTATGTCAGAGGGACAGAATTCCCCCCAACAAAATGGACCTTCATATCTTCTCAGCAGACAACCCCTTCTTCCCTCAGACTCTGTCCTTTCAAAATGTACTCCCACAGATCCTAGGCTTGAGGCCAAAAGATTATTTATTTGCAGAAGTATCCACTACCTGAAAGTTGCACATGTGAAGTCCCCAGAATTCTGTACGTTGTCCAGAAAAGTACAATAAGATCAAGAATAGCTCACTGAAACCATGCAGCCCAACCTATTGCTCTTGTGGCCATGGTCCTCTTCCTGCACAGATGTGAAAAACACCTGGCCTCTGAAGGGCAGTTTGCACTGAAATACTATACCATGTAACTGATGTCACCATGTTGCTTGCTGCTCAGTTGCTGGATTAGTCAGTCACATGCAGTTTGCACATTTGATAGGGACAGTAGCATTCACTTCTGGGAAAGTATTCTACAATTGTGACAGTCTCATTATATCCTGAACATCCTTACAACATGAGCTATAGAAAAGTTGGGTGAAAATGCCCCTCCCCTACACAGTTGCAGCAAAGGATTTCCAGCAAGGACTAGAGCTGTTAGTTGCTGTTACCATCTGGAACTCCCACCATTTCACTCATTTTCCTGCTAACCTAGTGACAGTTCTCATTTTAGGTAGAGCTTTTTGTGGTAAAAAAATATTCCCCTTTACTTACAATAGCATCTTGAGTGAGCTAAAATACTTAAGTTTCACTCACGTGATTAGGTGAGAAGTTGCATTTCCTATGCATCTGCAGTGGTTCATGACCAGATGAGACACTAGATAAAAGCACAGGACACAATGGAAAAGTCATAATTGTCTTAGACACCTTACTAGAAAGCAAGGCATTTATTTTTTAAACAAATCACCACAGCACAGTGAACTGCCAAAAAATGAGAAAAAAAAGTTTTAAGCTGAGCAGTTCAGCTATCTGAACAGCTGCCATAGTCTCTAACATGCCTCCTACAAAGAAAGCCTGTCCATCCTCCCTCAGAAAATTGATGCCCCTACCTGTAGAAACCTGCTCACCCTACTCCCACACAATTTAGTATAGTTACCAACCTCTGCTCCAGAGCCTCTCATAAGGGAGAGTCCAGGGTGGTCTACCTTGGCTCCTGTTTACTTACTACCCTCTCCTTGTGTTCAGATTAGCTCTAGCACCCAGATTTAGCTGCATTACTTATCATTTGTGATGCTACCTGGAAGTCTTCAGGATCAAAGACATTACAACAGCGTACAGTATTATTTTCGAAGTTATTAGGCCAACTTTCCCCAGACTTCTCCTCTCCAGTCTCTTACAAGTGTTTATGTCAGGGCTGCTGTAGGGGACATGGAAATCCTGGTGTTTCCCTATGAAATCTGAGCAGCTACTGTAATAAGATGGCAAGAGGCAGTTACAGGAAGGCATGAAACAGGTGCGTCTTAAAGCCCATATAGAAAGCAGTATCTTAAGCATACACATGTCTGAACAACATGCACTCATCTAAAGGGCTAAGTTCTTTCTTCTCCAGAGACTGGATCTACACTAAATTAGCCATGTTAGGGAAGGTTAAGCCAGATTCTCTGCAAAGCAGCTAAAAATTAGAGGGAAACCTGCTTCCACTCAGCTCCGTTCAGTTAACGCAGTAACTTTCTCACAGTGCACACGGAGGCAGTCTACTTTGAGAACTTCACCAGTGCTAGCAAGACTGACCAGTGATGTGGACCAGCTAACCTTTTTAAAACCATTTTATAAATCAGTGGGCCCAACACCACACTGGGAGGTCATGTTCAACCGATTATCCACCATGATCCTCAAAGTCTTTTTAGAGTTGCTGCTTCCCAGGATGGGTCCCTGATCCTGAAAATATAGCCTACCTACTTTGTTCCTAGATACATACATTTAGCCATATTAAAATGCTTATTGTTTATGCCCACCTTACAAAGCAATCCAAATGGCTATCACCCTGTCTAATTCACCACTCCCTCAGTCTTTTGGTCATCAGCAAACATCCTAACTCACTTCTCCTCTTTCTGCGATATCAGGATGCTACTGTTCAGTGTCACATACCCATACCACACAGCCAAGAAACACTGCACTACACCAGCAGAGCAGAGATCTACAGCAGATCAAAGAATTCAATAAGAGAAAAAACACAAACAAAACAGGGAGCCTCTGTTTCTGCCACTGGATTCCAGAGGGGAGACTGAGAAATGCAGTTGGCCTGATGAGAATTGGTCCAACTTCCATGCACAGAAAATAGTCTGTCCACTATATTAAAGAGTTACATATGCTGAGACAAAAAACAAAAAGCAAGCACCTGCTATCTCTCACATCCATGGCAGTAAGCAGGGCTTGAATCTTAGTGAACAGCTTGTTTAGAGAAGCATGAACACACCCAAGTCTCAAGAGATGGGTCAGGTCATCATAGGCTAAAGACTTCATATACAAATTTTCAGCCCTGTTTGCACTCCAGCATCAGGCAAAAGCACAGCTGCAAAATCCAGTATTTCAATCAATTCCTACAGACAAAACTCAGAAATATTTACTATTCTACAATCTATTTCAAGTTGGTTTCTTCCTCCAGACAAGGATCCTCCCAGTTTTCTCCATTTTCCTTTCTCCCATGCATGGCCTTTGTGTTACTGCAACTATCCTGAGCCACTGGCTAACAAATGCACAGTGGTCTTTTAATTAAAGAGCAGTCCTGCAACTTTAAGCTGCTTTAATCAGTTAGTTCTCAAACTGGTTCTTTCTACAGCACTTTGAACAAAGCACTGTGAAATCTATGTATGTCAGCTCTTCCGTGCCAAGACCATATCTACTTCTGTATCACGCATAGTGCAACAGAGCCCTGATTCTGACGAGGCCTCTGCATTCAGTCACAATATTAAATATACTATATGGTGCTAGAGATAGGAAATTATAACAGAAAGTGGACTGTTTTCAACTGCAACAGCCCTCCTGTTGTAACAGCCCATTTAATCACAAGAAAATACAGCAATTTTATATTTGGGCTACTAAATAAGGGTAAAGGAAGGAAGTGAACATTTGGACTGGACATCAGGAATGAGTTCCTTAACAATAATGCCCACTGCTTTAGGAAACAGTTTTGCAAGGGAAGCAGCTGAAACCCTGACACTGGCAAATTTAATCTTGAATTAGAGAGAGCAATCAGGAATGTTGTGCAGAATTTGACAATGGTTAGGCTGCTGGTGTGCGGTCACCACTGCCTATCATGCGCACCTGTATTGTCACACATTTTCTTGTAGGCTCTCATCTGTCCATGTCCATCTGCTGTCTCTTGTCTTTTGCTTAGAATGTAAACTTTTTGGGGAAGGGACAGCCTAGCACAGTAGGGTTCTGATCCATGACGAGGGCTTCTAGACCTTATGTTAATACAAATAGCAATGTGCTACAGGCAACAATCCTGAATTAACAAGGAAAGAGACCGATGTTAGATCTTTACTATGCTCCTATAGAGAACCACGTACAAACATGGTATTGAATGGACTTTACAGAGGTCACACAAGACCCAATGGAGCACATCATCCTTCACATCTTCTAATCAGAAATTTATGTTTACACTGTTATATTTTACCTTCATAGCAGGTTACCTCAGTATCTCAACTGCTGAATAACTCTCCTGAAGGCATTATTTACCAACCAATAAATGTGCTAGCAACAGCACTATCCAGTGTCCAGCTTCCAGTAGTGTGTGTTCAAGTAGTAGTGCTTTGCTTATCTCACAAACAAAACGGCCATTTCATGTTAGTTTCTTATTGACAAAGTTGCGATCATTTTAAAAACAGATCTGTGGGACTAAGAGGATAGTCTCTCCCTCTAGAGAAAGATTTCCATTGGGTTGTGCCCTTGGGCTGTGAGCTTTCAAAAGAAAGGCCTCATTTTATTCAGCACAGCAGGCTAAAAGTTCATAGTGAAAAGCACTCCCCATGTCCTCGCACCCCTCAGTTTTGCTACTGTGACCATTTTATGCAATAATTTTTCAAATGTCATGGGTTCTATTAGAGTTGCCCTGGAATCTAAGACAAGGTTGAACTGGAGGCTACCACCACCTACTGGGGCCTTATTCATGAAAACTGTGTATGGTTCTTCCAAAAAATTGGATATTGGATGACATCCTCCTGGGGATCCACTTAACTTTACCTTCTGTGCTGGTATTTCTTCTCTTGGCCTCAGCCATTAGGGGAGCTGGTGAAGTGACATGAATAAGCCAGCCATACATAAATGAGAACCAAGCCCAGATCTCCTTTACATCAAATGTAAATGCCAACATCACCCAGCATTCTGAGTGCCTAACATCTGCATCTGGATGAAAGCCGCTGGATAAAGCTGAACCCAGGCAGCATTGGTGGGAAGAAGGAAACTGAAGAATATACCTCCTCTGTGACAACTATTATGACTGATAGATCAGTCTGCAGCCTTGGAGGACATTTAGACTCCCCAGTGCTACTGCAAGACCACATAACAGGAAGTCCACTTCCATCTGCCTCTGACCAGAAGACTATGCCCCATCCTACTGGGCACAAATCAAGCCACACAGCAAACCACATGCGACACCTCCAGGCTTTATTAGTGCAATTCCCATCTAGGAGTAAAGCCACATTCCTACAAGCTCCATCTGATACAAAACAGTTGTCCATATACTTAGTAACATATCACCTCATTGCTCAGCTCTTTGTGCTGGCTCTCTACTGACCACAGAGTCCAGTTCAGGAAACAATCTCCACGGGATTGGCTCCAGGTACACGAGAGATCCCTCCCTCCATACCCATGACCTCTTATGACAGCTATGCTCCATTAGAACACTAGAACCATCAACTCAGCAAAGGGAGGCTTGCGAGCTATGCATGAAGCTGAATAGGATGAGATACTAGCTTTGTAGTACTGCTTTTTTAATAATATGTAAATGCAGTATAGTGTATACTATATTTTAATTTTGTCATTGTCACACCTAACCACCTGTGCATGCTTATGAAGTTTAAGATGGACAGAACTACTAATTCAAATTAAAGTATTGCAAATCAAGACTGGGACTGGTTACTACTGAAACTAAAATAACCACCTTGGCTGCTGAAAGCCCTGCTCAAAAGGATACTAGGCAAAGATGGCTGCCCCTAGGCTTTCACAGAAACACAATGGGTGAAAATGAAAAAAGGCAGACAGGAAATGGAATCAACACTATGACTTGTCAAAATGGCAGGCAGAAACCTTGTAGAATTATAGTGGGAGGAACAACTGAGCTGGTGCAACTCTACAATACCTGCACCTTCAGTCTACGTTAATATGGAAGCAGTCTGAACTGATCCAATCTATGGGGAAGGTCTTCAAACTTACCTGGATCTGGTGCAATTGTTCTGATACTGGGAATGGCTGCCAGACATTAGAAGCACTTGTGTATGGACACGAAGCGTATTGCAAGCGATCCGCATGTTTGACCTAGTTTGGAGGAACATTAATATTCTTTAATGTAAATGGGTCTAGTTGGTGCAAAACATGGACAAATCACTTAATCACTATACTTCATGTTTCCTCATCTGTAAAATGGAAATAATATTGACCATGCTCATGGGGATGCCTGCTTAATGTTTGCTGAAGTGATTGAAGGCCTTTAGATGGACAGTGCTGCTAGAAAAGGGTAAAGTATTATTTCCTCTCACATCCCCAGTGAGAAATTATTATAGATTAACTATGAAACTTGTGTTATTAATCCCATTTCCAACTCTTTTTCCCCTATACCTTGAACAAAGCAAAGGGGCAGAAAGGAGGATTTCAGTATCTCAAGTGGAACTCCTATTTAGGCTGCACAATGAGCTACAGAGGCACGAGGCTACTTTACCCTCATTTCTGCACAGAAAGGCCTCTTTCAAAACCAACTGAACTCCACTTGTCTAGCTTTCATCTTAATTTCCAGTGTGTTTTACAGCAAGAACATCGCACAGCAATCTAAAAAACATTAAAAATTTTATTGAAAACTATGACATACAAATGGTGATTTGGTCCCAACAGAAAACAGACCAAAATGAGATCTTTCATATTTCAAAATAAAACATCCAGCAAGGTTTTTCCCAGTACTGCACCATTTGTGCCATCTCACTTAACATGCAGAACTAACCAAAAAACCTTTTAAGAAAGCTAACAATAGACTGAACTGTAACGACTGCAGCCACCCACACATTTTCTTAAAGCAAATTTCAGTTCAATTAGCATGCCATTTAGTTTCTGGATGGGAAGCAGTTTTCCCTTTCCCTCATCAATACAAAAACAGCTTTGAACTGTTTCCCCTTAATATAAAACAGAAAAGATGTCTGAAAACCAAATTAGATGTTTGCTAATTAAAGCTGAACTGCTTAAGAGATAAAGTCATCCCCTGGCTTAGGCCAATGAACACATGGCCAATAATCCACTGAGAAATCTCAATTCAAGTGGTAGAGTAGGATTAGTGCTCAGTGGAAATTGCATCAGCAAAGAATGTAAGGAGTAAATATACATCTGAATAGCAACCTTTGGCACACACATGATATGCAAAGGAGTTAAGACCATAAATAGACACACTATCTACACATTTTTTCCTTTAGAAATTCAGAGGAATAAACAAGTTTTTAAAAATCAAGTAATATTTTTAAGAGGGAAAAAAAGAGCCCTACTTGGATTTCACACTTATCAACTTTCTAACATCCTCCATGTTCCTCTGTATCATAATTTTAAGTATTGACAAGATGGTTCCATTAAACATATGAATATTTCTTTCTCCTCATTCAGTTAATTTAGGACCAGAGCCATCAAATAAGCGCAATCTGAACTCTGAACCTTTTCCTAAGTTATACAAGCTTGGAGCAGATATCTGTTTGGAAGCACTGCAACACCTTCTAACCTCACAAAGTGGACATGGTCGTCTTCCCTCCAGCATCCCATTGTTTTGATTATTTTACACACAGTAACATTGCAACCTCTTAGATGCTGTAGAATTTAAGTCTGTTTAGTAGGTTAATGACATTCACATGAGATGTTTTACATACTAATATAAAAGGTTTTCACCAAACTCACATAAAAAGTTAGAAACAAGAGCAGAAGAAAGCTGCACACATTTTCCCAGTACAGAAATCAAGGTTTCAGATGTCAAGTTATACAATGGTTTCCAGCCTACTTCAATGCTGGTTCAAAATTCAGAATACTTTTTAGTGTGTACTTCTTAAACAGTTTGTTTAAATATTAAACATTAAAGCTCTTCCAGAATCTTGGGCAAGAAGAGCAGGATAGAAAACTGAGTTAACAGAAATGGAACTTCTCTACCTATCCCCAAATGCCCATGTCAGAAAGAATGTCTCCTCTCAGATAAAATGCCACTGCCAGCCAAAGGAGCAGAAATGCAGACTGCAAATTAAAGCTTTGATTTTAAAATGCATATGATGGGTTTTTAACTAGAAGAATGTCTCACCACATAAACTATTAAGGTATTGTGCTAAGCAAAGAAGTGTAGATAGTTGCTTTTCCAATAAATCTAAAGCTGCTTTGCTGAGGAGCCATTGCATGGGCTTCCTTTTAGTATGGGGGAAGTCAAGGAAAACAGATTGGGAATTAGCATCCTAATACCACCTTTACCCAGAAGAGTATTTTCACAAGTGGAACCTCAGTTCAGATGTCTTCAAGGAAACCTTGAGACTGACTCTTTGTTGACTGAGAAGATTACATGGTTTACTGCATACTGATAAATTCTTGTATTATTTTCTAATAAGTAGCTAACTGGATTCCTTTCCTGCAGTACATTAGCTGGAATAAATTCCTGCAGTATAAATTAATAATCCAGATGCAATCTGAAACTCCAGAAAAACAGAGAATAGTTTTAATGACACAAGTGTTTCTGGTTTAGATAAACCACTAAGTCCAGGTTTACTTAGAGACAAATTCTGCTCACTTTACTAATGCAAGTAGTCCCATCAAAGTTTGAGATTAGTCATATAGGATTTGGCCCTTACTGAGACATTTACCCAAAGCTCAGTTAAAACAGCTCCTCTATATCTGATTCACAAATTATTTATCATCAAGATTAAAATCAAAAAGGTGTCAGTGAATTCAGCACCAGCCATGTCAGAAATATTACCAAAGGCAATGTCTGGCTTTCCAATCTGATGCAGACCAAGGGAGAACTGCCACAAAAGATAAAATGCCAAACCAATCAGCTGAAAACATCCTCTAGGCTTCTGCTTTACTAGCTCAGAGAAAACTGAACATCTTTAACTGGCCTTTAAGTTAAATTTAGTAACCAACTTCCAACTGAGTCACTGATTTAACTTTCTACCAAAACTAGACCATACAAGTCTAGTGTTGAGTTATAACTTCTCACCCCCTATCACACTGCAGCACAGATAATTTCTATATTTACATTTTAAGATCAAGCCAAGTAGATCAAGGGATTGTTTTTCTTCCTGTGACTAATCAATCTTCTCCTTTCAGTACATTTGAGTAGTCTCTCATGAAGCTAACAGACTGAGCCAAGCATATGCCCCAAAGTCTTAATGGCTCACCAAGTATAAGTGGGGGGGTCTGAACCACTGTTACATTCAATCTCTGCATTTTACTCTTTACAAAGGCAACTAAGAGGACAGGCCCAATAAGCCATTTGGAAAACCTCTTCCTTGCTCAAAAGGCCACTAAACTTCTTGTAAAAGATGCTGCTTTTAACAGACTATAAAGCTTCTCTTCAATCTCCTAAAGTTGTGACTGCCCAACTCCAGATTCTTCTGGTTGTTACCAGAAAACAAAAAAACCCAACAGCAGCAACTTCAGGTCCACACCTCATACCTGGAAGGTAGAAGGAGTAAAAAATCAGCCACAGAAACCTTCAGAAATTCACCATTTCAGCCTGAAATCTAGCTTCTATAATTCCATCTCCTCTTCTACACATCCAGATGTTCCCAAGCTACTGTATAGATCTGGAGACATCACAGTTTGTTGTGCTTCAGAAAACGTTTCAGTTTGTGGCTGGAAGGCGGCTCCAAGAGTTGATTGCTTAGCTTGGCACCCTTCTGTCCCCTGCTGCTTGTAGTTTTTAGCAACAGAAACAGATTTCAGTTTGTCTGTGAGGAATTCAGGGAGAGGTTTCCAGAGCACCAGCTCCATGGAGGGACGGCTCCTAGAAGGGATGGAGTCTTAGTTTAATCAAAGCTCTCAATCACAGCTGTGACAAATGAAAACCACCTAATTTCATCATCCACTTAAGTCACTGTCTGTGCAGAAGTGTCCCCCCAAAGCATATGCACTAGTGTTTTCTCTGAATTTCTGGAGAAAGTTCAATTCCTCCCCTTGAGACATTATTTCACAGCTAATAGGAAGTTTTTCCTTATTTTCATCATAAGTTTCCCCTTTAAGTTCATTCCATTACTCTCAATTCTAACCCAATGTACAACATGAAATAATTCTTCTCTCCCACTGCACCAGCCACGAAGCTCACTATTGTTCACCACAGTATGAGACTTTTCCCTTGATATGGAAACTTACATATATGAACAACAGCAGGCTATAAGGTTAGTGAAATTGAAAGAGTATATAAGATTATGTATTATAGGGACCATACAACAGAGTTCTTAGTCTATATGAATTCAGCATTCTTCTATAAATTGCACGTACTCTATTTTTAGCAATTACATATAATGCCCTGCTATACAATACAGTACTGCATATCACAAACACATTATCCAAGTCTTCCAACAGTAATGCTATAAAGAATTACAGTGAAATCAACTCTTGCTCAACAGAAGAGAGATGGACTCTGTAGGCAAACCCCTTTTCCCCATTTGGGTATGTTATCTGTGTAGCTCCAACATTTCCTCAAGAACTTACATGGACTCTATTATTTTTTTTGTCAGAACTTGATCAAAATCCCTCCTCAGTCCCTTTTGAAGAGTATCAGACAGGACAAGGGTGGGCAGATTGCTAGTATTCTCTTCAGCATGAACATCTTCATCTTCATCAATTATCCTAAGAATGGAGGCAGGAAAGGGGGAAATAATACATCTTATTATTGACCATATCACTGACAAATACGTATACCTACTGCTAATTGAAATCCCATTCAGGGGAGAGTATGCAGTTCAACCACACAATATAGAATTAAGCCGCAATTTCATCTTCTCAGCTCCTTGTGGTTCAGCTTCAAAGATTATTTTCAGCCGCTCTGAAAGGTCCTGAATTTTGGTGACCCCATGCTACAGCTGCTCAGAGTACTGATTAGAATGACCCAAAGCTTTACCACTTAGGATGCGCTGCAAAATTGCATTTTTGGTAAAGCTCTTGTATATAAATTTCTAAGAATATCCACAAATGTACCCCAGCAGAGTATCTGAAATCCTAGAAAAGGGGCAAACAGAAAAATCCTGTATGTAGTCCACTATGGACCTCACAATACAGACCCAGATAGGTGTTACAGAAGTCAGATCTCACATCACAGACTAATCAATCAAAAGGTGTAACTCACTGCTACAAAACTTTGTTAATACTGATTTAAGGTTGACCTGCAGCACTGTGTACACTCTCAGAACACTGAGTGCACCTATAGTTACGCTACTGAAATCCAAAAAATACTGTCTTGTGGGCTGAACTATCATTTTAAAGTGTTCACTGTAGTTTCTGCAGTGCTTATTTTTCTATATAAGATGGGGGGATACCAACTTTGAAGTTTACTGTGACTGATTTAAAAAAAAAAATGACTACATTTTCTTTAGACTCTTTTTCACAGGAGCTATACCACTTTGAAGGATGAAACTGATATGTGTGAATCCTTGGTTTGTGCAGACTGGATGAATTACAGAAGTTTCAATTTTGTTTTCTGTATTTATTTTTCCAAGATCATCATAAAGTTTGTACTCGACAACAGTATCCTGGTACTGTATTAGTTGACCTTATACCAGTCCTTAAAATAAGGCCTTCTATTATGAAGGTGTTTCCTGACGCTCAACAACCCCTTTCACAAGAGTCCCTGCCAGAAAGAACAGATAGTCCACTGGCTAGCATACTAGCCTAGGACTTGGGACACCTCAGGTTCAACTCTCAGCTCTGGGGCAAATCACTTACATCTCTCTGTGCCTTAATTCCACATCTGTAAAATGGAGACAATATCACCTCCCTCCCTGTATCATGAGAATAAATACATTAAAGACAGATGTTCAAATACTACAATAGGGGCCACGGATGTAAGACAGATGGTGAGAAACATATTTCTTGAACATGTGGCATGGTAACATTACCTTTATGCTGCTTCTTACTAGTATCATTCATCCAATCTTTCCTCTCAATTTATGCTATTTTCCTTGACAATACTTAAGTAAAATCTGAGCATGCATATGGATTTTAGAACACTAAAATACTAGATCTCAAACCAGAAGTTTTGCTCTAAGGGCAAATCTTCCAGAAGGAGCCCCTAGGTAATGCAGTCAGAAAGAATGCATAACACATTCTCAGCAAGCTGCCAAGGGCAGGATTTTAACTTGTAGTACACAGGTGTTGCTCAGATGCAATGGCTACAGGACGTCACCCTGAGTTTCCCAGTTACCATGTCAGGCTACCTGCAAAAATTCCAGCTTGCAACTTTCTACAGCTTATGCAACATTGTAAATTTATCTTTAACCCTGAATAACTAATACTGTATCCCCAAATGGGCAATGGGTGCCGGACACTAGCTGAAATCAATCCTGACTCCAAAACATCAATTCAGGGAGGATAAGAGGCATAGTTTGAGCTCCCAGTGTGTCAAAATAAAATTAAGAACTGAAAATTTTTGATATTTTTTGTTTTTTGGTGGGCTTTATCTTGAGAATGCCTTGCTCACAATTACCTTAAATTTGGACCAATCACTGTATCTCAGATTCTCATGAGGTTATGACAATCCAAGTCACCATGTGGATTTTAGAGCACTTAAAAAAAAAAATCAGTTTTTAAACAGTAAGCTAGTCTCAACCCTACTTACAGTGGTACTGTCACCCCACTACAATAAACTCAGTTATCTCTTAGATGATGCCTATGAATAAAGGGAAAGCTAGGAAAAAACCCACTCTACTCAATCCCTGCGTTTACCTGTCCTCAATTTCCTGAAGCTTCCTGCGGGCAACCTCGCACTGATGTTCCCCCATTGTCTGATCCATATCTTCACAGGGAATTTCTAACAAGCCAGCTTCATGAAGACTACCAATGCACTGCCTTGCTACCTCCCCAGCTGCATGCTGACCTGCACAGAGAATCTCTTCAGTGCTGGGATTCGAAGAGTAGTGCACAGTTTCAATCAGTCTCTTCTTCTTCACGGGGCAACTAGGAAACAAAGCAAATTTATAGTTGGCAACAGAGAAATCTCTGACATTGTAAAAAACTATTAAGATCTTTGTCACACCTATTTCTACAGAGCTGCATACTTTGTTGAGAAAGACTTCACTTCCAATGTACAAGAAGAAATTTTAGCTTCTCATAAATACAAAAATGCCTTTTCAAGAAAATCAGAATCACACACTCAGTAAGATTTGTATTATACACACTGGAATGGATTCAAGGTTTCTGTTTATGTTCAGGAAAGAACAAATTGAGAAAGGTTCCAAACAGCAGTAGTATTGGGAAAGATTCCCTCACCCAAGCACAGTGCAATCTTTTGAGCTCTCCCTGGATCATGCATCATTCACCTCCCTCCACCACACAGGACAGAGAGCAAATGAGGCTAAAAGCAGATCACTGAAGACAAGTTAAACTTACCCATCCACCTCTTCCTCTAGTGTATGCTTCTTTCCACAGTGAAGAGAAACTCTGGAAAGGGAGAATGAATAGTTATTTGACTAATAACAGTGTTTTACACCTTTGGATGGAATTGAGTGTGATCAAGAAAATTAAAGCACGTTTCTGGTGGGTGATGTTCCATGTCTTTCAGTATGCAGATCACCTTGATATAATCAGATGAGGGGAAAAACAGAGCCAAAGATGCATTAATCTAGAAACATATCTGTTAACTAAAAAGAAAACAGATGGAGTATAAAGGGAAGCAGTTTACCTTCGCTCATCTCTTCTTGAAATTAGTTACCTGAAAATAATTGAAATAGGGCAACATTTGGATTATCTGGTAACTAGTCTCAACCATGATGGCCAAAGCTGAAGGCAAATTCAGATAAGTGTGAAGCATGACATTCTAAACATTATAAATGTATTTTTGCTCCCAAAAATAAAGACAGAACACTCTAAAACAGGGTTTGCTCAGTTTCCTTTTGCTGATTTCCATGACAGTTTCTTTCCTGTACTGTGTTTGTGGGGGAAGATGGGAAAGAAATAGATGTATTTTTCCTGAAGCATTGCTGTTTCTTGAAGTGAGTGCTTAATTATCATAGAATCATAGATTAGGGTTGGAAGAGACCTCAGGAGGTCATCTAGTCCAACCCGCTGCTCAAAGCAGGACCAACCCCAACTAAATCATCCCAGCCAGGGCTTTGTCAAGCAGGGCCTTAAAAACCTCTAAGGATGGAGATTCCACCACCTCCTAGGTAACCCATTCCAGTGCTTCACCACCCTCCTAGTGAAATAGTGTTTCCTAATATCCAACCTAGACCTCCCCTACTGCAACGTGACACCACTGCTCCTTGTTCTGTCATCTGCCATCACTGAGAACAGCCAAGCTCCATCCTCTTTGGAATGCCCCTTCAGGTAGTTGAAGGCTGCTATCATATCCCCCCTCACTCTTTTCTTCTGCAGACTAAGTAAGCCTAGTTCCCTCAGCCTCTCCTCGTAAGTCATGTGCCCCAGCCCCCTGATCATTTTCCTTGCCCTCCGCTGGACTCTCTCCAGTTTGTCCACATCCTTTCTGTAGTGGGGGGCCCAAAACTGGACGCAATACTCCAGATGTGGCCTCACCAGTGCCGAATAGAGGGGAATAATCACTTCCCTTGATCTGCTGGCAATGCTCCTAAAAACGCAGCCCAATATGCCGTTAGCTTTCTTGGCAAGAAGGGCACGCTTTTGATTCATATCCAGCTTCTCATCCCCTATAATCCCCAGGTCCTTTTCTGCAGAACTACCGCTTAGCCAGCCAGTCCCCAGCCTGTAGCGGCGCATGGGATTCTTGCGTCCTAAGTGCAGGACTCTGCACTTGACCTTGTTGAACCTCATCAGATTTTTTTGGCCCAATCCCCCAATTTGTCTAGGTCACTCTGGACCCTATCCCTCCCTCTAGCATATCTACCTCTCCCCCCACATCTTAGTGTGATCCGAGAACTTGCTGAGGGTGCAATCCATCCCATCATCCAGATTAATGAAGATGTTGGGAAAAAAAAATAGCCCCAGGACTGATCTCCTGGGCACTCCGCTTGATGCCGGCTGCCAACTAGACATCGAGCCATTGATCGCTACCCATTGAGCCCGACAACCTAGCCAGCTTTCTATCCACCTTATCGTCCATTCATCCAATCCATACTACTTTAACTTGCTGGCAAGAATACTGTGGGAGGCCGTATCAAAAGCTTTGCTAAAGTCAATAGATATCACGTCCACCGCTTTCCCCATATCCACAGAGCCAGTTATCTCATCATAGAAGGCAATCAGGTTGGTCAGGCACGACTTGCCCTAGCTGAATCCATGTGGACTATTCCTGATCACCTTCCTCTCCTCCAAGTGCTTCAAAATGGACTCACTGATGACCAGCTCCATGATTTTTCCAGGTTTCAGAGTAGCAGCCGTGTTAGTCTGTATTCGCAAAAAGAAAAGGCGTACCCGTGGCACCTTAGAGACTAACAAATTTATTACAGCATAAGCTTTCGTGAGCTACAGCTCACTTCATCGGATGTGAGCTGTAGCTCACGAAAGCTTATGCTCTAATAAATTTGTTAGTCTCTAAGGTGCCACGGGTACGCCTTTTCTTTTTATGATTTTTCCAGGGACTGAGGTGAAGCTGACCCGTCTGTAGTTCCCCAGATTCTCCTTCTTCCCTTTTTTAAAGATGGGCACTATAATTGGCCTTTTTCCAAATGTGAAGCTTTAGTCTCTTAACATGGTTTAATGGCACATTAACCAAACTAATCACAAACACAGAATAATCAAAAATCTGCAGTGTAATACTGATCTGGATACACACACTTTTCATCCACATTAAAAAGAATGCAGCCATCTTCTTTTGTATGGCATTTGAGAAGCAACGGGCTGGGATTATAATTCAATGTTAAGATTCTAAAGCCATTCTAATGCTTTTAGAGTATCTGGGTGGATACCTCTGTACCACCACTGTAAGCATGAATGGGGCAATTGTCCTGTGATGCATCGCAGGGTTTGTAGCTCAACATGTGGTTGAGTGCAGTCCACTGCCTACAGGGAAGGCAAAATCCTGGGACTTTAAGGACTTCCTGGTCATAGAACAATGGCAATAATGGCTCATACCTTACTTCAAATAGGCCCATCACTGCAAATTACGCAGCTCAACACTGAGGGCTTATCCATCACAAAGTGCAATTACACCACAATGATACTGCAGATTCAAAACACCAATGTCCTTGTGCTACAAGAAACACACCTGGAGAGCCAAGACCACCAATCAAACAGAAAAAGCAGTAAAAACATTATAGCTTTTAAATCAAGTCCATATTTCAGCATCCAGTTATGTAAATGCAAACATCCTTTTGTTCCCCAGACAACAGAGACACACCCTAATCCTCCTGGTGGGGTATGAAGAAAGAAAAATAGAAGGAAGGAAACAGGACAGTACAAAATTCTCAATCCCAGTATAATACTGAACAAATTACAAGACTTGAAAAATTAGATCCTTTTTGAAAACTCAAATATTCAGAAAAATATACTATAGATAAGAGATGCTGTCCCCCACCTTCCCCTTGTTTATTTTTGTACTTACTGGGTGCAAGTCTGCTGTTGCAATAAGACTGGTGGGTTTTCAGTGTTTGTGAAAGAAACTGTTGCAACAGTCAAGCCCTCATTATAGCTTCCAGTTGCAGCTAAGGAGGCAAGGTCCAGGTTACTTTGCAAGTATGAGCTGCTGAGGTCAGAATCTTCTACTATATTATTTCTGTTCCCTGCCGTAACGACCATGGTTTGTTGGGGATATTCATGACCAATAGCTCCAGGCTGACATTCAGTCTGTATGATTCCAGGTTGGAAGGTACTGTCAAGAAGAGATGCTGGAGCCTGAGGAAACTCCACAGAAGGAACAGGAGGAACTCCTTGAAACGATCTGCCCAGGGTTGTCATTTTCATCTGTACCTGGGGGAAAAGACAAACCAACCCAGAACAGAGTGACTATAAGCAAACATGCCGCATAAGCATCAGCGAGGAAAAGGCCAGGTCTATATTAGAGGTTTTGCTGGCATGGTCTTGTTGGTTAGGGTGTGATTTTGTTTTAATAATAAAATTATGTCATTAAGAACCCTAGTGTGGATGCAGTTATACAAGCAAAACAGTTCTCTTGCTGGTATCATTTACTAGTTTCTCCAACAAACTAAGGTTATATCTACACTTAAAATGGGACAATTGCACAGCTGCCGTTGTGCCACTTTATCACTTCAGTGCAGGTACTTGCTACAGCAATGGGAAGGGTTCTCAACTATGTCACTCGCAGGTGTGGATTTTTCACACCCCTAACTGACATAGCTGGATCAACTTAACTTTTCAGTGTAGACATGGTCTGAGTTTAGACAACTACTACAGAAATAAGAGGGGTTCACCAATTGCTGTGATCCATCCTCAGAGATGGAACCTAGATCAAGGGAAGAATTCTTCTGTTGACCTAGTGGTGTCTACAACAGAGGTTAAGTCTGCCTAACTATGGTTACGTCTACACCACGCAGCTGTGCCACTGCAGCCATGCCACTAAAAGATGCGCAGTGTAGCCACTGTTTGTCAGCAGGAGACAGCTCTCCTGCCGACAAAAATCTTCCACCCACAATGAGCGGTGTTAGCATTGTCAGTAGGAACAACATAGCACTGTTCACACCAGTGCTTGGTCCCAGACAAAACTTTTGTCTTTTGGGCAGGGGTTGTTGTGTTGTTGTTGTTGTTTTTTTTAAAGACCTCTGAAGGACAAAAGTTTTGTCTTTCAATTGCCAGTACAGGCAAAGCCTAAGATTATGTCTACACTGCCACTTCATCGGCAAAACTTTTGTAGTTGAGGGGTGTTAAAAAAATACCCCCCAGAATGACAAAAGTTTTACCAATGAAAAGCGCTGGTGTGAACAGTGCTTTGTCAGCAGGAGCACTGTCCTGCCAACAGAGCTGCTGCCATTTGTGGGGGATGGAAGTTTCTTGTCCGCAGGAGAGCTCCTGCAGACAAACAGCAGCTACACTGCATGGCTTTTAGTGGCACAGATGTGTCACTAAAAGCTGTGTAGTGTAGCCATAGCCAAAGGGTACGTCTTCACTACTCAACGTTAAAGCACTGCCACAACAGCACTTTAACGTGGCTGTCTAGTCACGGCACCAGTGTTGGGAAGAGAGCTCTCCCAGCGCTGTCAACCCGCCCTGCCTTCCCATGAGGTAAGTAGCTCCCAGCGCTAGTGCACTGTCTACACTGCCACTTTACAGCACTGAAACTTGCATCGCTCCAGGGGGTGTTTTTTCACACCACTGAGTGTGAAATTTTCAGCACTATAAAGTGGCAGTGTAGACAAGGCCTAATTCTCTCAGGCATGTGGATTTTTCATGCCCCTGAGAGATGTAGCTATGCCGATGTAACAGTTCCATGTAGACCAGGCTTAAGTGATACTGGCAAAAGCATTTTCTGCTAGCATAACTGAGTCTATGCTAGGCTTTTACCAGTATAAGAATGTCATTTAAAAAAAAAAATCACACACACACACACATGTGAAGTTACTTCTCTGGCAAGAGGTTCTAGTGCAGCCCGGACTGGAGACACCCCTGGAAGAAGGTTTAAAGCCAGCTGCAGCTTACAGCACTAACACACCCCAAACAAACGCCGACTCTCACTCGCCGTGGGGACAGAACAGGTGCCCTGGAGCGCAGGAAGCCACAACCGCACCAGCAAACCAGGGCAGGGCGCGCTCCAGGGTCTAAAGCCCCTTTCAGAAGCACCCGTGGTACTAAAATAGCCCCTGAGGGAGGCCGCTCCACACTCCCTGTACCCCGGCCCCACATCTCCCCCGGCCTAACGTCCCCGCCTCGCCTCGCCTCGCCTCGGGCCGCGCACCAACCTCCAGGACGGCTCGGGGGCGGACCGGACCCCTCAGCCTCTCTCCCTTCCAGGCCTTTCTCGGCGCCCGGAGAAGACGCGCAACGGCCACGGGACGCTGTAGGTCGCAGTTCCGGTGAGAGGGGTAAGGCCGAAGCTGAGTCATGCTGGGAGTTGCAGTTCCAGAGTCTGTATGAGCACGCATGTGCACACTGGGGCACGCTGGGAGTTGTAGTTCCGGTGGGAGGGGTAAGGCTGAAGCTGAGGCATGCTGGGAGTTGCAGTTCCAGAGTCTGTATGAGCACGCATGGGCACGCTGGGAGTTGTAGCGCCAGGCTGTGTATGCGCACGCATGTGCACGCTGGGGCACGCTGGGAGTTGTAGCGCCAGGCTGTGTATGCGCACGCATGTGCACACTGGGGCACGCTGGGAGTTGCAGTTCCAGAGTCTGTATGAGCACGCATGTGCACACTGGGGCACGCTGGGAGTTGTAGCGCCAGGCTGTGTATGCGCACGCATGTGCACGCTGGGGCACGCTGGGAGTTGTAGTTCCGGTGGGAGGGGTAAGGCTGAAGCTGGGGCATGCTGGGAGTTGTGGCTCCAGAGTGTGTATGCGCACGCATGTGCGTCCTGGGGTACGCTCGGAGGCGGGGGGGGGCCATCCTGAGGATTTATGGGGCCCTACGCAGTTTTATTAAACTGGTGCCCCCATGCCCATTGGCAGCCTGGGCCCACGGCTTGGGGGAAGGGGAGGGATGAGGCAGCAAAGGATACCAAGCCGCCCAGCCCGCCTCACGGTGGCCGAGAGTGGCGCGCCCCCACAGAGACCCCCATATCCTCTCCCTCACGCAGCCTACACTACACTGCGCCGGCGCATTCGGCTCCATGACGACGGCCCCTGCCTCAGGAGGCTGCAGCGCGCTGGGGGTCCGGGAGCCAACGCTCTTACCTGCTGTCACAGGCGGTTGGCGACGCTGCCGCTTGGGGAGGCTAGTCCCCAGCCCACCTCCTCCGCCTGTGGCCCGCCCCTACTCCCCCTGCTCTGCCCAGACCTCGCCTTCTTCCCACGGTCTCCCTCCTCTCTTCCCTCCCCAGCCCTGCTCACCCCCTTCCAGCCAAATCCCTGGACCCAAATGAAGCAAATGACATTTGAAAAAAACACTCGTCTGCAATTTCTTTCTGAAGGAAATGGAGCATGCTCTTCACTGCATGCCAGAAGCTGAAGACTGGACATGCAGAGGGTACCTAATTAAAAGCACTAAACTTGGGAATAGAAATTGTCAGTCACAGGTTTTTTTATGTACCCTGAAGTTTGTCAGAGATTTATTTGCAAACACTTTGTCGTAAGGGCAGGTCAGCTGTCCTGCTGAGTACAACATTAAATATTATGGAATACATGATGCAGCTCTTCTGTTTTACATTTTCTTAATCAGTATTTCTAAGCTGATTTTATATTTTACATGTACTCTTAAGCCTTCATAAAGTAATCGTTCCAGATCACTACATATTTAACTCACTGAAACGAAGACATTATTTTAAATTAATCAGTCATAGAGGTTTAGTGTGTTCATAACAATATTCATCATTCAGAAAAAGGGCACACTAATTTACTTTGTGTGAGCTCCATAACAATAGACATGTTTATGAAATTTCACCAACTTTAAAACATATGTTTCCAAAGATTTTAGGCATAACAAAAGATTTTACATCTTACTGAGGTACTGATTTTTCTAGAGGGTTCTCTTAAAACTAGTTCATCAAATAGTCAGAAGTAAAGAAAGAGAAACGCGTTTGTCCAGCTATCTGGCAAGAAAGGGATATTGTCTCTTTAAGTTTCAGAGTAGCAGCCGTGTTAGTCTGTATTCGCAAAAAGAAAAGGAGTACTTGTGGCACCTTAGAGACTAACAAATTTATTAGAGCATAAGCTTTCGTGAGCTACAGCTCACTTCATCGGATGCTGTAGCTCACGAAAGCTTATGCTCTAATAAATTTGTTAGTCTCTAAGGTGCCACAAGTACTCCTTTTCTTTTTGCGAATGTTGTGCTAATAGGTCTGGCAGGTTGGAAGGCTTTTTCACTTTTATGAAACAAGGAGGAGTCCGGTGGCAACTTAAAGACTAACAGATTTATTTGGGCATAAGCTTTCATGGGTAAAAAACCCACTTCTTCAGATGCATGGCATTTCACTTTTAAGTTACTAGATCCCCTCTGGAGTAAGAGTCACCAGCCTGCAGCAGCTAGCTGTGAGAGCCTGCAGGAAAGGTCAGAACTGGGATAGGAAGAGGTGGAAGGGTGGACACTAAGACCCACGGCTACCCCAAATTTTCGAGTGCCCTACACAGCTGGGTATGCTGCATATGCTGCATGTGGACAGGGTAGGGATGGCCCTGCCAGGAGTCGTAGTAGGTGGTGGTTTATATTTCATAATTATTTGCTGGTTTCTCAACCTCTCTGTGGTAACCACAGGGAACATGGCCAGACATGGTGACCACCTGAGCAGGAAGCTCCAATTCCCAGAGTTGGAGACCAGGCCACATCCCTGGCAGATGGTTCTGGACACACGCTTGTGGCAGTGCAGAGGCTCTGAGCCAGTGATGAGCAACCTGCGGCCTGCATGCGGCCCGTCAGGATAATCCTCTGGTGGGCCACGAGACAGTTTATTTACATTGACTGTCCGCAGGCATGGATGCCTGCAGCTCCCAGTGGCCGCAGTTTGCTGTTCCTGGCCAATAGTAGCTGTGGGAAGCGGCATGAGCTGCAGGGATGTCCTGGCCACCACTTCCCACAGCTCCCATTGGCCAGAAACGGTGAACTGTGGCCCCTAGGAGCTGCGGGTGGCCGTGCCTGCAGACGGTCAATGTAAACAAACTGTCTCATGGTCTGCCAGTGGATTACCCTGCGGGCTGCATACAAGCGGACCCTCCATCCCTAACCACCCCCCTGGATCCCCACCCCCTATCCAACCCACCCTGCTCCCTGACTGCCCCAAACCCTATTCACACCCTTGCCTCCTGACAGGCCCCCCGGGACTCCCATGCCTATCCAATCCCCCCTGCTCCCTGTCCCCTGACTGCCCCCCGGGACGTCTGTCCCTAACTGCTCCCCCAGGACCCCACCCCCTATCCAAACCCCCCTGTTCCCCCCATTCCCCCACCCCCATCCAACCCCACCTCCTATCCAACCCCCCCGTTCCCTGTCTCCTGACTGCCCCCCCAACCTCCGCCCCATCCAACCACGCCCTGTCCCCTGACTGCCCCCCAGGGCCTCCTGTCCCTTATTCAACCCCCTCCCCTTACCCTGGCCTTACCCTTACCCTTACCATGCCACTCAGAGTGGCAGGATAGGCTTATTGGAAAGCCTGGGAGGTGGGCGGGTGCAAGCCATGCTGCCCGCATGGCGGCGTTGCTGCAGGGGAGGGAGGACATGGGGAAGGGGCCGGGGGCAAGCCTCCCTAGCTGGGAGCTCAGGGGCTGGGCAGGACGGTCTTGTGGGCCGGATGTGGCCCATGGGCTGTAGTTTGCCCATGCCTGTTCTAGTAGTTGTGGATGAGACCATAAATTCCCACAGCAATTACCCACATTTATCCTTGCTAGCCATAACCTATTTACCCCTCAACAACCTAATTCCTGTTTTAGTAATGATAATTTGCGTGTATGAAAGAGGTGTCAGGATACTTTTTATATGCTACTGATTGCAAAAAGGAGCACTTCACCTCTGGTTCCTGGTGCGTATCAAGACTAGATTAAATGAGTTTGTTTTCTAGTGCTGAAGTTTCCACGTCACAAAAAACACCACTATAAGTGGCCTATTTGTTGGCCACTTTGAGCAGAGAAGCCAAAAATTAATTGTCCATAAAGAATTAAATCACTACTCTGCATTAGAAGTTGTTCCCATGTGGACAGGGGAGAGGCATACTGGTAAAGCAATGTGAGGGAAACTTTTCCTGCCATTGTCAATGCTGTGTGTCAATAGAAGACATCAGCACCAGGCTTGTCATTCTGGTGGTTTTCATAAACAACAAGCTTATACCAAATGAAAGGAAAATAAAATGTTATTTCAGAGTAGCAGCCGTGTTAGTCTGTATTCGCAAAAAGAAAAGGAGTACTTGTGGCACCTTAGAGACTAACAAATTTATTAGAGCATAAGCTTTTGTAAGCTACAGCTCACTTCATCGATAAAATGTTATTGTAGCTCATCTGTACCCATTTCAACTACTCTGCTGACTATCATATGATCTTTCATAGGCACTTTGCCTAATTCAACCTGGATTAAACTAAATTTTAAAAGTGAAATTAAGAGGTATAGAGAAAGTTTAGTTATATTTTTGTTCCAGGCACTGGGTATCAGATTAGCAAATTGTTTGGTTTTTTTATAAATAAAGTATTGTTAACTTACAACTAAGAGTCAAATTCTGGCCTTGGATTTGCAGCCACAATCCCCGCTGACATTAATGGAAGCTTCATGAGCATATCCAAAGATAGAATTTGAGGCTTTTATTATTCAACATTCACTCAAAATGTTCAGCCTCCAGTAACCTTC
This sequence comes from Dermochelys coriacea, assembly GCF_009764565.3. NCBI lineage: Eukaryota > Metazoa > Chordata > Testudines > Dermochelyidae > Dermochelys > Dermochelys coriacea. The sequence goes on along the minus strand of NC_050082.1, from coordinate 32,758,064 downwards.
CTATATACATGACAAAATGGTAAAGGAAATACTGGTCTGTTGAGTGATGAATCTCACCATCCTCCAGCATGGCTAAGAAACCTCTCAACAAAGTTGCTTGGGGACAATAAAATAAATAGCTAAATAGATTCCTTATTATTTTGAGCTTTTATCCCATACTTTGTAGGCTTCCAGTATTTACAGAAGCTGATAGTAATTAATTCTCCTCCGTCAGAGATGGTGCCGTGCATTAGTTCAGATCTGGCTCAGTTGTTCTGGGCAGTGTGTTAAATCCTAGTCAGATGAGAAGCTCAGTGCTTCCTACTTGTGCCTGAAAGGCCAGCAGATTAAAGAGTTGTGTTTAGGGACAAGGTCTTCTGGTTTCACACACTGTTTAATTTTATTAACTCCACTCTTCAATCTATAATCAATGGAATGCAGTAAGCAAACTATTACGGGGTCATGGACAGTGAGAGATTTGACAGCAAATCACAAGGTAACTGTCCTTTTGCTTTCTTTACTGGCCAAAATATTGCCCATAATTAACAGGCAGCTAATATGCATGTTTCCCTGAGTGACTGAAATGAAGGGATTTTTCACAGTTTAATGTCAAAAGGTTTATTGAGAGAGCTCTTCAAACTGTGACTTTATGAGAGAGTTGAACATTTCTGTCACAAAAAAAACTGTTCCAAAGGGAAGAAGCTGGAGTGCCAGAGCTGGAATAAAGAATCTCAATTTTCTTACATTAGTACTAATAGCAAATAATAATAATAATTAATAATTAATAATAACTTCATTGTATATGGCACCTCTCATTCTTGTACTGTAGCTTTTTAAAAGAAAAGGAATACTTGTGGCACCTTAGAGACTAACAAATTTATTTGAGCATAAGCTTTCGTGAGCTACAGCTCACTTCATCGGATGCATTTGGTGGTTTTTCCACCAAATGCATCCGATGAAGTGAGCTGTAGCTCATGAAAGCTTATGCTCAAATAAATTTGTTACTCTCTAAAGTGCCACAAGCACTCCTTTTCTTTTTGCGAATACAGACTAACACGGCTGCTACTCTGAAACCTGTAGCTTGTTAAAGTTTTCAAGGGAAATCTAATCCAGCCTAATACTAAGAATGGAGTGCCAGCCTCTGCGGAAAGGTCCTAGAAGCCCCAGCAAGGTAAGCAGAATTATCCTTATCAGTAAAGATGCCTGCGGGGCATGTAGTTTTGTAACTTTACCTACGATTTTCAAATGAAACTTTTTCCAGTTATTTTGTGCTGTACCTTTAAATCAGAATTTCTCAAAGGAAATAATTAGGCTTATAAGGAAATGGATTTGAGACTTTTCTCCCACCTAAAGGGAGGTTGTCATGGAACTTTTCTGGAACTTTTCCTTAGCCCCACCATGAAGTTAAATGGAGCAGCCTTTTGATTAGTGTCATGTTTCTAAATGGATATAATAATGTCACAAAATGTCATGGCTGGGCAGCTCACACAACAAGTACAGATATGGTTCCTACTTTGAAGAACATAGCTCTAAACTCAATATGACATAGCAAGTGAGAATTATAAACAGACAGAGATGGGCAGAAATGGGAAGGAAGGACAATAATCAGATCACACAGTTACTTAGTATGACGTGTGTGTACCTTAATGATTTTTTTACTTTTTTTTAAAGAATGGAGCCCTGCACTCACTTAACCTTGCCTCCAATACCAGATGTTCCCTGAGGGATCTTTTCAGAAAGAAAAATCAGAACTGAAATAGGAGTCTCAGTGCAGATTATAAGAAGGATTCAACCCAAAATGTAACAGTTTTAGTTCAAATTAAATAAGGCAAAGAATATGCTTCCATAACAATAAAATAATAATTCTTATCAGTTTGTCTGTAGAGTTCAAAGTACACAAAAGATTAAAATCCATGTCTTACAGATGGTAAACTGAGGCACAGGATGGTTTAAATGGCTTACTCAGGTCACACAAGAAGTCAGTACCAGAGTCGGGAATAGAACCTATGAGTTCTGGCTCCTATTTCCGTACCAGACCTGTTGAATTGCATTGTTCCTCAATGATGCTGCATTTGTGGATGGCTTGGTCTGCATAACTATTATAATTTGTTGTTTATTCAGCATCAACTATACAGTACTTAATTTCTTTGTGTCCATATACTGTAGGTCCAGAACAGTGACCGTATGGCTGTGGTAGGTTCTAACAGAAACCTTTTTGCCTTAGAGTGAATACAGCGTTCTTAGCATTGTAAAGACTTGTCGTGCTCATAAGAAGAATGTGGGGACATTTCTTAGAGTAGAAACCAGTAATGAGTTAATTCCATCAAGTGATTAATTATAAAAATAATAATTCTGTACAATTACAAGTAAGAAATCATGAGACAAGAGCAACAGTTAGTGGTCGTTGTCTGACTTGGCTGCAGCACTGTGCAAGTCACACGGAGGTGACACGTAACTGTTGAAAGTGGGGGGAGGGGCACAATTTAAAGGTTTGCCCACCCTCCTGAACAGCTCACCTCAGGGCCCTCATGGGCAGGCCCTTCCCCTCAGTCTTCTCTCCCTGAAAGCAGTAGTCCTTCCCTGCAGCACCCAGCTGTTGCTCCTGCCTCTCACCCAGCCTCCGAGATCACTTTTTTGGCTCAGCTCCGCCAGCTGCCATGTGGGCCCGGTGGCACCATGTGACCGAGCATGGGGCCAGCTCTGAGTCAACAGGAAACCTGGGAGCCCCTGGAGGCTGGGTGGTTTCCAGCCTGGCTTCCAAGGTCCCCCTGGCTGGGGCTCCAGTGCCTTAGCCACCCCATGGCCCTGGTTATATCCCCTTTGTGAGTCCTGAACAAACACCAGGGCAGGTGCCTGGCCCCATGGGTTGGCAGTGATCCCATGGTGGGCCCAACCCTGCAAGCCTTGGGCAAGTGCGGAATTTGCCCCACACACGTCCCCATTGTCGCTTGTGGCTCAGCGCCAGCATGAGCTCAGGCTGCAAAGGGGGAGGACAAAGGGGGAGCAGCTTGCGATTGCTGGCATCTCTGCTTTGAAATAAACTACTGTGCACTCATGTTTTTAATCCCCTCTCTGCAAAAAAAGAAATAAAAATATAAACCTTGGCAGCAATCTGGGGGGTGGCATGTGGCCCCGCGTGTCTACCCCCACACATCGCGTCTGGATATGGGCCATAGTGGGCAACCACCCTGTCTTCAGCACTCTTAGTTGCTATTAGTAATGACCTTTTTTCCAGCTGCGAAAAGAGAAGAGCAAGAGGCAACAGAACAATTCTGCATATGGTCAAAGGAAGGCACAGTTCTAAAACCACTGTTTCTCATTAACAATAAAAGTACAGAAACACCCTGCAAGGCCTGGTGAGAATCTGTTTGCACAGAACTGCCTCATGGTTCACAGTGACAGAACAGGTGCCTTATTTCTGCCTCTGCATTTCAGTGCAAGAGAAAATCCTCTGGACCATGGGTTGATCTTTCATGGCTCTATGCCCCCTTGTTGGTTTTTAGTATATATAGTTAATGTTAATCCGTTAATAGTTAAAAGCCATTCACCTCCATTAGATATGTTAGAACATATGTCGCTAGACATGCCTTTGTGAGAACCCAGGTGTTGTATCAGCTTAGGCAGTCACTAATAGTAAAACTATTTCCCCATGTTATTTCTCCCCCCCCCAACCCGCTACTGTTCCTCAGACGTTCTTGTTAACTGCTGGAAATGGCCCACCTTGATTATCACCACAAAAGGTTTTCCTCCTTCCCCCCCTTTCTGCTGGTAATAGTTCATCTTAAGTGAAAAGAAAAGGAGTACCCGTGGCACCTTAGAGACTAACAAATTTATTAGAGCATAAGCTTTCGTGAGCTACAGCTCACTTCATCGGATGAAGTGAGCTGTAGCTCACGAAAGCTTATGCTCTAATAAATTTGTTAGTCTCTAAGGTGCCACGGGTACTCCTTTTCTTTTTGCGAATACAGACTAACACGGCTGCTACTCTGAAACCATTCATCTTAAGTGATCACTCTCCTTACAGTGTGTATGATAAAACCCATTGTTTCATGTTTTCTGTGTGTGTATATAAATCTCCCCACTGTATTTTCCACTGAATGCATCTGATGAAGTGAGCTGTAGCTCACGAAAGCTCACGCTCAAATAAATTTGTTAGTCTCTAAGGTGCCACAAGTACTCCTTTTCTTTTTGTGAATACAGACTAACATGGCTGCTACTCTGAAACCTGTTTGGTGTTACTGAAAGACAGTATGTGTTACCATCTCTGCTCTAGTTTCACTGAAGCTGTTCCTGCATTGTCCTTAACATCACACAGAGATCAGAGTAGCAGCCGTGTTAGTCTGTATTCGCAAAAAGTAAATGACTACTTGTGGCACCTTAGAGACTAACAAATTTATTTGAGCAAGTGAGCTGTAGCTCATGAAAGCTTACGCTCAAATAAATTTATTAGTCTCTAAGGTGCCACAAGTACTCCTTTTCTTATCACGCAGAAAGAGGCTTTTGAGCCTCAGATAACTGTTCCCATCTACTGGAAACACTCCTTGCCAAGCCAAGGGGAAATGCATTTTCTACCACAGACTTACGTGAAATGTTGCTAGGTCTCAACCTAAATGCTCTGAGTCCAGACATAAATGATGAATTGATGTTCTGGATTTTTCTCCCTGGCTGGTTAGAGACTGAAATCACACTAATAGTCTAGGGTCCATCATGTCTCATGCCCTGGTTACTCTTTGTTTCTTTCTATAGCTGCCCAGCTGGACACTGTTTCTGGCTGTTTGTGCTGTCAGAATTGGAGGGACATTTCAATATGGATATAATGTTTCCATTATCAATGCACCCACTGTGGTAAGGCACCATCTTATTGTTCCCATTTTTGTGCATTTTGGGCCCTGTCCTGTTCCACTGATGTCAATGGCAAAATTCGCATTGACCTCAGTGGGAGCAGAAGACCTTTCATTTTTAGGATTCTGGATGACTCTCTGAGTTTCCTAGCCAGTTTCCAGTGAGTTTGTGTTTCAGATACATATAACATTGATTTGGTCCATGTCTGATCAATACAGCAGAGAGTGCCAACTGACAAGTTATCAGAGGGACATAATCCTCCTTTGAGGACTCAAGGGAAGGACCTAGATGATAACATAAATCTTTTCACCCTTTAACTTCTGTGGCTGGCTTAGCACAAAGTGTTACAGGCAGGCTCATGGCAGCTGATAGAAAAAGACATTTTTAGGGGGTCAAGAAATTTTGCGTTTCTTTATACCTGAAAATGTCCCTCAAAAGCTGTCATCCAACTTTTAGCTTCTGCACCTGCTCTTAGTGGTCTTGAGTATCCTGCATATTTACTGTAGAGGACCCAGAGAGAATTGGGGTAGAATGGCCCTGTGAAAAAGATGGTTGTGCATTTCTGCTAACAGCAAACTTATTTGCCAATTAAACTGTGCAGCTTTCATTTGTAATAACATTTAATGCTTTTAGTATGGTTAAAATATACTAACCATGAAAAGATAAGTTGTATGCTGGAAAGAGAGCAGGGGGTGAGAAAATAGTGCTGTTTGTCTGCTCTTTGGATTTTTTGCTGACCAGAAACTATGATGCACACTGATTCCAGAGACTCTGAAAGTGAAATCTGCAGGCATTTCACAGTGTTAGGTGCTGACTTCCCCTCTACCTGAGGGGTGCTTGACCCCCTCCCTCCACCCCAGACCCTGACCCCATCCTCCTCTTCCCGCCCTTGCTCCGTCCCCATTCCACCCTTTCCCCCAAGGCCACACCCGCACCCACCTCTTTCCACCCCGTCCCCCCGAGCACACCCCATCCACACTCTTCCCCCTCCTTCCCAGCGCCTCCTGCACGAAACAGAACAGCTGATCTACAGGAGGTAGGAGATGATAGAAGATAGGGGGAAAACTTGATCAGCAGGGCTGCCGGCAGGGGGGAGGTGCTGGCTACTGGGAGGTGGTAAGCACCCGCTAATTTTTTTCTGTGTGTGCTCCAGCCCTGGAGCACCCACAGAGTTGACGTCTATGATTTGGGGCATCTAGGATTTTTATTTGGACTGAAACATGGATAGTAATAGAACACTATAAGCCACTAAAAACAGGGACTTAGAATGAAATTTTCATTGGATTCACTCAGTGGGTGTGTAGGTTAACAGTTTACAAATAAATGAAAGGTGTATGTCCCAAGGAAGGAGGAAGAATACTTAGGGTGGCTTAAGACAGCATTACTATGAGTCCTGGGATCAAATTAAAAAAGAAAATTTAGGCTGATTATCAGGATCAATTTTCTAACAGTGAGATTATTGAGTTGTGGAAGAGTCATCCCTGGGAAGTGACTTTCAAAATTAAACAGGCTAAAAGACTAAAAAGAGAACAAGCCTGCATTGGCTTCTTGGGAGATGAACTGTATGTAACCTAATAGGTCTTTTCCACCTTAGCTACTGTCAAGGTTCCTTCCCCACTCTGAACACTAGGGTACAGATGTGGGGACCTGCATGAAAACCTCCTAGGCTTACTTTTACCAGCTTAGGTTAAAACTTCCCCAAGTTACAAACTATTTTACCCGTTGCCCTTGGACTTTCGCTGCCACCACCAAACGTCTAACACCGGTTACTGGGAAAGAGTTCGTTTGGAAACGTCTTTCCCCCCAAAATCCTCCCAAATCTTACTCCCCTTTTTCTGGGGAAGGTTTGATAAAAATCTTCACCAATTTGCATAGGTGACCACAAATCCAAACCCTTGGATCTTAAGAACAATGAAAAAAGTATTCAGTTTCTTAAAAGAAGAATTTTAATAGAAGAAAAAGTAAAAAGAATCACCTCTATAAAATCAGGATGGTAAATACCTTACAGGGTAATTAGATTCAAAACATAGAGAATCCCTCTAAGCAAAACCTTAAGTTACAAAAAGACACAACAACAGGAATATCCATTCCATTCAGCACAGCCATTTAAAGAAACATGCTTTATCCAGAAGACTCTTCCAGTTATTTAACTAGAAACAGAAATCAGTATTAGCTAATAAGGAATGGGAACTTCTACAGTATCCCTGGGACATGATCTCCAAGCTAGCCTCCAGTCACATGAACTTGGAAGAAGAGCCCTGAATTACAACCCACCAGTCCAGTTCTTCTGATCAAACCCTTCTTTGTCAATATCAAATCAGGTCCCTGTATATTTAAGCATATGTGCACTCCATGCAGCATAAAACACATACAGTCATAGAAAACGTAGACATTGTAGGCGTGCGTACACACACCCTGTATAGATATACAACCTGCACACTAGTATACACATGCTGCCAGGGTTGGCCCTAGGTGTCCTGATGGCCAGGGTGGAAAACACCCTCTTCCCCTCCCGCCCCCCACATCTCTGCCTGTCTGAGGGGGGAAAAAGGAGTAGAACAACAGGGATGTGGTGCCCAGGATGGCTGGCAAGCTTTTGTTGGGGTTGTGTTGGGTTTTTCAAAGCAGCAGCTGAGGCAGCAGGCACCAGAGCAAGGAACAGTGCCCCATGCTCTGAGGAACATGTCTTCTGTGAACATGACGGGGCCAAGACTGGTGGCTGACTGGGACCATGACCTAGAGTCCAGCTCTTACATTCTTCTGGAGGCGGGGGGGAAACTGCCAGCCTCTTAATAAATAAGAGTGGAACACAGGCTGCCACAATCCCTCCTGCCCCACAACAGCACATGGCCCAGGGCACATGGCCCAGCCCCACCCCACTGGCATCCCCACTCCATTCCCTCCCAGTCCACTGCAGTCCCAGAGCTGTGCTTTCTTCCCAGGCCCCAACCCCCAGGGGCACTTTGCACCACACTCCTGATGAGCTCACTTTGCACAGGGAGAGCTGGGGAATAGGGGCAGAACAGTGTGTGGAAGGGAATGCAGGAACTCTGATTTCCCAGTGTGGTCAACTCAAAGGAGAGGCTGCTGGTGGGAGCCAGACCCACTAAATGAGAGCAGCTGGAGATGGCTTGCAGATACCTCTCTCCCTGGGCTGGGCAGGGGCTGGAACCAGGCCCAGCCTGGAGGTTCTGCATTATCTACTCTCTTCTCTCCCATCCCCAGAGATTTGGTGCTCCCTGAATGTTGGTGCTGTTGTATTAACCAAAGGTGCTAACATAACCCAGTCACTGTCCAACACTAAACAGTGTTAAACAAGGTCCAGGAGTGGTATAGAGAGACCTCATTCTGCTTAGTATAATGGCAAACATACCATTAAAAATCCCTTTAACCTTTTATTAAAGATACAGAAAAAAAGGAAAAAGAGTCAAAAAACATTTGAAATGTAAAGTATTAAGTAAGGGTTTCATTTTAACAACATCCCTTGTCCCTTTCCATTTAGCTGAAAACAGTTTTAGAAGGAAAAAACCCTTGTCTAACAGTCTCTTAGATGGTATCAAAGACTGTAATACCTGTCCTTTGGGGAAAGAGAAGAGGTTAGTTAATACAGGCTGGAGCTGCTGCTAAAGTGTGATTCTCAGTGGGTGCTGGGATTCAGCTGGAGCTGGTAGCAGTGGCGATGTGATCTGGGTCCCTCTCTCTGGCCCAAGATGGTCAGGGCATCCCTCAAGATTAGTATGAAGGAGGTCTGCTGCCAAGAGATGGTGGGGGTGGCAGCTATGATGGGAAGCTCTATCCAGTAGCCTCCATCTGTTCTTCCTTATTTTCCCCACAAAGTCTCTTTCTTTAAGGACACAAAACAGACTGATGGGTGCAACAGCCCCTTCCCTTATCTATTTTACACCAATTAGGCCTAAAATCCAACATACCAGTTTTGGTTCATTAATTTTCAGTTCCATGTCTTCGGTTTTTGCCAAGCATGTTTTCAACGTAGTCCTTAAACCATATCAGTAGACCTTTCTGTTTAGACTAATTGAGTTTTTCTGTCTGCTTTTTGTACGTTTTCCCACCGTTTGTTATTATAGGTTATTTTGACATATTATGAACTTTTACATAGTTTTGTAGTTGAGCTCACAATTAGAGTAAATGTATAGCCCCAGTTGTCACAACCCTGACTAGGGTGGGCACGCTGATCACCTGTCCTTTGAGCCAGTCCTGCATGCTGCAAAGAATTCATACACTTTTCAGGTATTCCATAAACACCTTGCATGCAAATAAAGAAACATACTACATGTGCATGAGTGTGATCACATACACATACATTATTAGGCATGTCTGTTTTTAAATATAAAGTAGGCAGGTATCAGGTCTCCCAATTTCCAGTGAGTACTGTATTGTTGAAATGCAAAGCCTTTTCTTGGTACTATTATAAGGCATTTTTCTTATAACAGTATGTTTCTGTAACCTTTGTTATTTTTACTTTTAGAAAAGGAGATCTTCTGGTGAACAATTTCATCGCGATACTGACCTCCATTTTAATGGGGATCAGTTTTCCAGCAGGATTGTTTGCGTTATTAATGGTTGGCAGGTTTTTGATTGACATAAACACAGGTAAATGCATTTCTCTTCTTCTTGCCTTTAATAAATTATGGTGAATGGTATTAGAACATATAATTTTGATTATAATTATTAATGATAATCCTTTAGATACTGCTGTAAATTTATATGTTGCTTTACAGACTTGGAGACAGGGATGTTCCCCTACAATTGTAATGTAAATGCTACTAAATTAGAACAATATAGAATATCACTACTACAATCTTGTTTCTAGTCTTCTAGACTTTTTGCCCAGTAATCCCTTTTCTATCAAAATCCAGTGCCTAGCACAACCGTACTGCTATGGTATTGGCCTGGTTGTAATATGAACTCATTATACTAGTAATAATGGCAAAGAGAACTGTGTCAGATTGACAATATCCTGGACAAACCTTGTGGATTTAAGATAAGTTAAACCTTACTAAATTAAATCTAATTCAGTAAGGTTTAACTTAACACCTTTGGGGTCCACTGTATTAAAAATACATATTGTGGATGGAACTGTATGCAACTCATCTAGGTGGAGGGGGTGCCAATGTAATTCCTTTGGCCCCTTTGAAGCCAATTCCTGGAGAGGTTTGCACGTACTACTTCAAACTGGATTCTCCAGGGACCAACAAAGAAAGAAAGGGTTATTGGATAAATATCCTGGTTTTAAACAGGCTCAGGGCTTTCTTCCTGATCTAGCAAATGGATATGACTCCTGGCCCACGGAGGGCCCCAATACTTATAGAAGAGTTGGAAGGACTGGTCTACTGAGACCCTGTAAAATTCAGTGCTTGTTTTGAACAGAAGTTGTGATGAACCTGGAATCACAAGGAAACCCCTTGGCTAGGGTGTTGAAGAACTTCTCCTGCCAGAGCCCATGTTAGGGTTGGGGTGATCTCTAGTAAGCTTATTAGCATGCATGTAGGTTCGTTTTTGGTTTTTAATATGTTTTCTCTGTAGTCCTCTTACCTTAAGAATAAAAGAGGCTTGCATATCGAAGAGCGGTGTGATAACTATAACTGGGCAGTCACACTATTCTCCATCTCTGAAGAGAAAGCAAGCAGGCCTGCTGGAGCAGTCTGTCTTTGCTGGGAATAACACAGTGTAGGCAAGGAACTGGTCAGCCTGGAGACATCCCAGTTAGAAAAGAGAGAGACTATGTCTCCACCCAAGAGAGGTGGCAGCCAGGTGAGCCAGTAGCCAAAGAGTGGGTGCCATTGCTGAAACACAGAGGGGAAATATGGGTGCAATTGCCCTGGACTGTGACAAGAAACACTTCTGTTCTGACATACAGAGAGTGATGATTTAAACAATAGTATTGGCAGTGGGATCCCTAGCTCAAAAAAAAAAAAAAATCAGCAACAGATTGTGAGGAGAAAGGGAAGATGAAAGGGTAGCTGAGAAAGGAATAGAACAGGCTGGGTAGATTCTCGCGGCAGTAGCATAGAGGCAGAAGAACAAGGAGAGTTAAAACTCAGACAAGATCAGGGCAAGGCACCTGTGTCAGGAAATAGTGTGAGAGTTAAGGGGCTAATCTACACTACTGTGCATCATCAGTGCAGCTGCACCGATGCAGCTGTGCCTCTGTAGCACGTCTGGTGAAGACATGCTATGCTGACGGGAGAGCGCTCTCCCGTTGGCATAATTACTCCACCTCAAGGAGAGGCGGAAGCTATGTGGATGGGAGAGCGTTTCCTGCCAACATAGTGCGGTGTGGACAGCGCTTTAAATTGATGTCAGTTACAGAGCTTAGGGTGTGTGTGTGTCATTTTCACACCCCTGAGCGATGTAACTTACATCAACCTAAGATGTAGTATGCATCCGATGAAGTGAGCTGTAGCTCACAAAAGCTTATGCTCAAATAAATTGGTTAGTCTCTAAGATGCCACAAGTCCTCCTTTTCTTTTTGCGAATACAGACTAACACGGCTGCTACTCTGAAACCTAAGTTGTAGTGTAGACAAGCCCAAGGTGAGGTGATATCCAATAAAGGATTCACCCACTTTGTCTCTCTCATATCCTGGAACCTACACAGCTACAACAACACTACAAACAGGAAATAGTGTGACAGGCAAAATACCTCATATGTTGCAGCCTCCTGTGGAAAAGTCATGTCACGGTAGCACAATGCACCAGAAGTCATCCTAGGGATCATGGGACACTCCCGCTAATGTGTGTTCCATGACTCACTGTCTTGGCAGCAAAGAATTTGGTCCCACATATTCAACAGTAAAATAGATCAGAATGCTTTAAGACAGGTTTCAGAGTAGCAGCCGTGTTAGTCTGTATTCGCAAAAAGAAAAGGAGTACTTGTGGCACCTTAGAGGCTAACAAATTTATTAGAGCATAAGCTTTCGGATACATCTGATGAAGTGAGCTGTAGCTCATGAAAGCTTATGCTCTAATAAATTTGTTAGTCTCTAAGAATATCTGAGGAACAGTGGGGGGTGGGGGGGGAGAAATACCATGGGGAAATAGTTTTACTTTGTGTAATGACTCATCCATTCCCAGTCTCTATTCAAGCCTAAGTTAATTGTATCCAGTTTGCAAATTAATTCCAATTCAGCAGTCTCTCGTTGGAGTCTGTTTTTGAAGCTTTTTTGTTGAAGGATAGCCACTCTTAGGTCTGTGATCGAGTGACCAGAGAGATTGAAGTGTTCTCCAACTGGTTTTTGAATGTTATAATTCTTGACGTCTGATTTGTGTCCATTCATTCTTTTACGTAGAGACTGTCCAGTTTGACCAATGTACATGGCAGAGGGGCATTGCTGGCACATGATGGCATATATCACATTGATAGATGCGCAGGTGAACGAGCCTCTGATAGTGTGGCTGATGTGATTAGGCCCTATGATGGTGTCCTCTGAATAGATATGTGGACACAGTTGGCAACGGGCTTTGTTGCAAGGATAGGTTCCTGGGTTGGTGGTTCTGTTGTGTGGTTGCTGGTGAGTATTTGCTTCAGACTGGGGGGCTGTCTGTAAGCAAGGACTGGCCTGTCTCCCAAGATCTGTGAGAGTGATGGGTTGTCCTTCAGGATAGGTTGTAGATCCTTGATGATGCGTTGGAGAGGTTTTAGTTGAGGGCTGAAGGTGATGGCTAGTGGCGTTCTGTTATTTTCTTTGTTGGGCCTGTCCTGTAGTAGGTGACTTCTGGGTACTCTTCTGGCTCTGTCAATCTGTTTCTTCACTTCAGCAGGTGGGTATTGTAGTTGTAGGAATGCATGATAGAGATCTTGTAGGTGTTTGTCTCTGTCTGAGGGGTTGGAGCAAATGCGGTTATATCGTAGAGCTTGGCTGTAGACAATGGATCCTGTGGTATGATCTGGATGAAAGCTGGAGGCATGTAGGTAGGAATAGCGGTCAGTAGGTTTACGATATAGGGTGGTGTTTATGTGACTATCGCTTATTAGCATCGTAGTGTCCAGGAAGTGGATCTCTTGTGTGGACTGGTCCAGGCTGAGGTTGATGGTGGGATGGAAATTGTTGAAATCATGGTGGAATTCCTCAAGGGCTTCTTTTCCATGGGTCCAGATGATGAAGATGTCATCAATGTAGCGCAAATAGGGTAGGGGCATTAGGAGACGAGAGCTGAGAATGGATGAGTCATTACACAAAGTAAAACTATTTCCCCATGTTATTTCTCCCCCCCACCCCACCCCACCCCCCACTGTTCCTCTGATATTCTTGTTAACTGCTGGAAATAGCCTACCTTGCTTGTCACCATGACAGGTTTTCCTCCTTCCCCCCCCCCCCCACTGCTGGTGATGGCTTATCTTAAGTGATCACTCTCCTTACAGTGTGTATGATAAACCCATTGTTTCATGTTCTCTGTGTGTGTATATCAATCTCCCCTCTGTTTTTTCCACCAAATGCATCCGATGAAGTGAGCTGTAGCTCATGAAAGCTTATGCTCTAATAAATTTGTTAGTCTCTAAGGTGCCACAAGTACTCCTTTTCTTTTTGAGAATGCTTTAAGTGATTCACAGGCCCTTTGAAGTTTTAGGGATGACTAAAACAGGCAATTACAAAGTGTCAAGAAGCCAGCACAAGCTAATGTTTTGCTAAGGGGGTGTCAAAGCTGAACACATTCCCCTGATACTCACTGTCCAAGTAGAACATGATAATAGGACAAGTGCCTTGGACACAGGTCCATACAGAATGTCATTTACCAAGTCAAAAGCTAATAAGGTTTAATTTATAACAGGAAAATGTTTCCTCTTCTATGTATAGGTATTGGCATCTGTGTGCAACCACTCTCAATAGGGGAGGTTGCCCCAAAACATCTCCGAGGTGCTATGGCCATGGGCAGTTCCATATTTTTGACTGGAGGAATTCTGACAGGACAAATAATTGGTCTAAGGTTACAAATATAGTCCTTTAGTGCCTTGAAATGACCAACTACTAAAAGGTAACCAAACTCAGCAGTCACCTGCATTAGTCACCCAGCTTCTTCCAGTGGCTGTCTCTGTAGGGGGAAAGGGGTAAAATCCCTCCCATATTCACATTGATCAGCTAACTACTAGGTGACTTACATCATGTACCCATCCAGCTGTAGTGTATCCATGTGGAATCATTCTCTCTTTACCTGAGTCAGCCATAGCAACAGCTGTAAATTAGATACATTTATATGCTGAGATGATATTTCTACAAATGTCTAGCTGGAGCTTTAGCACAAAACAATACAAGTGAGCTGAAACATGCAATTTAAAAGGGTGGGACTGAGAGTAAAGGAATATTTGTTTATATGACATCCTAATAGAACAGCAGGACCTGCACGTTAGAACATAAGAGCGGCCATACTGGGTCAGACCAAAGGTCCATCTAGCCCGGTATCCTGTCTTCCTACAGTGGCCAATGCCAGATGCCCCAAAGGGAATGAACAGAACAAGTGATCATCAAGTGATCTATCTCGTCACCCATTCCCAACTTCTGGCAAACAGAGCGTAGGGACACAGAACCTGATCTGAGGATAATAAAATTACAAATTTCTTTCATTAAGTTTACCAAAGGCTTCTAGCGGTCATATCAGCCTCTGCTGGCTCCAGTACTCTGCATAATAGCACAATGTCTGCTGCTTCTCCCTTCTAGTACCCAGAACCTTCTGAAGTCTCCTTTCCTTTACCTTATCCCCAATTCTTGACCTCTTTTTCCCTCACTGACCACTGTAGGTATGAAGTGTCATCAGTGCTTTCCTATACCAATACTACACAGTTAAAAGGATGACAAGGGTAAGGTGGCCACTTTTAAGAATTTGTCCTTCTAGCTTAGTCTGTTAACATTTTTAAAGCAGCTATCAATATTTTAAATCCCATTGCATTTTTAACAAGTTTTCATTGCCCAAAATACATCATGATGCAGGTCCCAGACATAAGCTGAATGAATTCCTCATGTTTTTACTTGTTTTACATTTAATTTCACATTATTGGAAGGTCCTGGCTTGGCAGGTCCTGGAGGCTGAGGTCCTTAGAAACAGTGCAACATTGACAACAGCAGGGCAAATTTCCCGTTGATGTGTCCCAATGCTTAGTGGGTAGTACCTAGTTTAGGGGTGAAGAGGTAGTTAATTCTCCCTATGCCATTAATTCTCTTGCCTCTTCGTTGACGCTGACAAGAAATAGGTGACTTTTGAAACAGGGAGACCTTTCACCTAGGAACTAGACTATTTTTGATAGGATCAATATCTCATTTCTAGCAGAGCACTGAAAGGCCACCAGCTGATACTTTTATTTTTGTTTTTCGCTCAGGGAATTACTTGGTGGAGAAAAGTATTGGCCTTTCTTGCTCTCCAGCAGCTGTTTCCCAGCATTAGCCCAACTATTCTTTCTCCCATGGTTTCCTGAAAGTCCCAGGTATCTTCTTATTGACAGAGGGGATGAGATGAAATGCACCAAGGGTAAGTTACAGCACTTATTCTCTCCTCCTGTCCCTCCGAAACCACAAGATTAACATAGATCGCGCCTCTCTCTTCTCTTCATCTCCCCTGCACAAGTCCCATCTCCCTTCCCTCTCTCAAGAGAATCCTAAAACCCTATAGCTCATGTTCCTTTCACAGCAGACTCACAGCCCTGATGCTGCTGG
Source organism: Dermochelys coriacea (assembly GCF_009764565.3). Taxonomy (NCBI): domain Eukaryota; kingdom Metazoa; phylum Chordata; order Testudines; family Dermochelyidae; genus Dermochelys; species Dermochelys coriacea. The sequence goes on along the minus strand of NC_050082.1, from coordinate 32,742,580 downwards.
CTCACCTGACCTAATCTACCTGCTCACATCCCCCTGGCTATAGTCATTTCCCTCTGAGCTCCATGCTAGTTTCTTTGGGCCTATATCCTGACCACTGTCCCTTGCAGGAGGGGTTGGGCACTGCCTGGGTGAGCGGTTCAGCATTGCCGTGGCAAGGATTTAGGAACTGGCAGGAAGGAGAGGCAGGAGGTGTCTGTCGTACAGGCCATCAAAAGAAATGGGTTCATGGCAGGACCGGTGTTGCCAACTCTTCCAGGTGGGAATTGGCTGGAGCCTGTCTGTGAGGATCTGAGAAGCAATCCTTTGCATTTCAGCTGGCCTGGGGGAAAACCTGTTTGATTGTCTGTCTGTCTTCCCCGCCTGCCTGCCTCCTGGGGAGGAGCAGCCAATCAGAGCTGCTCCAGAAAGCAGGCAGAGTTCTCCCCTCGCCTCAGGAGCCCAGAAGACATTTTGGGATAGGGGATGGAGCAACTTATGCCATTACCACTTGAGGGGAGGGAGGAGCAGAAAGAGCTAAGCAGTTCACAACAGCTCCGCTTTCTCCTCCTCTCTCTCCCACTGTGAATAATGTGGGTCACTCTGCTCCCTATTCCTCTCCTTCCCCTCCTGGAAAGAGGGCAAAGGACCTTTTGAGCTGCCCCATTAGGCCTGGATAGAGGGAGAAAAGGACCATACCCCAGCTGCCAATCCCTCTCCTGAAAGACGGGAGTGAAGAACTCCAAGAGCTGCAGGAGGAGAAGAGGTGGGAGGTTGAATAATTGCAGGCTGGGGTAAGGGGGTAGATGTATAGATAACAGAATTAATTAATTTGAATGTTCGGGTTTAGGAAGAATTTGGATCTCTGCGCCATCAGGCTGCCAGTGAGAGCTCTTACAGCAGGTGACAAAATCACCTTATTCAATTATTTGGAGAGTTGGCAAACCCACATAATGGGGGTGAGCATGGGGAATTAGAAATTCAAAAGACAGACCACAACCCACAACATATACTTTAAAGTCTTATGATTTTGGGCTAGTCTAATGGTTTTTAAACTTTTGGGGTTGGTAGTACTTCAAGAACACTCAGGATTTACTGCAAGCATGATTGCCAATATGGCCTGTTACTTCCTATTCAGCCAACTGTGGATCATTATAAACTTTATGAAATGGTCATTCCACAAACCAAAAAAACCATGGGGGGGGGGGCTTGTCTATTGCTATAAGAGTTAATAGGGGGGAAATTAATTCTTGAGAGCTGATTGCTTCTTTTGGCCATCCCAAGAAAAAAAAGGCATGTGATAGTGGACTGAAGCAAAGCTTCCAGTTTTAAACTGTTTGGATGTTTATCATCTGGAGCATGTGGTGCTCCTGGCCCAGCTATGGACTGGTCACAGAGCTTTCTTCTGAGCAAGATATACACTAGATGTATTCATTATAACATCCTTTAATGCTTTGCCAGGTATGGCTGAGGTTAGCTTAAATAAGATATTTTACACACAGTGTCACCTAGTGGCCGAACGGTATGATCCATTTTGGCATTCCATTACACCTCCAGTCTTGGTTACCTTTTAAATACCATTTTTTCTGTTGACATCTCATGTGTGAGAGAAATATGGGGTCTCAGAATTATTAGCCATAGCTCTTTTCAAGTAGGAAGTACCCTATTCTCCTTAAAAAGAACAGGAGTACGTGTGCACCTTAGAGACTAACAAATTTATTTGAGCATAAGCTTTCGTGGGCTACAGCCCACTTCATCAGATGCATAGAATGAAACATATAGTAAGAAGATTATACACACACACACACACACAGAGAACATGAAAAGGTAGAATAAGAGGCTAAGTAAGATGAGCTATTATCAGCAGGAGAAAAAAAACTTTTGTAGTGATAATCAAGATGGCCCATTTAGACAGTTGACAAGAAGGTGTGAGGATACTTAACATGGGGAAATAGATTCAATATGTGTAATGACCCAGCCACTCCCCGTCTCTCTTCAAACCCAAGTTAATGGTATTTAGTTTGCATATTAATTCAAGCTCAGCAGTTTCTCGTTGGAGTCTGTTTTTGAAGTTTTTCTGTTGCAAAATTGCCACCGTTAAATCTGTTACTGAGTGGCCAGAGAGGCTGAAGTGTTCTCCTACCGGTTTTTGAATGTTATGATTCCTGACGTCAGATTTGTGTCCATTTATTCTTTTGCGTAGAGACTGTCCACTTTGGCCAATGTACATAGCAGAGGGGCATTGCTGGCACATGATGGCATATATCACATTGGTAGATGTGCAGGTGAACAAGCCCCTGATGGAGTGGCTAATCTAATTAGGTCCTATGATGGTGTCACTTGAATAAATATGTGGACAGAGTTGGCATTGGGCTTTGAAACTGCTGAGCTTGAATTAATATGCAAACTAGATACCATTAACTTGGGTTTGAATAGAGACTGGGAGTCATAACACATATTGAATCTATTTCCCCATGTTAAGTATCCTCACACCTTCTTGTCAACTGTCTAAATGGACATCTTGATTATCACCACGAAAGTTTTTTTTCTCCTGCTAATAATAGCACCTTTTCATGTTCTCTGTATATATGTGTATCTACCTACCTACCTACCTACCTATCATGATAAAGTTCCTGCTTTACCTTGGTGGGTCTTGCACTTATTGGCAGATTTGCTTGCCTTGGAGCTTCACGGCAGCCCTCAGCTTGGCTGTTTTTCTGAACACACAGTCCAGATCCACTCCTCCTGTGTCCGATCAGGAGTTGGAAAGATCTGGGGGGAACCCAGGCCCGCCCTCTACTCTGGGTTCCAGCCCAGGGCCCTGTGGAATGCAGCTGTCTAGAGTGCCTCCTGGAACAGCTGTGTGACAGCTATAACTCCCTGGGCTACTTCCCCATGGCCTCCTCCCAACACCTTCTTTATCCTCACCATAGGACCTTCCTCCTGGTGTCTGATAATGCTTATACTCCTCAGTCATCCAACAGTCCATGTTCTCACTCTCAGCTCCTTGTGCCTCTTGCTCCCAGCTCCTCACACACACAAACACACCACAAACTGAAGTGAGCTTTTTAACACTTAAGTGCCCTGATTAGCCTTCCTTAATTGATTCTAGCTGCTTCTTGATTGGCTGCAGGTGTTCTAATCAGCCTGTCTGTCTTAATTGTCTCCAAAAGGTTCCTGATTGTTCTGGAACCTTCCCTGTTACCTTACCCAGGGAAAAGGGACCTACTTAGCCTGGGGCTAATATATCTGCCTTCTATTACTCTCCTATAGCCATCTGGCCCAACTCTTCCACCATGATTTCAACAATTTCCATCCCACCATCAACCTCAGCCTGGACCAGTCCACACAAGAGATCCACTTCCTGGACACTACGGTGCTAATAAGCGATGGTCACATAAACACCACCCTATATCGGAAACCTACTGACCGCTATTCCTACCTACATGCCTCTAGCTTTCATCCAGATCATACCACTCGATCCATTGTCTACAGCCAAGCGCTACGATATAACCGCATTTGCTCCAACCCCTCAGACAGAGACAAACACCTACAAGATCTCTATCATGCATTCCTACAACTACAGTACCCACCTGCTGAAGTGAAGAAACAGATTGACAGAGCCAGAAGAGTACCCAGAAGTCACCTACTACAGGACAGGCCCAACAAAGAAAACAACAGAACGCCACTAGCCATCACCTTCAGCCCCCAACTAAAACCCCTCCAACGCATCATCAAGGATCTACAACCTATCCTGAAGGACGAGCCATCGCTCTCTCAGATCTTGGGAGACAGACCAGTCCTTGCTTACAGACAGCCCCCCAATCTGAAGCAAATACTCACCAGCAACCACACACCACACAACAGAACCACTAACCCAGGAACCTATCCTTGCAACAAAGCCCGTTGCCAACTCTGTCCACATATCTATTCAGGGGATACCATCATAGGGCCTAATCACATCAGCCACACTATCAAAGGCTCGTTCACCTGCGCATCTACCAATGTGATATATGCCATCATGTGCCAGCAATGCCCCTCTGCCATGTACATTGGCCAAACTGGACAGTCTCTACGTAAAAGAATGAATGGACACAAATCAGACGTCAAGAATTATAACATTCAAAAACCAGTTGGAGAACACTTCAATCTCTCTGGTCACTCGATCACAGACCTAAGAGTGGCTATACTTCAACAAAAAAGCTTCAAAAACAAACTCCAACGAGAGACTGCTGAAATGGAATTAATTTGCAAACTGGATACAATTAACTTAGGCTTGAATAGAGACTGGGAATGGATGAGTCATTACACAAAGTAAAACTACTTCCCCATGGTATTTCTCCCTCCCACCCCACCCCCCACTGTTCCTCTGATATTCTTGTTAACTGCTGGAATTAGCCTACCTGCTTGTCACCATGAAAGGTTTTCCTCCTTTCCCCCCCCGCTGTTGGTGATGGCTTATCTTAAGTGATCACTCTCCTTACAGTGTGTATGATAAACCCATTGTTTCATGTTCTCTGTGTGTGTGTATATAAATCTCTCCTCTGTTTTTTCCACCAAATGCATCCGATGAAGTGAGCTGTAGCTCACGAAAGCTTATGCTCTAATAAATTTGTTAGTCTTTAAGGTGCCACAAGTACTCCTTTTCTTTTTGCGAATACAGACTAACACGGCTGCTACTCTGAAACCTATATTATATATATCTTCTTACTATATGTTCCATTCTATGCATCCGATGAAGTAGGCTGTAGCCCACGAAAACTTATGCTCAAATAAATGTTAGTCTCTAAGGTGCCACAAGTACTCCTGTTCTTTTTGCGGATACAGACTAACACGGCTGCTACTCTGAAACCTATTCTCCTTGTTGTTCAAATTCCAAAAAGTGATGAAGGAGTCCTAATGCAACAGGTGCCAAGTGTCCCACAAATGTGCAGGTGAAGTCCACGCATCATAATACAAACTTGACACAAAAACAACAAGGAGACTGGTGGCACCTTAAAGACTAACAAATTTATTTGGGCATAAGCTTTCATGGTTAAAAAACCCACTTCTTTAGATGCAAGGAGTGAAAATTACAGCTACAGGCATAAATATATATTGGCACATGAAGAGAAGGGAGTAACCTTACAAGTGGAAAACCAATGTTGAAGGCAAAACGCAAATGCTGCTCGTTGAGGGTGGAAGTTTTTTTGTCGCCAGGAGAGCCGACAAACAGTGGCTACACTGCATGACTTTTAGTGGCACAGCTGTAGTGATACAGCCATGTTGCTAAAAGCTGTGTAGTGTAGACATAGGCTGATCTGGATCTGGATCTTCAGTTTTAAATGATAAAAGAAAAGCAAGGAACAAAGGATTACATTCCATTAGCCTTTTGTTCCTGTTCTGGGATCAAATGAAGACCTTTGGATTTGAGAATATGCTCTGTGGAGAAAGTCTGGGATATACACTTGAACATACTTAAAACTGCCTTCACTAAACAAAGACACTCCACCAAAGAAGTGGATCACATTATGGAACAGGCCACTTAAATATCCCGAGAGAACTGCTTCAATAGAGAAATAAAACCCCCTCTGACCACACACCCCAGTAGTCACCTACCATCTCTCGCTGGAACCCATACAGGGAATTGTCAAACAACTACGACCCATACTTGATGGGGACCTCATCATGAAAGAAGCCTTTCCTGAACCCCCATTTCTGGCCTTCAAACAAGCCCCCAACCTCTCTAGCTCAACATCAGAAGCAATCTTCCCACAGACCAGACACACTAACTCAAAGCATCACCAGACTTTGCCAGAACAACAGATGCAAAATGTGCAGACATACCTCCACTGCTGCCATGATCAACACTGCATACAACACACCTTTCAAGATCCATGGATCCTACACATGCCTATCACAACCTCCTCCCTCCAGTGCACTAAATCCTCAATAACAACTGCGTAGGTGAAACCAGACAAGCACTACGTTCTCAAAAGAGCTCACACAGGAAAATTTCTCTGTCTCTACTTTAGTCCATTAAACATATTTCATTGGCACAACATAACAATTGACTTAACAAAATACGTGATGTACTCGGTACTTCAAAATTGCCACCTTTAAATCTGTTACTGAGTGGCCAGAGAGGCTGAAGTGTTCTCCTACCGGTTTTTAAATGTTATGATTCCTGATGTCAGATTTGTGTCCATTTATTCTTTTGCATAGAGACTGTCCAGTTTGGCCAATGTACATGTACATGAAAGCTTATGCTCTAATAAATTTGTTAGTCTCTAAGGTGCCACAAGTACTCCTGTTCTTTTTGCAGATACAGACTAACACAGCTGCTACTCTGAAACCTAGTAATAATACAGAATTTTACTTTAATTTGACAGACAAAGGAAAGTTTTGCATCTACTAATTATAAATATTACTAACAATGGGGACTCGAGCACTACTAAGTATTTGTGAAATTGATTGACTAGTATATTTTATTGCTTTAAAGGCAATAACAAGAAGAAATTGGCTATTACTAGCAATTAATGGCGGATAGTGACTGAATGGAAGTTGATCAGTTTACAACAAAATATGGCAAGCTGTGGGATTTGAAACATTTTCATTTATACACTGTAGTATACTAAGAAGCAGAGATTAATTTAAATCCACATGACTTTCTCATTCTTCGAAGACACTTGTTTGATTTATTGAAAACTAATTATTATCTGAGTCAGTAACCAATTTTGTGTTATTTATTCAGAAAGTCATTTATGGGTTCAAAGGCTAAATACTTGACTTTAAGCCAAATGTTAAGACATGATGACTGAAATCTGAACTAAATACTTTTCATGCTCTTTTTTCAGGAGCTGTACTCCTGGGTGCCTTATTTGAGCATGGCATCTATATTTGCTTTCATCCTGAGCTTTAGGTTAGGTCCAGGTATTGCACATTCGTGAACTTTTGTTTATAAAATTGCCTAAAATGTATCTCTAAAATAGTGCCACTATTGTCTGTAGTGTAAGCAAGACAGCTAATACTTCCCATAGGGATGCTGATGCTCTGGCTAAGACAACCCAAATGCACAGAATGGCATAGGATGATATGACCAATACAGTGCATTCCTTCACTGTATGCTCTCTTCAGGGCCATGAAGTGGCCTTCATTCTGGTATCTCTGATGCACCCAAACCACATAGGAAGCAAGTATGCAGTACTGTGGAAAGGGATCTGAAAGTCATAGAGGATCACAAGCTACATATGAGTCAACAGTGTAACACTTGAAAAAACAAAAACTAAAAAGAAAATATCATTCTGGGATATAGTAGCAGGCATGCTGTAAGCAAGACACGAGAAGTAATTCTTATGCTCTATTCCACACTGAATAGGCCTCAACTGGAATAGTGTATCCAGTTCTGAATGCCACATTTCAAGAAAGACGTGGCTAAATTGGAGAAAGTCCAGAGAAGAGCAACAAAAATGATTGAAGGTCTAGAAAACATGACCTATGAGGGAAGATTAAAAAATTGGATTTGTTTAGTCTGGTGAAGAAAAGACTGAGGGGGACATGATAACAGTTTTCAAGTACATAAAAAGTTATTACAAAGAGAAGGAAGAAAATTTGTTTTTGTTAACCTCTGAGGCGAGGACAAGAAGCAATGGGCTTAAATTGCAGCAAGGAAGGTTTAAGGTTGGATATTAGGAAAAAATTCCTAACTGTCAGGGTAGGTAAGCACTGGAATAAATGGCCTAGGGAGGTTGTAGAATCTACATCACTGGAGATTTTTAAGAACACGTTAGACAAACACCTGTCAGGGATGGTCTAGATAATACTTAGTCCTGCCTTGAGTGCAGAGGTCTGGACTAGATGACCTCTCGAAGTCCCCTCCGGTCTTACCATTCTATGAGGCTTGTTGTCCTTGTACTTTTAATGGGCTCTTACTCACGCTAAGTTATACCTTACTCCCTGAGCAGTTCCAATGAAATCAATAAGACTACTTCTGTAAAAGGGTACACCTTACTCTGAATAGGGGTTATCAGAATCTGGACCCAAAAGTGTCCAAAAAGAAAATAAAAAAAAAATATTTGGTTAACAAAAGGAATTTATATATAGATCTATCTTTTACATCCAGGTCAGCTAATGGCATATTCAAAAGCCACTATTTTCTTTTTTTTGCTTGAAACTTTCCCTGAAAATGCACACTTACCCAAAGAACCTATTCTGTTTCTGAAATTGATCCCCAGGTGGTATAACGAATATATTGACTGCTGAATTATTTACCCAGTCTTCACGTCCTGCTGCTTACACGATAGGAGGATCTGTTAGTTGGCTGAGTTTTTTCACAATAGGAATGCTCTTTCCCTTTATAATGGTACGTATCCATTACATATACTATCTTCTCTCAGTTGCCTCATGTTCACTTGACTTCTTGCAGAGAAATTTTCCTAGACACAGAAATTGCTCTTCTTTATACAATAAAGAACTTAGTGCTTAGATTAAGATAAGTGAAAACTTTCCTTCAACAAAGGTATTATTAGATTCAGTCACTCTTAGTAGGCAAGTTTATTTTAGATATCTACAAATAATACAAAAACACACAACAGAAGACAATAAAATAAAGTCAGACTGCATACGGAGGACTAATCTCCAGGTTAGGTTTATGATGAGAAAAAATTGCAGAAGTAGTATAAAGAATTCTCACCAAGTTCAGAGATTCATAGGTCACATCTGCTATCAGCATCTCTTGCTATTGCTTAGCTTGTTAGATCAGGTTTCAGAGTAGCAGCCGTGTTAGTCTGTATTCGCAAAAAGAAAAGGAGTACTTGTGGCACCTTAGAGATTAACAAATTTATTTGAGCATAAGCTTTCGTGAGCTACAGCTCACTTCATCGGATGCATGCCTTTTTCAAAATATCCTGTAGCTCAGTAGTTAGCGCACTCTCCTGAAATGTAGAAAACTCCTGTTCAAATCCTCTCTTCCCCCATCCAGGGGAGGGTAAGTTGAATCTAAGATCTCCCCCGTCCCAGCTAAGTTCTCTAACCAGTGCGCTAAATGTTAAAACATGGGCACCACTTCCTACTCCTCATTTTGTGTGGAGCAAGGCAGGCACCCAATTCATTCCCTATGTAACTATGTAGGCTCTTAAGAGGGGTTCCTGTTGTGGACTGCTAGTAGAGCTAAGCACCTCCCTGCAGATTTGAAGTGTTCTAAAATAAAAAACCAGCAATTCTACTATTGATCATTTCAGCTAACGATACCACAAAGAGATAAGGAACAGATGGAGCTTCAGTTTACCCTTTTACTTAAAACCTAGATTTGGCACTGTTAGTGACTGACAACAGAATCTGAGTTAGTATTTTCTAAAATTAACTAAGTATTATTTACTATGATTTTTTTATTAATCTCCAACATCCTATATTTTGTTTTTAGAATGGAATGAAGTAGTATTGCTTTGTGGTGTTTTTATTGGAAAGCTTATTGGTTGCCAGTTTCATCTTTTTTGTCATTCCTGAGAAAAAAAACAATTCTTTTCTGGAAATCAAACAAGAATTTCAACACCTTAATTTCAGAGGAAGAATCAAAGAGAAGGAAGCAGAACTATAACGTGAAAGAAGACAGCTCTGCAATGAATTTTAGAGTGCACTTTACATCTCACAGGTGTAAGGCAGTCACATTAATGGGAATTATACACATATGATGCCATGTAGTATATAAAAATAATGTTAAGGACTGTATTCAAAGGTAGCTTGTTATATCATTAGGTGAAACTTATTTAAAAGGTAAACTAATCTTGCTGGAATGTCAAAATACTGTATTTTATGTACACAGAGTACTGCCTACAAAAAAGACTCAATTCAATAAAAATGTTGAGACATTTGGCTAATGTACACATGCAGAAACAGTGCTGATGACCTGGTCTCATGGAGTACAGACTTCATTGGGGATTGCTCCAAACATTCAATGGAATCCATGGCATGCCTCATACTCTAACCATATAAGGTGTCAATATGAAGAATTTAGGAGACAGCGATGGAAGCATCACTTTTTGAAATAAAATGTAGCTATTACTTTATTGACAGGTTTCAGAGTAGCAGCCGTGTTAGTCTATATTCGCGAAAAGAAAAGGAGTACGTGTGGCACCTTAGAGACTAACAAATTTATTTGAGCATAAGCTTTCATGAGCTACACGAAAGCTTATGCTCAAATAAATTTGTTAGTCTCTAAGGTGCCACAAGTACTCCTTTTCTTATTACTTTAATTTGATATTAGAATGCTGAACATTTAAGAATGGCCCCATTGAATGCAAACCTACTGCTAAGTGAAATATCCTAGTTCAGCGGTTCTCAAACTTCATTACAGTATGACCCCCTTCTGAGAACAAAAATTACTACATGACTCCAGGAGGGGGGACTGAAGACTGAACCTGTCCAAGCCCCACTGTCCCGGGGGATGGGAAGGGGCAAAGCTGAAGCTCAAGGGCTTCTGTCCTTGGGCAGGGGGCATGTAATTTTAGCCCTGGGCAGTGGGGCTTGGGCTCGAGGCCTGCTGGGGCTCAGGGCCAACACCAGCCTTGGTGACCCCATTTTAATGACGACCCACTTTGGGGTCACGCTGCAATTTGAGAACCCCGTTCTAGTTACTATATAAAAACACTCCTCCTCCTGCCATCAAGACTAATTCCTCTGACAGGCCTCAGCCTACTTGAGGCTTCTCCTACACAGTCCTATTTCTGTGACAGCACAAATGGACACAAGCAATGAATCCCATTGGAATGAAGGCAGTAGGTAAGAAACTATATATATGCGCGCTTGTTTAGATTCATGATAAAATGTATTACAAGAACTGAATGGCACTGGGGATCAGGATATAACTGGCCTTCCTGAAATTAGAGGTTGAAATCCGGCCTCTATTAGAAAAAAAAAAAAAAAATCGGAAACTACCGTAACAGTTATTTGGTGACCTGTGTGAAAATAATTTGAGTCTCACTGAGTCTGGCTCCTGGTAGATGAAAATACCTGGTCACAAAAAGACAATAAATGGTATCTACAGCAGAGATGCCTAAATTCAACTTCTGATAGAAACTGAACACTTCTCTCATTCCCTAGAGAAGGGTCATTCCAAGACAGGACTGAGGAACACTGACACTACAGGGGTAGTTAATTATTTTTATAAAGATCCAAATTTCTTGATCACGGTCCAGACTCCAGGAAAGAAAATAATAATAGAAACAATAATAAGGAAATAAAAAGATTTTGGGGTCCATTCCAAAGCATCTGGTGGTCCAGATTTGGCCCGCAGTTTGCCTATTGACTACCACTGATGTATAGCTTCAATTGTCAATACTGTACCTGTAGTGTGGAAGAGTCCTCTGTTAAAATCACCAGGGCTGTCTTGCCACCACTGAATCAAAAGTGAACTCACATTTTAAAGGCTTCAGAGTAGCAGCTGTGTTAGTCTGTATTCACCAAAAGAAAAATGAGTTCTTGTGGCACCTTAGAGACTAACAAATTTATTTGAGCATAAGCTTTCGTGAGCTACAGCCCACTTCATGGGCTGTAGCTCACGAAAGCTTATGCTCAAATAAATTTGTTAGTCTCTAAGGTGCCACAAGTACTCCTTTTCTTTTCACATTTTAAAATTTCCCTTAAACCTGAAACACCAAAAGTCTTAATTTATTACAACATTTACATTCCCCTTTGATTGTTTTGTTTCCTCACCTTATAAGGATCTATTGTAGAAGCTGTAACTTATGTGCTCTCTGGTGGTTTCTGACTGATGCTACCACTGGTGCTGTTCCACAAGTGATATAATAGCAGGAGCTGCTGTAGAGATGTCAGCATTTTAACCATTCTTGTCTAGATCTACCCAGAACATGCTTGGATGACATGATGATTAAAACAGCATAGGCACCGCGTTGTTCTCTACATAGACCTAAAGAGTAAAATCAATGGGAAGTTTTAGGGAAAAAGGCTAACAGACAAAGCCACTGTGTTCTTACTGCTTGTCATGAAGTTATTCTAATAATTTAATCATTTGTTTTTACAACATACAGAGAAATTAATTTCTACTCTAGATATCTACTGCTGCACGGTCATGAACTCATCTCTTGTGTGAAATAAGGTCCTATCTGGTTTAGATTCTCAAAAAAAAGGTTAAATATATCTCTCCCTGTTTGTTCAGTGCACTGCTAGAGCTGGCCAAGAATTTAGTTTAAGCACTACAAGGCAACATACAAAGTACACTCAAGTCTCCAGTTTTGCTTACTCCTTTCAAATGCCTCACCAACACACAGTGATGTGAAAGGAAATAAGGGCAGCTTTGAGCAGGAGAGTTTGATAAGGTTCTTCTTGCTAGGTTCATACAAAAGTAAGTATTAAACACATCCTGATCAAAGTGATAGTAAACAAGGTAAGAGCAACTATCACACTGGTTGAAGGAGGCAAATGCGTTCCCACCCTGAATAATCTCTGCCCTCACTACAACTGAGAAAGTTGTTACCATCTGTCTCCAGGTCCTGCAAGAAACTCTCCAGTGAGCAACGTTTGCTAAAACTTTTCCTATAAACAAGCACCATTTTTCCCCATGGCTGTAAGCGTTTGATAAGGAGTCAGGAAAATCCAAAGTGGGCATTCAGGCAACACTTTTTGATATCAGTGCAGCATCGGGCCCTGACTAAATCCCCATAGCAACAGTGATCTGCATGCTCATTTATTGTCCACTAGGGATAGGTAGCTATACAGTTTGAGATATAGAATGTATAAATATTGACAGTAAGGAGTGTGGCCACAAAGGTAGCAGTTGGAATTCAGGAGTACAGGGTCATTATTGCCAGCAACATTCCACTTCCGAGACTGCAAACTAATGACAATGGGTGGTACATGGATGTCTGTTACACAACTCTTCTGTTTCAGTAGGTAAGTAAGGACCGAAAAAATCAAGAGGCACACAATGATTGTGCTGCTTTTAGTTCCTGAATCAGAAACTACAAATCACTACTTTAATCAAAAGTGAATCAGGTCTTAATGGCAAAGAATGTGATATCAGGAAGGATTCTTCTTGTTCTTCACCTTGTCCTCCAAGTTTTCAAAGTATTTCATTTTGGCTAGAAGTTTCTTGGCTTCTTGAAGATCATCTGAAATAAAGAACTGAAGTTTATATTAGGATGGAGTCTGTTTCATCTTAGAAATTTAATTTAAAACATTTTGTTGTTGTAAAATGGCCATATCAATAACAGAACTAAACGTGAATTTAAAAAACCCAAATACCATGAGTACCACAGTAAAGGTTATGTTTTAACAGTGGAGGCCTCAGTCAGGACTGGGAGCCCCTTGCAACAGGCACTCTACAAAACAAATATAAGAAATGGGCTTGCCCCAAAAGCTTACAATCTAAAAAGACAAGGTGTACAAAGAATGGGGAAAAGACATGCAACAGCAGTGCCCTCCAATTACTTCTCTTAGAAGCACCAACAAAAAAAAAACCCCAGTGGACCATTAGGCATCAAACTGTAAGACTGGCATCAGAGGCGTGCTTAGATTATTTCCATTACAACTATATGACACAGACATAACAGGAGTAAGACCCAACAGCCTAGCTAGGAAACACTGCTATAACAAAGACTGGCTCCATCCCACCACCATTGCCAGAAGGGCTCTGCCTGTAACAGGAGCTCTTTCAGACAGCACTGGAGCATGCCTTAAGGCTCTGTATTTCTTTTTAAGTGGTGTTAATATTAAATCCTTCAACATAAAGGATCTACTAATATGTTGTAGTTAAAGCAATTTCATCCACAGATGTGAGGACAGCAGGGCAGGTAATCATTACAGTAGGAAACCCTTAGTAAGGTACCTATAGGCATATGTTTGTGGGAGGGAGGCTGGTTATGAGGGACTGTGGAATTAGAAATATGGGCAGCCTCTAAGAGACCAAGAAAGATTGTAATGTTGAGGGAAGTCTTAAAATTAAGACAGGGTAGATGAAACGGTTTGTACCCTGGAGTGAGAGAGGGCCTTGAGATAAGGAGAATCTTAAATTCTTCTTTCCACTGATTCCATGTTAGTGAGACTGGCAGAGTAGGGATGCAGAGACCACAGGAGTAGATAACTGAGTTCTGGCACAGCTTTTACCAGTTAGATGTTTGGTATATCATGAACCAAGGACGGTCAATAGGGAGAAAGCGTGGCAATGCTGATTGCATCCCACCTGAACTATAGGAAGTCTTCGCCAAACTGGATCTGACAGAGTAAGTGTCCATTTAGCATGCAAGCCCCAGATGGGATTAAGGTGGGACTGATTTTAGTGTACCACTGGATCTGCTGCACTGTCAATTCCCTTTGTAAGGGGACTACATGTCTCAGCCTGGTGGCAATGGAAATACAGGGAAGGCTTCAAATCACGAAGAGCAATCTTCATGTAGATGATGAATCTTCTGAGATGGTCAGGAGATCCTGGACATCGTGAAAGCCATGGGCCTATCAAAGGTAGTTACTGGATCAACTCACAGAAGTGGCCACTCTTTGGACCTGTTTTTTGGATTGGGACTGCAAGTTATGCAACTGAATCTTAAACTAGCATCATGGACCAACAGTTACGGCCTATGGTTTGAGATTGGGGCTCATTTCTCCTGTCAGGGTGAGAGACCTCTTTGAATGGTCTGCCTTGACTGATTAATGGAACTAGAAGGGTTCCAGAGAGTCTTGTTCCATTGTTAGGCCACAATCATGATGATTAGGGAAGACAATATTTCTAGGTGCCCTCTTTGCTAGCTTCATTCTCACAGTCACCCTGATTTACTGAGGACCTGAAACAAATTAAACAAGAGGAAGACAGCTAGAGTGCCAGTGGTGGAAATCTCATGCAGAGGCTCAACAGCTGTTTCATGAAGGTTTGGGAAGTAAAGAAAAAGTTATTTTCTTCTACCAGAGCATCTGCAAAATCTTGGACAGCAGGTTTATTCTAGGTTATAGATTGTCTGCTAAATCAGGACAGTCTGAGTTCAGTGGCTGGTCTGACTCCCTCCTGTTGAGGAAATTTGTTGTTTTACAGACAAAATTGATCAGATTACAGATGGGGTGTCTGATTTCCTGGTGACAGAACAAGGGCCTCATCTTGGCTGGTAGTTTCAGGCAGTGATTCTCACTGACGTACTGAAGATGGTGAGAGATTTTTCTTGCAGGCAGTGTTTTGGATCCACATACTTCCTGGCAGGTGATGTGAGGGAAACCTGCAGCCAAACCAGGGCTACTCACTCAGCTGTCCCTCCCACAGAGCTGCACTAAGTCATCACTCAGGCATGTGGCAACACTGCAGTGAATTACCTTTCCCACAGAGCCTGCAGTTACTCAGCCATCCCTGAGCAGAGCCTGGGTCAGCTGACCCCCAGACTCAGGTATTTCTCCATCCCCCCCAGAGCTGCAAACCACTCTGTGCAACAGCATTACCCAGTTGGGAACACTGCTACTGCTTCACAGTGTATCAGACTCTCTAGACTCCCAGCCTGCTCCTGACCACTTCTTACCCTGCCTCCTGGCCCCCTCCTACCCGATTCTGAACCATCTGGCTTTGACCTCTGTCATATATCTGGACTCCAGCTACAGACCTGTTTGACTTATCTATAGACACCGATTCCTGTTCTGACCCTGGCTGTCCCCAGATCTCAGTTCCAGCACTACCCTTGGCCCAGTGCCTACCCTACGTTCAGCTTGGTCGTCTGCTCCAACCAGTAGGCCTGACTACTGGGAAGCAGCGCCTGATAGGTGGAGACCAGTGGGGAAATAGCGGGTCCTTTGTTTGCCTCTCTCTGAGGGCAGGGCGCATCCTGCTTAGAAGGAAGCATTAGTGCACACTGCTCAAAAAGTCATCAATTGACATTGACAATTAGTTAATTATTGACCTGTATCCCATCTTGGGTAAGATTACGGAGAAGGCTGTGGTGAGACATGGCTTACATGATCTAGAATGCTTTTGATCTCTTCAACACGTTGCCAAGGCCAGGTCTGTACTCGCATTGCAGAGACTGCAGTGGTCAATTATCTTCTCCAGGAGATGAATGAACATCAGATATTCATGCTGGTGGTACTCGATCTGTCAGCTGCCTATGATACCATTAGTCATAAGATGTCTCACCAGCAGACCCTAGCAGGAGTGGAGAAGGCTACTCTTCAGTGGCTTTGTTCTCTTTTCTTGGAGAGATCTCACTCCGTAGTTAGCAATTGCTCCTCTTCCCGAAGTGCAGTTAATTGTGGGGTCCCAAAGGGTACCATTTTGTCACCCTGCCTGCATTCAAGGTATATATGGGGCTGTTAGGAGAGTTAGCCAGGAGGCATGGGATGCAGCATTGTCAGCATTCTCTCATTTGACTTGGAGAACGTAGTTCACTGCCACAGCCAGCGTCTAAAATTGGGGTATGGATGAGAGTAAGATGGCCGAGACTTAACCCAGACAATAATGACATGCCAACAGTGAGCTGAAGGAAAAGAGGCGGTGATGACAGTGGATGCAATTTCAGTCCTTTTCACAGAAGGTGTACAACTGCCATTAGGGTTTCATCTTACATGGAGCTACATCATAAAACTATTCAGAGACAAGCTGGTGCAAAACACAGCAGCCTGCTCACTGAGCAGGTCATTTTGCTAGAAGCTTGATACCAGTACTGTGGGATCTATACTGGCTTGCTCATCAGTTTCTGGAAGTTTTTTTTATTTTTAAAGGCAGTGGATGACACTTTAATTCTGTAGTTCACTAAATACTTTATACCAAAACATGCTGTTTTTAGCACTGACTACTCTGACATTATAGCAGTAAAAAAAAAAAAAAAAAAAAAAAGGAGTACTTGTGGCACCTTAGAGACTAACAAATTTATTTGAGCATAAGCTTTCATGAGCTACAGCTCACTTCATCAGATGCATTCAGTGGAAAATACACTACCTCTTTCAAAAGCTTTGCTTACATCCTTCGTCAATTCTTCTCGTTTAACTGTAAAAAATAAAAAAAATACATTGTCTTATTCAAAGCTGTATATATGCTCACTGAGCACTTTCAATAACATTGCCTTAAGACTTCATGCTGGGAAACAGATATGCTGCCAGCACCTTTGCAGTAACGTTTTTGCTAACTGTTTTGTTCTGTCACTAGCTATTAAACAAACAGTTTAGCACCAAATCAAAGAAGTGAATTTTAGTGTAAATACAGAGACTAATGTCATCACAAACTTTAAGGACTAGTAGCTTGGATAAAAGTTCAGCTTACACTCTGAATTTTATTTTACCCTTTCACAATTCTGACTATTGCTATTATTTCTTGCAGCCAGAATCATTAACCCTGCAGAATGAAAGTGTGAAAATACTTCACCATTGAACTGATGGTTGGCCACTACCTAGAACACATTAATGGACAAAGTAGGCAGGATGAGAGGACACTCTTACAGCTCTCTCCCAAATAGACGATTACCATACATTAAACTTTGTGGGTGAAAGTGTAAGGCTCTTCAAACCAAATACTTTGCTACATTTTCTCCATATTAACATGCTCTACCATAAAGTGATTTAAAACCTTCTTTGAAACTGGTGACAGTGTTGTTAGAGTATATACATGTTCTCTTGTCATGGTGACTGGCATTAATATTTAGAGAAAAGTTTACTGAGTGACTCCAGTCCCTCTGAGCAGAGGACCTTTCACAGCTCCCTACTATGTTCCATATCATGCTAGACTATCCTCTCCTTTGTTCAGTAGATGAGACTTGCTATACTCAAACTCTACATCTTCATTTCATCAGATTGCACTGGTGTCCCCTGAGGACAGCTGAAGTTCAGACCGTTCATCACTATGTAACCTTCCAATTTATTAACTATCCTTATTCTGAACCATCATCCACCTAGTACTTCTCCATAGTTGACAAGCCCTCAAACTTTCAATGCTCGCTGGAGTTCAGTGAAAGTTTCTCTGTCACAGAGCGATAGATTGTTAAGCCAGAAAAGACTCCCAAGATTTTCCAGTTTGAGCTCTTCAATCACACAGCACTGCTCCCCACACCATTTTCCTAAATGTCTTCTCTAAGCTCTCCTTACATAGATATTAAGGTCAGAAGGGACCATTGTGATCATCTAGTCTGACCTCCTGCACAATGCAGGCCACAGAATCTCACTTACCCACTCCTGCAATAAACCTCTTACCTATGTCTGAGCTTACTGAAGTCCTCAAATCATGGTTTAAAGACTTCAATGAGCAGAGAATCCTCCAGCAAGTGACCCGTGCCCCATGCTACAGAGGAAGGCGAAAAACCTCCAGGGCCTCTTCTAATCTGCCCTGGAGGAAAACTCCTTCCTGACCCCAAATATGGCGATCAGCTGAAACCTGAGCATATGGGCAAGATTCACCAGCTAGATACCCGGGAAAGAATTCTCTAGTAACTCAGATCCCACCCCATCCAACATCCCATCACAGGCCATTGGGCCTATTTACCATGAATATTTAAAGATCAATTAATTGATCTTTGGGCTTCTGTGTTGCTCCACTATCTCTTTGGAACCAAGAATTACTTCCCCCATCAGTCTTAACGCTTTCTCAATCTCCACGCTGAATACTTCCTTCACAATAACCCATTACTCTTTATCCTGACAACTTTAAAACACTAAATAATATATTTCTCTTTATAGGCAACATGACCTCAAACATGTTTAAACCATTATTCAAAAGCTACATGCACATTTACTTATTGCCAAACTAGTTAGAAGATTGTATATAGATTATAACAGGCACTAAATACATTTCCTGTTAGTAAGATTTTGTTAATGATATTGCATGTATGGAATTTTGCTGTAAAAAGCAAAATTCTGTTAACATTAACAGAAAAAAAATATTTGCTTTGAAAAGGTAGCCGTTATAACAAACTGTGGCCACACCTGCATCAGACTAGTAAAGCTGAACTAATAAAGTCCTTTTTAGATTGCTTATGAAAAGGAACCCTATTTTTCAGGGACACCTTGGCAAGCAGTATAAATTACCTAGTTTGCAGTTTGAGTGGAGAAAATGCAAATGGTTTTGCAGCCCAATCTACCAGCACAAACTAGTATCCGGACCCCCATGACAATTGCTAGTACACTATGTATACATATTCATCTGGACAGGAGAACTGAGAAGTCAATTAAAAAAAAAGAGAAGAGGTAATGATATTTATGTTCTCTGTAGACAAACAGGAAAATTGCTTAATTTAAAAAAAAAAAAAAAATCTATCCACTAGTTAAGAGAAAATTGGCATAATGAAAGGACAAAAGAGAAATTGGAAATTAGGCACCAGACACTACGTTGGTCAAACCGATATACTGCTCCTCTTCCTTGTTCATAAAAAAAGAGGAACCCGAAAGGAGTCCTATTTCATAGATACCAGGGGAGCAGTCACACAATGCTGAATGTATACAAGCAGAATTCCTAAGGCAGATGAAGTATGAAGTCCACATACATGACAATAGAAACCTTCAGTGGAAATGAAGGCTGAGGGGGAAGGAACACACTTCTAAAAGCAAGCTTGAATTGATTGTCTGTTTTGCTGGGTTTTAAACTTGTTTGATGTCCTCTTGTGTTTACAGCTTTTGCAGACCTCAGTGGGTTTGGACACCATAGCTTAACATAAAAAGATAAATACTGATCAGGTAAGGGGACAAGTGAAAAACTACAGTGGTAAGTGTTAGATTAAGAACACAGAAGCGTGCATACATGCAGGGGATGCAAAATAGAAGGACAGAATGATAGAGGATCTAAAGCAATCAGAATAAAAACAAGGACATGGACTAAAGTTTGTCCTATTCAACATAATGATGAAAAACATAGGAAAATGTGGAAAAGCTATTTTCTTAACTTCCTCCTGTCACAGACCTGGCCCTTTAAGGGGCATTACGGACCAGCCTACCTGTGATAGAAAGAATGAGCCAACTCAAACCCCTCTAGAACCAACTAAATCCCTGGGTGACTGACTGGCCATTTATTAATAAGCTTGATAAAGGGTTCCTAGACACAGCATCTCCCAGGAGAGCTCTCTAGAACAAGGAGCCTGGATGGTGTGCTTCTAGAGACAGAAGTAGCAGGACAGAAGCCCAGGGGCTGCAGGTGGCTGGAAAAAAGTGGCTGCAGATAAGTGCTGCAGAAGATTAAGGTAGAGACTGAATTGGACCCAGAGAACCACAGGGCCAAAGAAGGGCTGTGCACCTTTGGGCCCAAATGGAGAGATCGCAGGCTGGACTAAGAAATACAGGCCCCATGGGGGAGGGCAATCAAACCCTGCACTCAAAAGGAGAGACTTATTTCAAATCTATTTAAATTTAGTAAAGTAGACCCTTAACATGGGAATTTTGCTTTAGACCCTTTTGAACTGTGTGGTGTTCTTAAGGGACCCTGGGCAGGGAGCACTTACAGTGCCATGCTCAGGCAGCAGGAGGTGCTATGGGGCAGCCCTCCCCCCATTACATCACCTTAATTAGAGAGACTAGCCTTCTGTCACATTATAGAAAACATTGTAAATTATTCCTGTACATTAGACAAGTCTAGACTTCACCTTCAATGAAACTTTCAATCTCTTCTATTTTAGCCTCATTATTAGGTTCTGCCAGTGTCTCATTGATTTCCATGATTTCCTTGAGGAACTCAACATCTATGTCACGGTCTGTCCCTTTTGCCAGTTCCACTCCATTCAGCTCCAGCTGGTGAAGAAGAAAACAATGGGCTCACAATATCTGCTGCTGCCAGGCCTGTATTTCAATCCCAACCACTTTCCAAAATATCAAGTCACTAAGAGTTTATCTACACATGGAAAAAGAAAAGGAGTACTTGTCGGATGCATTTGGTGGATTTTCCACCGACGAAGTGAGCTGTAGCTCACGAAAGCTTATGCTCAAATAAATTTGTTAGTCTCTAAGGTGCCACAAGTTCTCCTTTTCTTTTTGCGAATACAGACTAACACGGCTGCTACTCTGAAACTCTACACATGGAGTTCATCAGGAAAAACTCCCTGTGTAGACAAGCTCCAAAATTAGCAGTTGGTTAATGCACAAAGGGGCACTGGGAGCTGTTAGGGGCAAGGCTTAAAGTAAGTATAGAAGGTACATCTTTGCTCAGAGATAAGTAATCTGTTGGATGGGTGACAGACTGTTAGTCCATGTCTACACTGCCACTTATGTTGGCAAAATGTATGTGCCTCAGGGGTATTAAAAAACCCCACCTCCCTGAGTGACGTAAGTTTTGCCGGCATAAGTGGTAGCGTGCACAGCAATAGGTCAGTGGGAGAGCTTCTCCCGCCAATGTAGTTACTGCTGCTTCCTGGAGATTGTTTAACATGTTGACAGGAGAGCTCTCCTGTCGGCTTAGAACGGCTACATGAGAGATCTTACAGTGGCACAGCAGCACTGGTACAGCTATGCTGCTGTAAAGTCTCTAGTATAGACATAGCCATAGTGAGATCACAGTGATAAAAATAATAAAAGAAAAAAGTTATTCCATAGTAAAGATGTTAACTAGGTGGGACAGAGGAACTCTTTGGCCTTTTTCAGTCTCAAAGATTCCTGTTTTCTCTTGTGAAAGTATATGAATTGTGGAAAAACAGTAGAGGAATACACAAGATTTGGTTCTTTATACTGTAACAAACTACAGTCATCTCTGCATGGTTATGGTGCGATACTACAGTACATATTAGACACCTTACTAGGTACAATCCACGTCTCAGAGGACTTAGAAGGGTTTGGTAGGCTCTGTTAACCAAGGAAGAGTGTTGATCAGAGAAGTCCCGCTCTTTCTGTCAATAGAAGATCCAGAAATATCTTTATTACACAGAATTACCATATTTACAATAAAAGCCAAATCAAGCCACATTTAGTCAGCAGTAAAGAAATAAAATTACTATACAAACAGTACACGTCAGTGCAATCTTTAATTGCAATAAAATCTCTACCAAAACATTTAAGGAAGCCAAAAGAATTAAACTGTTATGGACCTAGATAAGAATGCTGGGTACATTAGAAATACCCAGTGAATACCAGCACTTTACTGGTACTGTTACGTCTGTGATCAAAGTTTAAATTGTTTCTTTATTTTTAAATGCAGGACATCCATTGCTTTTCTTCAGCTAGACTAGTAGTTCTCAACCAGGTGTCTGGGGCCCTCTGGAGGGCTGCGAGCAGGTTTCAGGGAGTCTGCCAAGCAGGGCCCGGCATTAGACTGACTGGGGCCCAAGGCAATTGCCCTGCTTGCTACCCTCTAGCACTGGCCTTGGCTTTTATATGCAAAAAAGCAGTTGTTGTGGCACAGGTGGGCTGGGGAGTTTTTATAACATGTTGGGGTGGCCTCAGGAAAAAAAAAAAAAAAGGTTGAGAACCCATGAGCTAGACTAACTTGTAATTTGACCTCTTAAATCTCACACTAAGCAGGTCTGGGCATAGTCGGTCTTTGCAGAAGTTGCTTCCAAACAACCAAACCAAAGTTTTCCAAAAACGGGATCCAAACTCAAAAACTCTAACTTGGGACTCCCAGGGTATGTCTACGTACTCCATGGCAGTGAGTTTCCCAGCCCTGGTTGACACTTGGATCAGCAGGGCTTGAACTGGTGTTCTAAAAATAGCTCTGGACAATGCTTTGAAGTTGTGGCTCAAGTGCTGAAGCTAGGGAGCGGGGTGGGCTTCAGAACCTGAGCTCCAGCCTGAACCACAACATCAAAGTGCTGTTTATACAGACATTTTTAGAGCGCTAAGCCGAGTCTATAAACCCAGCCTGGGAGGCTTGCTGCTGTGGGCTGTGTAAACATAATCCTGGGGTCCAATTTTCAGAGGGAAGTATGTATTCTCATCACAGTTGAAAATCTGGCCCCTGCAATCTCAGAGGAGGTCAGACATCCAAAAATGGAAAGAATCAATTAATGGAAGTGTTTTGAAAATTTGAAAACCTTAGGTTCTGGTAGCTGGGTGGATACAAAAGAAACATCATGTCAGAGGAACAGGGGAAGACTACATAATGACATTGATTAACCGTAATAAGTACACTTTACATCCTCCAAACATCACTGATGTAAGCCTCAAGCACTGGAAAAGTGAGAGAATGGGTGCAGATAGTCTGGGGTGTGAAGGGCTTCCTCCTCTTCCCCAAATTTTAGGGATTGTATTAATAAAGGAAATTTGAGTTTGGAATAGAAGCTTGTTTATCTCATTTTATTAGAAGTAGACAAACTCAGTTATGGACAAAAGTACTTTTTAAAGTGACATTTAACAGCAACTTTTAAAAAAAAAACTCTAGCCCCTCCAAAATAAAAGAGGTCTCTCTCTACCGCAAGTGAAAATCATTCCATTTCATAGACAGAGAACTTGTAGTGCAAACTAGGAATGTATATGAAGCTTCTGAGCAAGTCAGGGGCAGTGATTAGAGAACCCTGGGCTCCACCTCCCACCCCTGTACTCAGTCCATGCAAATACACAGATTTGGGAGCTGGTTCCCAAATAAATGCACTTGTTGAGCTGCCAATGAGTTATCACCATACCCCTTGCCTGGGTGACTTTCACTGGAAAAGGTGACAACTCTCCTACACCAAGGCCTGTGCCTGGAGGCCCAAGAGCAAGTCTTCATCACTCCGAACTCCTAACCTGGGGTCTCTGGCTGAAGTAATCGGGGTGCAGGGAGCGTTGTAAGCTCCGGAATCGCTGCTGCAGCTGCTGCACATTGATGTTGAATGAGCGATCGCTGGGGAGAGAGAAGAGGAAAAGCACTAGAGCTACAGCTAACCAACTACTGTCCCCAACCCCCAACTCCCTCAAGCCCTAACCTCCCGCACCCCCAGCTCCAACCTCCGCAGCCCTCCCCTGGTTCTCAGCCCCCCTCCAACCTTCCAGCCCTTCCCCCACCCTCATACTCCCCTCAAGCCCTAACCTCCGAGGCCCTCCCCTGGTTCGCAGCCCCACTCCGGCCTCCCACCCCCCTCACCAGTCCATCAGGCGGAAGAGGTCAGGCTGGGACTCCGGCGGCTGCAAGGCCTGGCAGGCCGGACAGAAGCGAGGCAGTCCCCCGGGAGCGGGGAGAGAGATACCACAACTCCAGCAGCGTGGGGCGGGGAAGGAGCCGGGCTCTGCACTACGGGGCCGAGAAGAGGCGGCTGGAGCCCGAGAACCCCACAGCGCCCTGCAGAGCTGACCCCACCGCACAACCCACATCGGGCCGGAACTACATCTCCCAGCAGCCCCCGCGAGACCAACTAAAGCCGGATTGGCTGAGTTTATAAGAAGAATCGCGCGGGGCGCATGCGCAATGAGCGGCCCGCTCGGGCTTGGAGTCGGGTCAGCGTTCATTCAGTCCGCGCGCGCGGGCGAGTCCGGGTCTCAGGTTCGCGTCGGGCTCAGCCCCCCTGCGCGAACCCGTCCCGCTCTGCGGAGTCTGCACGCGTCGGTAGGTCCGGCCCCGGCCCCGGCCCCGGCTCCGGCCCTTGCCTTTGCCTGCCTCCGCCTCCGCCTCCGCCTCCGCCGCGCTGCACGCCCGAGGGTAGGGGCCGGGCCGGGCCGGCGCCAGGGCCAGGGCCAGGGCCAGGGCGTCTGAGCGGGGCATCCCCCGGCGCCGCCTCCTTCACGCGGCTGACTGGCGCCGGGTGCGCTGGTTTCTGCCCCGTGGTGACCACAAGCCCGCCTGCCCGGCCCTCGGAGCGCTCCCTGCCAAGGCCGCGCTATAGCGGGTCCCGCGGAGCGAGGAGCCTGGTGGGTGGGGCGCTGTGCGGCGGGGGGGGTGTCTCTATTACTCCCCCCGCAGTGATGTATCTCTCTGCCAGCTGCTGCAGGTGCCCGCGCTGTGGGGGTGGGGCACGGTACCACTCTTGTGGCTTCCCTGTCCGAAAGTCCATTTTTCTGCGGGGAAGCAAGGAAATCTGCACGTGCCGTGAATTCTGTGCCTCTGGGCAGTGATGCAGTATTCCGCCGGGAGGACCTTTTGGAGGTGACGTGAACTGCCCACTCGTGGCACCTGCAACCTTGCGTTTCTCTGCCAGAGTTGGGGCCTTTGCACTAGTGTCCTTGTTGTGTTTCCATTTAGGTAATAGTCTCTTGTCTCCCCATAACAGAGGTGGGCAAACTACGGCCTGTGGGCCACATCCGGCCCGTGGGACTGGCCTGTCCTGCCCGGCCCCCAAGCTCCTGGCCAAAGTGCTTTGGGATCTCTTTAGCTGAAATGTACTATGGAAATACATGATCATTATCATCTTCATTAACTACTTTACAGATTATTTCGTGCTCTGATGCCTATTTCTTGCGCAAGTGTAGCAGCTGATTTTATAAGCTTCATGTCATTGTGTACCTGTGTAGAGTATCTGCAATCAATGTTGAGACTTTAGGTTTGTATCCAAAGCTAAGACAAAAACAAAACAAACAACCTCTCTTGGGCTGTCCAGCAGTTTACCAGAGTAGTAAGTAGTATAAAATGAAGGGTTTTGTTTTTTTTTTAAATAAACTGTCAACACAGACTGTCCCCTTTCAAGAATGGTACCAATAATGGGAAGGGATGGCATCAGAAGTTTTCTATAATATTGAATGTTTATTTGCTTAGGATTTTCTGTTTGTAGCATTCTTTTTGCCAAGTTGAATCATTTTCTAATGGTCTCTTTCTGTTTGGAGAGCTATTGTTTTTATTGTAGGATTGGATAATTGCTGTGTGTTATACAAATGCAGATGAAATCTGTGCCCTGAAGGGCTTACCCAAAAGTCAGGGATTGTGGTTTAACTGCTGCTGTACAACCAGCAGAGGGAGTGTTACACACTTTTTTGTTTTGTTTGGTAAATTCTTGTTCAATTGAAGTGGATTACAAAAAAAATAGAGCAAACTCAACATTATCCACAAGCCTGCTGAGTTCTTTAGGCCAGAAATTTTACCTTGAAAACTACTACAATGTCTGTTTTAATTGTATTTAAATATTTGTCAGCTGAAATTAGCTTTGGTGATAAGAAATCCTATACAATATAAAGTAATCTTTGTTTTAAACTTTGGTTCTGAAGCCAAGATGTCTCGGGAGACTGGAAATGAATCCCAGCAATCTCAAGGTGCCCAGCAGTCTCAGAGTGGTACAAGTTCTTCCTCCAGTGGATCACAGAGTGCCAGTCAGTCTTCTTCCAGTTCTGGGACCCTCAGTTCTTTAGACACAGTTCCTACTCAGGAACTTCCTTCAATTCCTGAGGATCAGGAACCTGAAGAAATGGTTCCTCAGCCATGGGGTCGACTCTTTGCACTTGGAAAGGGTTTCTGCAATTATGGTATGTATATACCATAGTTGGTTCTCTCAAGCCAATGGGTATAATAGGACAAATCCTGAAGAAGTTTAATAAAATGGAATATTTGACTTTTGCATTAATGGTAAAGTATAATTGATGGTGAGATTTCAGCTTTTGTTTGGATTTTTGTAGGGAGTGTATATTTGGTAAGTAATGTTGCTGCCATAGGGAACAAAGGCATACAGCATCTACCAATCCGGAGGAAGAATTCTCCTTTACTGCCTCCCTATTTGCCTGGCTAAGATTTTGTACTATTGAATGTTAGTATAGCCATATATTTGTAGAATTTGACCCCAGAGCAGAATGAAACAAAATCTTTTAACTTGTCTCATTACTGAACCCAGGGTGGGAAAAAGAATAATGATATCTCTAAGAATAACTTGATGCCTAGATGCATGCCATTTATCTGTTAGAACTAAAAAAAGATGTTTTAATCTGTGTGACTCAGTAGCAGTTTGTATGCTCTTCCTGGTCTTAGGCAGAGCAAGTCAAGTGCAGATCAACATACTTAGCTAGCAGACATACTGTGAGAGCAGTGCTTTTACCATGATCTCATGCCAGTCTGCTGTATTGACGTGGAGCAGATAGACTTTAGAGCCACAGCAGGCTGCACTTGCTTGCTAGTGGTCTGCCATTAGGTTTTCCTTTGTTAATAATGCACAATTATCTTATTTTTAAAATAGATTAATAGAATAAATTTATAACAGTTCTGTCACAGTTCTATCAGGCAGTGTCTGCATTTTTCTTGTGGTAACTGTGACTCCTCTTAAAAAGGGATATGAAAAATTACCATGTCTATTAGCTCAGAGTCGATACAAAAATATTTTCTTTTATATCAGGATCTAGCTAGGAGTTGCCTAATGAATTTGAAATTCTACCTCTCTTCTAGCTACTGGAAGGGAAAAGGTGCATTCTGCTTCTAGTCTCCTCCCCAAAATCTTCTAGCTGTTGTTAAGGAGAAGGGTTTCCATTACTTTACAGGTTGTTCAGCTTCCTGGATGCTGTGGGGGGCAGGGGAATGGGTCTCTTACTGTCACTCTTCCCCAGCCTTCGATTTTTGAAACTTCTCTAGTGGATTGATCATTCCATCACAGTACTAAATTTGAGTACCTCTACTATTGCTCAAAGTTCTTCCAAGCACCAGCAATCTAAAATTAATCTTATTCTAGACAATTTCACAGCTGTCCATCAGTGCCACCGACCAGAGCTATGTTTATCTTACATTTCTGTTGCCTGACACAGTTGTGAGCAACAGCAGAAGCCTTGGAGCTATCTGCAAAAATGGGGACATCATATAAAACTAGATTCATGTTTGAAAAACTATTATTACAATTATAAGGGCTAGAAACTTAAAGGGACACCCTCAAGGTAAAATGTAAATCTTTTTTAAAAAAAACTAAATAGTTTCAGGCATTACAACTGACCCTGAGCCTCCCTGACCATTGCTTTTTCTATTTTTAAAAAAAAACCTTTGCATCTTCCCTATAGGTTGTGTGAAAGACGCTTAGAAATTACTGAACTTTAAGCCCTGATCCTGCAAACAATTATGCACATGAGTGATCCAAATGTAATTACTTACATAAGTAAAACTAAGCATGTTTGTAAGGATTGAAGCATTAGTTGGGACTGTCACATCCCTAGATTTTTGAGGACCTTTTAACTGCTACATCTAGGCATTATTTTTTCATGTTGCTGCAGTTTTGTTTATTACTGATTATTGCTCTAGATAGTAATGTTTTGGTTCTTTAATTTAGTTTTTCACCATTTAAAAATTGACTATGATTACGCATAGTTTATTTTAAAGGGGTCTGGTTCTTTATGTGTATGCATGTGAATTCTGGTGTTGCTCAACCAGAATTTGTAACTTTGGGAGTGAGACAGCTTTTATTTTGCTTCACATTTTCATTCTTATACAAGAAATGTTAATGTGAGTCACGTTAAAAGGGGCAGAAGGGGGGGCGGGAAACAACTGCCTTTTATCTTTATTTAGAAATAAAGAAGTAGCATAGGGTTCAGGCAGTGTCTGATGAATCTTGCTTTGTCTCCTGTTCCAAGTGCTATAATTTGATACCATTTTGCAGTGGTAGGTTTAACTTACTGGAATTTTGTGTTCTCTCTCTCTCTCTCTCTCTCCCTTCCTTCCTCCTTGTCCCCCCAATCCCAGACTGCGTGAATGACGAGTGTTGGTTTGGCAGAGACAGAAGCTGTGATTATAGCTTTGCTAAGCTAGGGTTGACCGAGACAGGCTTATACCAAAACTACAGCAAGAAGCACTTCCGAATCTTCAGGGTAGGTGCTAAAACGGCCATTTATCCCTTTCACTCTGTCCTGTAAAGAAGGAAACTGGATTAACTGAAAAATTCTAAATCAAAGCTTCACTGATTTTCAGACAAGGTGGATTGCTTTAAATCAGCAACCAGGAAGCCTTGATTTAAATAATCAATTAGAATCTTACTTTGCATATACAGTTTTTAGTTATTTTCTTAAAGACAAGTTGGTTCTCATTGGCTGGTAACCATTAAAACATACTGATTAGCAACTAAATATAGCTTTTACACTAAATGTAGTACCAGGAGGATGTGCTATATTTATCCACATTTATTTAGACAATTATATAGTGTAACATACATTTATTTGTGTTCTTAATTTTTACATTTTTTTTTATTCTGTTAGAAATGGTGAATTGCACATTTCTTATTAGTAGGTGATTTTAATTTTTATTTGTGATTTGTGTCAAGCTCTAGTTGGATGGAAACTGGAATTCAATTAAAAATGAGAAAAACCAGCATAACTAATTTACAGGTCTTAAACTGTAACTGTAAATGGAGAATAGTAATTGAGTGGGGTGTTTCCAGTGGGGTCCCACATGGATCAGTTATTGGTCCTACACTGTGTAATAACCTAGAAGCAAACATAAAATCGTCACTGGTAAAGTTTGCAGATGAGACAAAAGTTGGGAGAGGTAGTGAAGCAGACAGACAGGTCACTGATTCAGAGTGACCGAGATCGCTTGGTAAACTGGGAGCAAGAAAACAATATGCATTTTAACATGGCTAAATGTAAATGTATATGTCTAGAAACAAAGAATGTAGGCCATACTTACAGTGTGTGGGCCTCTATCCTGAGAATCAGTGATTCTGAAAAAGATTTGATTTGAGTGATGTGATGGATAATTAGCTGTACATGAGCTCCCAATATGAATACTGCGGCCAAAAGAACGAATGGTATCCTAGGATGCATAAACAGGGGTATCTTGAATAGGAGTAGATAGGTTTTTACCTCTGTATTTGGCATTGGTGTTACTGCTGCTGAAATACTGTGTCCAGTTCGGGTGCCCACAATTCAAGAAGGATGCTGATAAATTGCAGAGGATTCAAGGAAGAGCCATGAGAGGGATGAAAAGAGCGCAATCTCTTAAGCTTAACAAAGGGAAGGTTAAGGGGTGACTTGAAAAGTCTATAAGTACCTAATGGGTTCTTCAATCTAGCAGAGAAAGGTGTAACATGATCCAGTGGCTGGAAGCAAAAGCTAGTCAAATTCAGACTGGAAATAAGGTGTAAATTTTTAACAGTGAGAATAATTAACGATTGGAACAATTTACCCAGGATTGGGCCTGTTCTTCATCACTGAGAATTTTATATCAAGATTGGATGATTTTGTGAAAGATATATTATTTTAGGGAAGCTCTATGCTCTGTGTTATACAAGAGGTCAGATTAGATTATTATAATGGTCCCTTCTGGCCATAGAATCTATGAATGTTTTTCATTGGTTAAATAAAACTACCTTAAATGTGCTCGACACACAAGAAGATGTAAAAGGTGTCAAAACATGTTTGGCATTTAGAAGCAACTGATTTATTAAATAAAAGAAGTATATATAGTTAATGAATCTGTAATGGTTTCTGGTCACTATGTATTTCAAGATTTTAGAACTAGTAGATTTCATCCCCTAACTTAGTTTTTATACATAGATTGGAAGAGGAAAACAAGCTTTCCTGCTTTTTCAACTCCCAATCATTTTCTTACTTTGAATGAACTAGTCATTGATCTGAATAAGTTGAAAAAACTGAAATGAAGAAAATATCCTCTCTGCACATTTAGAAGAGGCTACTGCTGTCAAAAGATGGTTTAACACTTCAGAAAATTCTGGTTTCAGATGCTTAGCCAGTGACTTTTAGCAGTTCAGAGATTTGACTTTCTAACTTTGCGAATAAACATGTACTGCTTAATATTTTTTCATTTAATTTACATGATTTTAATAGATTATAGTAAATGTAGGCCTTAACATTGGTTGTCATAATTTAAAATTTAGTTTTAAATAGGTTTATTTTTTAAAAAGAATGTAGTTAATTTAAATAAAAATTGTTCATTTGTTTGTTTTTAAATCACTGATTTTTATCCACCCTGTTTTCAAAGACTTGAGTATAGAGTTTAAGGCTAGAAGGGACCACTGGGTTATTTAGTCTGACCACCTGTACAGACTAACACTGCTGATTGGATACCACTCGCTATGAAGTTTGCTCTTCCTGTCCCATCTCTTGTCTGAGCCACATGCCTACCGACTAATTGCCAGGCCTGTTGCTATGCAGACCTCTGAGACCAAGTCTCTGCTTCCTTGCCTGGTTTCTACTCCTTATTCCTGCTACCATGCCTCATCCCTGCTACCTACCGTGTCTCCTCCCTGCTCCTGTTACCAGATCTGGTTCTTGAGTCCTGCTTCCTCACTCAGACCCCGGTTGCTGATTCCAGCTTTGACCCTTGGCATAATGTTTGGCTCTGACTCTGGCTTGACCCTTGGTGTGACCATAGTTTACTCCTGGCTCCAACCACTAGGTCAGAAAGCCCACATTAAGGACCCTGACAAAGAGGGACTGTAGTGCACCAGTAATGAGGCTGTTGCAACAGCAGAGAAATGGTTCAATGAGCTATATAACCACCATCCACACATACCGCAGAGGAAGGCAAAATATCCTCGGTCACTGCCGATCTGACCTGGGGGAAAATTCCTTCCCTGCCCCCACATATGGCGATAACTTAGACCCTGAGCATGTGAGCAAGAACCAGCCAGCTAAGCAACTGAGAGAGAGAGAGAATGCTTGGTTCCACTTCAGAGCCTGGCCTACCCCACTAAGTGTCCCATCTCCAGCCATATCCATCTCGGAGGCTTCAGAGGAAGGAAATTAATAAAAAAAACGACAACAAACCCTCCCAGGTATCATCCCAGTAGCTCTTCTCTGGACCTTTCCTAGTTTAATCTTTCTTGAACATTGGTAAGACCTCATTTGGTCACCCATGTCTTGTACAGTGGTACTACAATATCTCTACTGGAAATACCTCTCCTAATAAATTGTAGGATCACATTTGCCTTATTCACAGCTGGTAGCAGTTCATAGTTATCCTGTGATCGACCCACACACCTAGGTCTCTCTCCTCTCTCGCTTCCAATTTAGGAGCTCCCATCTTATTGCAGAAATTCTCATTATTAGACTCTTAAGTGCATGACCTTGCACTTCGTAGTATTTGAATTTTATTCCATTCCTGTCACTCCAGTCTTCAAGGTCAGCCAGATCTTCCTGTATAATAATCTGATCCTCATCTGTATTGACAATGCCTCCCAATTTTGTATTATCATCATATTTAATTAGCACACTCTTACTTTTTGTGCCAAGGTCATTATTAAAGATATTGAATAACGTTGGTCCCAAGATCAGTTCTCGAGGAACTTTGCTATTAACCTCTTTCCAGTCCAATAATTTAGCTTTCAGCACAACCCAATGTCTTCTCCCCTTTAGCCACTTCCTTATCCATCGTACAATGCTTATACTGATCCGCATCTTTCCTAATTTAAGTATTAATTGCCCATGTGGTACTGTGTCAAATGCTTTAGTGAAGTCCACGTATGTTAGATCTACTGCACTTAACCTTATCTAAAAATTCAATTAATCTGGCATGATCTACCTTTTTTAAATCCATTTTGCATTACATCCCCATTACATTTACTTACATTAATTTAATTATCCTTTCCTTCACAATTTGCTCTAAAATCTTGCATATCACAGGTCAGACTAACTGGTCCGTAACTGGCCGAATCACAATTTTTTTTTTGCCTTTTCTTAAATATAGCCTGACATTAGCTATTCTCCAGTCATGTGGTACTACCTCTGAATAGATAGATTTATTAAAAATCCTTGCTACTGGACTTGACATCTTGTATGCCAGCTCTTTCAATATTCTGGGATGGAAATTATCCAGTCCCTCTGATTTGAGCACAAGTTTTTCTTCCACATCAGATGTGGTAATTTCCATTTCTAGTCACTCATCTCCATCAGCCATACTGCCTTCATGCCCATTCTATATTATCGTTGTTATGGAGAGCTGAGGTAAAATATTCATTTAGTTTTTTGGTCATACCTAAATTATCTTTTAATCTCCTTCCCATCCACACTGCATAGCAGCCCAACTTCATTCTTCCTTAATGTCTTTTTAGTTATATAACTAAAAAACCTCTTTATTTATTTTAATTTCCTTGGCAAGAGCTAATTCAGCCTGACTTTTAGCAGTTCTCATTTTATTCCATGTTCTGACCTCCATGATGTAGCTTTCTTTACTAATCAACTCCATTCTTCATTCTCTATATGCTCTCTGCTTATTCCTAATAACCTTTTTTAGGTATCAGAGTAGCAGCCGTGTTAGTCTGTTTTTGCAAAAAGAAAAGGAGTACTTGTGGCACCTTAGAGACTAACAAATTTATTAGAGCATAAGCTTTCGTGAGCTACAGCTCACTTCATCGGATGCATTACGATGCATGAAGATGCATCCGATGAAGTGAGCTGTAGCTCACGAAAGCTTATGCTCTAATAAATTTGTTAGTCTTTAAGGTGCCACAAGTACTCCTTTTCTTTTTTAGGTAGATATTCATCCAGCTGGGTCTGAGCCTTTCCCTACAAGTTTTTTCCCCTTTCCTCAGAAATTTCAGATAGTTTTTGTATAGTTGATTTGAAGAAATTCCAAGCCTCCTCTGCATTTTTAAGTCTTTGAGCTCTTCAGTCCAGCTGACTTTCTAAACTAGTTCCCTTAATTTCCCAAACTTTGCCCTTTTGAAATCAAAAACCATGGGTGATGATCTGGTTTCAGTTATCCTTCTATTTAATTTAAACTGAATCAACTTGTGATCACACGATCCAAGGTTATTTCCTACGATCAGCTCTTCTATGATGTCCTTACTACTTACTAAAATCTAGTCTTAAATTGTTGGTTCCATGACAATTTGATGAAGAAAACTGTCATCTGTCACATCCTGGAATAATTGGGTCCCAACAATATTAATAGCATTTATTCTCTATCTGTATCCGGGAGGTTAGTCTCCCATTATGCCACAATTCCCAACAGTATTTATCTCTCTAATAATATTAGAGATCATTATCCATGTCTGGGGATCTCTTGTATTGATTTTAAGGGCTAAAAAGAGTTAAAGATGTTTAACTTTTTTATTGTGTAACATTAAAACAGTTATACTTAGTTGTTTTTGTTTTTTAACAGAGGCCTTGGTTTTACTTGGTTTCTTGGCAAACACTTAAGTATTAATTTTAAAACTGAAAGTTTATTGCTTTAAACACAGAAAAAAACAAGAAATTAAAACATGCATTTATATTGAAACTGAAATTGAATGATTATGCAAAACAATTTTTTTTACAAAATATGATATTTTATATTTATTTAACCCTTTTCCATCAAAAAAGGCTAATTTTACTTTCAGTTATGATGTGTGAAGAGTATTTACTTCTCCTGTTTCTAACAAATAGACACAAGGTGGTGGGGAGAGAGATGATAGAAAAGGTGGGGGAAATTCAGTTTTGTTGATGTTTTTGGAACACTGGTTATGAATGAATGCTTTGTTCGGCAGGTTGACCATGACACCTGTTGCTTGAATCCTGGTTCACATTCTGGTCATGAACATCATCGAATTGGGTTTTTCTCCTTAGACTGGGCAGGATTGTGGTCATCTCAACTGCCTGTGCTGATGCAGTGCAGCTGATTTCAGGATTTGATGAAAAGCCAAGAGAATGAGAGAGGGGATAGGAGGAAGGAAAGGGGATAAAGTAACACAAAAGGAAAGGAGGCAGAACAGAATCTTGCATGCCTCTGCGGTTCTGGCAATTGGGTATCCACACAGATAGGCTGAGGGCTGGATGTCATGATGATATAATGATTTTTAGGTCTTTGAAGTGAAAAACAAAAGTTCCTTGAGCAAGGCCTAATGGCCTTCCTCTCATGCTGAGTCTTTCAGTCTGATCTGCTCCTTCTGTCTTGGGGTCAGAGAAGATGAGATGAGTGGGAATGCAAGGTGGGACAGGAGAGTGATTTCTCCCCTCCCCCCAAGTCTCTTTTAAGAACTCCCAAAGGGGGAAAAGTGGGCATCATAGTTCATCCCCCTTATTATTTTGTTCACCAGCTAGGCCTAATATTTGCCACACTAATTTTAGTTAGTTCATTTCTGGCTTTACGTTTTCTTTTCTTTTACTAAACAAGATTTTAACAGTTTTTAAACTATATTAGGCCTTTTTTTGTTTGGACAAATTCGTTTTTGTATATATTTTTGCATTTATTCATAATTATTATTAAAAGCAACTTGACCTATTTTCTTTTAACATTTGTTATAGGTTGTAACATTTGGTGAACTTTCACTTACTTTTTACTGTTGAACTTAAAGTAAATTTTTAAGCCCAATAATCACATCAGATCTATAGCAGGTCCCTAACACTATCCCCACAGAACCTCTTTTACAATCCTTCCCCAAAGGGATTTTGATCCAAACAGGTTCTGTTTTATCTGTAGTAGTATAGCTTTGTATTTCCTTTCAATTTACTGCATCGTTGATGTACAACACTACCCCAGCACCTTTATCTTTATTCCTGTCTCTTCTAAACAGCACATGCCCTTCAATAACTATATTCCAGTAATGAGCTATTCCACCATGTTTCTATGATCCCTATCATGTCTTATTTGACCTCCTGCACCAGTAGTTCCAGTTCCTCCATTTTATGACCTAGACTCTTTTCATTTGTGTACAAGCATTTCAGTTGTTTTCCCCAGGTCTCTTCGCTTATCAGTCATGACAGCCTTGGTGTCAGAAGATAAATATCCTGGGTACTTGACTGGAGATCATCTGTTGAGAAGTCTTCTTTCCCTAGATGCCTCCCCATGGTTAATCCTCCCAAAACCTGCCTTGTAGCTCCAATCCTTGAGCCTTCAGTTGATCTTCATTATGTTGTCATGCCCTCAACCTCCTTCTCTAGGGACGAAAAGTATTCCACAGAAAATCATCTGAGCTTCCACGTCTGTAAATGTCTTAGCCAGCTGAGTGTAGTCATCCTTGATCCAGTCCTATGGAAATCTAGCAGTTCGTTCATCCTGACATGCAGAATGGTCATTGGATTTTTCCCTGCTCCCGTGAGGTCCTCTCCAGTCTCACATCCACTCTTGTATCCTTGCTCCTGCCAGACAACACACTCTTCTGTTCTCTCGATCTGGTCTGGTAACAGGCCTGTCAGTTCTTCTGAGTATGGAGTCCCTGATCATGTAGACCATCCTGGTGTTGATATGAATCTGTTTTATGTTCTCTCTCGCAGTCCCATGTACATCATCTTCACTTTTCCTTAGGTTCCAGTCCCTGGCTGTCTCCATCATCTCTTCCTTTCTTTTTTTCTTCACCATCAGTTAACAGAATGTTGCCAAATACATTGTTCAAAACCATTTTCATGATGTATCATTTCCTGAATTAAGGAAAATAAATTGTTAAACTCTGATACGGTTCATTACAGCTTCATGATAAAAGCCATCTTTCTGTATTGTTACCTTTTTTTTTTTCTTTTTTTTTAGGAAATGGGACCAAGAAACTCCTATGTTGCCTACATTGAGGACCACAGTGCAAATGGGACTTTTGTAAATAAAGAGCTTATTGGGAAAGGGAAAAGGCTCCCATTGACTCACAATTCTGAAATTGCACTGTCTGTGCAGACTAACAAAGGTAAAATAAAATACAAAGATAACTTGATTTTAAATAGCATCTTCCTTAAAATTGTGCTCCTTCTAAATGCTTTAGAGAGAAAATAATAGATGGAAACCGTGGATAAAGGTAATATTTTATATTTTCCCACTACTTTTTATACACAAGATCTTGAAGGTTGTAATTCACACCTTAAACTAGTAAATTTTAAAAAGGGAGTTAAAAGTATTTGCAGGTACTACATTTGATCCTGGGTCCCACTGCCAAAGTTTGTGCTTTTAAAATGACATTTTAAAAAATGCTTTTCTCTCACAGTTGTTAAACAGGGAAAACTGATTTACTGTACAGGAGAAGTTGTGAATATGTCTGTGCACATGGCAGCATCTTATGTACAAAGGAAACAAACTGAAAAATCAGAGGTTTCAGAGTAGCAGCCGTGTTAGTCTGTATTCGCAAAAAGAAAAAGAGTACTTGTGGCACCTTAGAGACTAACAAATTTATTTGAGCATAAGCTTTAGTGAGCTACAGCTCACCTCATCGGATGCATTCAGTGGAAAATACAGTGCGGAGATTTATATACACACACAGAGAACATGAAACAATGGGTATTACCATACACACTGTAAGGAGAGTGAACACTTAAGATGAGATATTACCAGCAGGTAGGGAGAGTGTGGGGAAGGAAGAAAACCTTTTGTCGTGATAATCAAGGTGGGCCATTTCAAGCAGTTGACAAGAACGGCTGAGGAACAGTGGGGGGTCGGGGGGGGGAATAACATGGGGAAATAGTTTTACTTTGTGTAATGACCCATCCACTCACAGTCTCTATTCAAGCCGAAGTTAATGGTATCCAGTCTGCAAATTAATTACAATTCAGCAGTCTCTTGTTGGAGTCTGTTTTTGAAGCTTTTTTGTTGAAGGATAGCCACTCTCAGGTCTGTAATCGAGTGACCGGAGAGATTGAAGCATTCTCCGACTGGTTTTTGAATGTTATAATTCTTGAGGTCTGATTTGTGTCCATTTATTCTTTTATGTAGAGACTGTCCAGTTTGACCAACGTACATGGGAGAGGGGCATTGCTGGCACATGATGGCATATATCACGTGGTGTTCCCTGAATAAATATGTGGACAGAGTTGGCAATGGGCATTGTTGCAAGGATAGGTTCCAGGGTTAGTGGTTCTGTTGTGTGGTTGCTGGTGAGTATTTGCTTCATGTTAAGGGGCTGTCTATAAGCAAGGACTGACCTGTCTCCCAAGATCTGTGAGAGTGATGGGTCATCCTTCAGGATAGGTTAAACTATCTTAGCCCAGCAGAAGAATCTATCCTATCTTGGGGCCTCCTCTTTTGCCCCTCCACCCTCACGAACATGATACAGTTCTGTGGTGACCTAGAATCCTATTTTCGACGTCTCAGACTCAAGGAATATTTCGAACACACCTCTGAACAACATACTAACCCACAGAGACCTTCCTACCAACACTACAAAAAGAAGATTCTGGGTGGACTCCTCCTGAAGGTCGAAACAACAGACTGGACTTCTACATAGAGTGCTTCCGCCGACGTGCACAGGCTGAAATTGTGGAAAAGCAGCATCACTTGCCCTGTAACCTCAGCCGTGCAGAGCACAATGCCATCCACAGCCTCAGAAACAACTCTGACATCATAATCAAAAAGGCTGAGAAAGGAGGTGCTTGTTGTCATCATGAATAGGTCG
The DNA here is from genome assembly GCF_009764565.3 of Dermochelys coriacea. NCBI lineage: Eukaryota > Metazoa > Chordata > Testudines > Dermochelyidae > Dermochelys > Dermochelys coriacea. The sequence continues at coordinate 32,704,640 of NC_050082.1, read as the reverse complement.
GAATATGAACAAGAGGCTACTAGGCAGCTCTCCAACACCACTTTCTACAAGCCATTACCCTCTGATCCAACTGAGAGTTACCAAAAGAAACTACAGCATTTGCTCAAGTAACTCCCTGAAAAAGCACAAGAACAAATCTGCACACACACACACCCCTGGAACCCCGACCTGGGGTATTCTATCTGCTACCCAAGATCCATAAACCAGGAAATCCTGGACACCCCATCATCTCAGGCATTGGCACCCTGACAGCAGGATTGTGTAGACTTCCTCCTCAGGCCCTACGCTATCAGCACCCCCAGCTATCTTTGAGACACGACTGACTTCCTGAGGAAATTACAATCCCTCAGTGATCTTCCTAAAAACACCATCCTAGCCACTATGGATGTAGAAGCCCTCTATACCAACATTCCACACAAAGATGGACTACAAGCCGTTAGGAACAGTATCCCCGATAATGTCACAGCTAACCTGGTGGTTGAACTTAGTGACTTTGTCCTCACCCATAACTATTTCACATTTGGAGACAATGTATACCTTCAAATCAGCGGCACTGCGATGGGTACCCGCATGGCCCCACAGTATGCCAACATTTTTATGGCTGACTTAGAGCAATGCTTCCTCAGCTCTCGTCCCCTAATGCCCCTACTCTACTTGCGCTACATTGATGACATCTTCATCATCTGGACCCATGGAAAAGAAGCCTTTGAGGAATTCCACCATGATTTCAACAATTTCCATCCAATCATCAACCTCAGCCTGGACCACACAAGAGATCCACTTCCTGGACACTACGGTGCTAATAAGCAATGGTCACATAAACACCACCCTATACCGGAAACCTACTGACTGCTATTCTTGCCTACATGCCTCCAGCTTTCACTCAGATCACACCACATGATCCATTGTCTAAGCCAAGCTCTACGATACAACCGCATTTGCTCCAACCCCTCAGACAGAGACAAATACCTACAAGATCTCTATCAAGCATTCTTACAACTACAGTACCCACCTGCTGAAGTGAAGAAACAGATTGACAGAGCCAGAAGAGTACCCAGAAGTCACCTACTACAGGACAGGCCCAACAAAGAAAATAACAGAACGCCACTAGCCATCACCTTCAACCCCCAACTAAAACCTCTCCAACGCATCATCAAGGATCTACAACCTATCCTGAAGGACGAGCCATCACTCTCACAGATCTTGGGAGACAGACCAGTCCTTGCTTACAGACAGCCCCCCAATCTGAAGCAAATACTCACCAGCAACCACACACCACACAACAGAACCACTAACCCAGGAACCTATCCTTGCAACAAAGCCCGTTGCCAACTCTGTCCACATATCTATTCAGGGGACACCATCATAGGGCCTAATCACATCAGCCACGCTATCAGCGGCTTGTTCACCCGCGCATCTACCAATGTGATATATGCCATCATGTGCCAGCAATGTCCCTCTGCCATGTACATTGGTCAAACTGGACAGTCTCTACGTAAAAGAATAAATGGACACAAATCAGACATCAAGAATTCTAACATTCAAAAACCAGTTGGAGAACACTTCAATCTCTCCGGTCACTCGATTACAGACCTGAGAGTGGCTATACTTCAACAAAAAAGCTTCAAAAACAGACTCCAATGAGAGACTGCTGAATTGGAAATAATTTGCAAACTGGATACAATTAACTTATCTTAACTGGATATTTTAAATCTTTGTTAAATCTGAAAAAAGATTTAAAATATTTGTCAGATGCTACACAGCAGCTTCTAATCTCCACAGGTACACCATATAAGGTGTCAATATGAAGAACTTGGGAGACAGCGATGGGGTTGAAGCATCACTTTTTGAAATAAAATGTAGCTATTACTTTAATGACAGGTTTCAGAGTAGCAGCCGTGTTAGTCTGTATTCGCAAAAAGAAAAGGAGTACTTTCGTGAGCTACACGAAAGCTTATGCTCAAATTTGTTAGTCTCTAAGGTGCCACAAGTACTCCTTTTCTTTTTGAAAAATCAGAGTGAGGATTTTTGTTGTAGCGGTTCCATGAATGCATGATTCGCACTCTTGGTTTTAGATCTGTAGCATGGGACTGACGGGTCTCTCCTTGTATTTTTACTCTTGAGTACAGTGGTAATAGATTATGAAGAAGTGTTGGGATTTGTCATGCTGGAGAATTGTTATGGAGCAGCTGATATTGAAGATATTACTATTACGGAAGTTCTCTTTCAATAATGAGATCACCTTGTTAATCAAAAGTATTCCTTTGAGTGTTTGCATTTGTACATTTTACTGTAAGTGTGTGCGTGCCCCATGTGCAGGTGTTGGTGATATTTTTTCCTCAGTAGTACCCATTGGGATGGCTGGTGTACCCTCAGTCACCACAAACCACTACCTGCTGGTATAAGACGGTGGAACCACCATGATTTCCCGTCCAGTTCCTTACCGCCAGTGATGGTGATTCAGACTGGTTAACTTAAGTGCTTACACCTTTTCTGTATATAGATCAGGGGTGGGCAAACTTTTTGGCCCAAGGACCACATTGGGGTTGCAAAACTATATGCAGGGCTGGGTAGGGAAGGCTGTGTCTCCTTAAACAGCCTGGCCCCCACCCCGTATCTGCCCCCTTCCACTTCCCGCCCCCTGAATGCCCCCCTCAGAATCCCTGACCCATCTAACCCCCCCACTCCTTGTCCCCTGACTGTCCCCTCCTGGGACCCCACCCCCATCCAAGCCCCCCTTCTTCCTGTCCCCTCACTGCCCCAACCCCTATCCACATCTCCGACCCCTAACAGACACCCTGGAACTCCCACACCCTATCCAACCCCCCCCGTTCCACATCCCATGACTGCCCCCCCCGGTTCCCTGATGGCATCCCCCTGAACCCCCGACTCATCCAACTGTCCCCTGACTGCCGCCCTGGGACCCCCTGCTCCCCACCCCCTTTACCATGCCAGAGCCAACCACACCACCGCGCTGCCTGGCAAGAGCGGTGGGCAACAGTGGCAGGCCAGAGTGCTGGCTGCAACGTGTGCTGAGGCTTCGGGGGAGGTGCCAGGGACTTTCTCAGGGGCCAGGCAGGATGGTCCTGTGGGCCATAGTTTGCCCTCCTCTGATATAGATCCTGTTTACTAATATGTCAGTTATAGTTAGTGTTAGACAATTTTTAGTACTAGGTTGCTGCTTTTGGTCTCTCTTGACACTTTCTGTCTTTTGGTACAGCTACTGGAATGATGCCGTGTTCACCGCGTTTTAAGTCCTGCTGCACCTCTGTGAAACCCATGTCAATCAGTGACCCACACCTGACCTGTTAGAAATGTTTGGGGGAATGCCATGCTAGTGACAATGTCACATCTGCAAAGGGTTCAAGCTCTGCTTGAAAAAAGATAAAGTGACGAGGCTTAAGTGCTTGCTTATGGATGCAGCACTTTGACCCCTATGAGAATCATCACATGGGGTGAGTGCCCCATATACATTTACTTCAGTATGAAGCTTTTTGCTGGAGATGTCTGCGGCTCCTCGGGATTGTTCCCGAGTACCAAAGGAAAGGCTTAGGCCTTCTTTTGGTTTGGTGCCTCGCTTGCCTGTGTTGGTACCCTGACGGAACCAGAGACCAGAAGAAGCATTTGGGGGATAAATCCCCACCAGAAATGCTTAATGCTTCTGAAGAGGGGATTGCTGCCTCTGAAGCCTGTGCCAGACATTTCCCCGAAAGACCTTTATGGCGCCATCAGAAGATGCTGATCGCAGCAAACCTGAAGGCATATGCAGCCACAAGAGACTTGCTTAGCTTCTTGTACTGCCTGTGGTTCATACCTTGCCTCATTGAGATCATGTGGTGCTGCTACCCAAGCCTCCACAGAAATCCATGTTGTTTAGAGAAAAGCCTCCCATGAGTTCCCTGGTACTGCTGTCCTTGGGCTCAGACTACTTTTTACTAGTCCATTCTGAATTTGCACCTCCATTGTCAGAAGCATCTGACTCTTTTCCTTGGACTCGGAGGTGAGGCCCTCTGTATCCCACCCAGGATGGGGAACATACCTCCCATCAGAGTCGTTGGGACCATGGGCCATGCACTGGGATCCTTCTAAGGGTCAATAGCCCAGGCAAGGATGGGTCTTGGGCCCATATCGATGGTCATTCTGGACACCTTGGGGTGTCCCCCCAACTAGAACCTCCTGTGAAGCATCTTGCTCACTGATATGGAGAGTGCACCAGAGCTATTGGTACTGGAAGCACCATTTCCTGGTACCGAGCAGTCAGAAGCCACTCGGGCACCTCTCTGCCACTAGTCAAAGACCAACCTCCACCTCAGATGTCTGTTTCATCCTTGTCACCTGACGAGGCTGTTGAGTGGTTAAGTGACTCTGCCAAAGGACCACAGAGCTCATCAAGAACTTTTAAAAATAGCAACCTCTGTACTTGACATTCAGGCAGAAGAGGTGCGTGAAAGCTCTCACAAGTTGTTGGACATCCTGGTATCAGCGACAGCATCACGGTGCAGCCATGAAACCATTATGGAGCCAGTCAAGGCCCTTAGGCAGGCCCCCTCCTCCTGGGATGTCACAGCAAAATGAGCTGAGAGGAGGTGCTTTGTCCCCTATAAGAGGTATGAACATTTTTATTCTCATCCCCACTCAGTGTTCTCTTGTGGCAGCTGCCAATGAGTGGGATAGAGAGGGACAAAAAGCTTCTGTGCCATAAAGGAAAGACTCAAAGAAGCTGGATCTGTTTGGTCGCAAATTTTATTCTTCAGGAAGCCTGCAACTCAGGATTGCAAATCAACAAACTCTGAGTCAACATGACTTCGCCCTCTGGGAAATAATGATGAAATTTAAAGACAAACTATTTGAGGACTGTAGACAAGAGTTTGCAATAATGGCTGAAGAGAGAAAACTGGTTGCTAGGACTGCCCTTCCAGACAATTGGAATTGCGCAGACTCAGCTGCTCGAATCATGGTGTTGGCTGTCATTGTAAAAAGGTATTTGTGGTTCCAGTTGTCTGGGCTACCACTAGACTATCCAGTACTGTACTTTCAAAGGTCTTTTCAGAGAAAACAGGCTTCATAACCTTAAAGATTCCAGGGCAACACTCAATCTCTTGGAGTCTACACTCCAGCAGCAAAAAGAAAGCAGTGTCGCCCACAGTAGCTATACAGAGTGCAGGGGTTTGCTCCCCAATCCCAAAATCCACAAAGGAAAAAGGACAGAAGTTATAAGAGACGCCCTCTACCGTTCTCCTCTTCAGCATCAGTGGGCTTATGTCATCCACCTGTCTCACCCAGTCATTTTGATGGGTTTGTCAAGGACAGTGTACCTGTCACCATAGCCCCATCTGTTTCCCATTGTTTGTTACTAATTGCTTATCCTACTTCCTAAGTGCTTGGGTTCACATATGTAAGACCTACCAGTCTGAAAGCCTGATGGAACTGTGGTATGCCATCCAGTTCAGTTCTACCCCCTTCTCACCCTCTTCTTATCACTCTTCAGGGACCATTCTCATGAGATTGCCCTTCAACAGGGTGTCCAATCTCTTCTTCAGGCAGGGGCCATAGAGGAAGTACCGTTGTACCTCAGGGGTAAGGGTTTCTATTCCTGCTACTTCCTGATCCACTAGACAAAAAGGGTCTCAGGCCTATTTTAGACCTAAGAGAGTTGAACAAATTCCTGAAGAAAATAAAATTTCACATGGTTATCCTAGTTTAAATTATTCCTTCTCTGGAGTGGCAGGACTGGTACACTGCCTTCAGCTTACTTAAAGGATGTTTATTTCCATGTCGCAATATGCCACCACCAAGAGAATTATCTCGGATTCATGGGGAATGGCTGCTATTATCAGTTCACAGTGCTTCCATTTGGTCTGTCAACTGCTCCTCGAATGTTCACGAAGTGCATGTTAGTCATAGCAGCTCACTTGTGAAAATTAGGTGTCCATGTGTACCCATGGTTGGAAGACTGGTTGATCTGAAGTCAGTCTCTGGCTAAAGTCCTTTCCAGCATATCAACTGGCCTGTCCATGTTCGATGCACTGTGGCTCCTAGTAAATCGAGACAAATCAGTCCTAAAACTGGAACAGACAATAAAATTCCTTGGAGAAGTCTTAGGCCCCGTCTACACCGGCAAATTTCTGCTCAGTAAAGCAGCTTTCTGTGCTGTAACTCCCGAGGTGTATACACTGCCAATCCATTTAGTGCTCGGAAACTGTGCAGTTGTAGTGCTCTTAAAAAATCCACCTTGATGAGAGGCGTAGCACTTTTTGCCCCGGGGTTACAGTGTTGCGGTGCCAGTGTAGACACCGTGGTCAATTTACTGCGCTGCGATTGGCCTCCGGGAAGTGTTCCACAATGCCTGTTCTCACCTCTCTGGTCATCTGTTTGAACTCTACTGCCCTGCCCTCAGGTGACCAACTGTCACCCCCACCCAGTACATTCCTTTGCGAATTTGAAAGTCCCCTTCTTGTTTGTTTGTTTGTTTGTTTGTTAGTTTGTTGTGTGCAGTGGTCTCCGCATATCTTTCCAGGTGGCCATTCCTCCTCCATGCACCAGGTGATCTCCCGCTTGGAGCAATACTGAGCTGCTGGACCTCATCAGCATTTAGGGAGAGGAAGCTGTGCAGTCCCAGCTGCGCTACAGCCGTAGGAATTATGATACCTACAGACAGATTTCATGATGCATGATAGAAGGGGGCCATGACCGGGACACACTGCAGTGTAGGGTAAAAGTGAAGGAGCTGTGGAGCACCTACCACAAGGCGTGGGAGGCAAACTGCCGCTCTGGTGCTGCGCCCACGAGCTGCCAGCTCTACAGTACTTGGACAAAGAGGGGGAGGGGGACCCAGAGACAGAGGACGGCTCCGATGCCAGAGAGACATGCAGTGAGGAGCTCTTTTCTACCCCGGAGGAGCCTAGCCAGTCACAGCAGTCGGATCTTGGCGAAGCACAAACAGGAGAGGAGGCCCCTGGTAAGTGGATCTGATTTTGGGAATTGCTGAAGCGATTTGTTGGGGGCAGGAGGATAGCAGAAAGCAGGCTTGTCTCCCACCGCATGCCTATTCTGTGTGGCGGAACAGGCTGTTGATAGACTTCCTCACTTCACTGAAATCTCCTTCAGATATTTCCAGGAAACTCTCATGGAGATACTGGGCAATCTGCTGCCGCAGTTTCCTCAGCAGAGCTGCTTTGTTTCTTGCCCCATTAACAGTAACTTTCCTGCGCCACTGTGCGGGAACCATAGCTGCACACAGGCAAGCCGCTTAGGGGCCAGGGCGGAAGCCGCAGGCTTGGAGAAGATCCTCCTTTGATTCCTTGCTCACCCTCAACAGTGAGATTTCATAATGAACACAGATTGTGGAAAGTGTGGGGACAGGAATAATGATCAAGCCCCCCCCCTTCCCCCCACAGTGCTAGCTCTCTCGAAGAGCCACATGCCTGGTGTACAACAGGGTCCAGGAAGAGTGATTCACCCTGGTCCTGTGGCTACTCAGCATTTTGGGGGTCTTGTAGCTCGTGTGCTTGCTTGAGGTCAGCCAGTTAGTGACAGGTGTGAGAGTACGGGCTGTGTTTTAAAGCACTGAATCAGTGTTGTCTGTGTTGCAAACAATACTGCTTCTATAAAATGTTGCATTTAAACTTCACAGAGATGACCTTGGGAGGCCAGCCCCCCTTATCGGCAGCAGAACGGCTGTGCAGTATTAGAAAGTGACCATGAAGAACTAAGGAGGACTTTCTCTGTGAGGTTATGATGCACTCCACCTCTGAGAAACGGGAATTGAAGGAGTTGTGGGACAGCAAGAAGAGGACCGTAAGGAGAACGTGGCACACCAGAAAGAAGCAACGGAGTGGACACGCTCCAAGTGGACATGCTCCAGGCGATGCTTGCTCTTTGAACCGAGCAGCTCCGCACTCGCCCTCCCCAGCAGACACTGTCACAAAACTCTTTCCCATGAGCCCCCACCCCCCACACCACCAACACACTTTTATCAACCTCCTGGCTCCACACTCTACCTTCAGCATTCGACTCCTCTCTCCTCACAGTCTAGCAGTGTGGATTCCCACTACCCTCAACACCCATCCCTCTGCAGTTTGGCCCTGCTGAAGTACAGCATGCGCTGTATTGTACTCTGAAGGAGAAGGCTGGGTACGATCCCTGGATATATGCAAATCTGTAGCCGTCCTGGGGCCTCTTCTCCTCTGGAAACCTTCCGTTCCCCCCTCCCTGCTGATGTATTTTTGTCCTTTGACTCTCTCTTCCAGTTGTTTTTTAATAAAAGAATTGTGTTGGTTTGAAAACAATCTTTATTCTATTAAGTGAAAGCAAAAAGAGCACCGCAAAGCAACACACAATTATGTTGAACCTCCATCATGTGCACCAGTCACCTCTTAGCATTACAAGCACCGCAATCTCTAGCATAGTAGCAAATATGGGGAAGAGATGGCCAGCCCTCTGTAGAGATAGAGGTGGTTAGGGACTATTTAGAAAAGCTGGACGTGCACAAGTCCATGGGGCCGGATGAATTGCATCCGAGAGTGCTGAGGGAATTGGCGGCTGTGATTGCAGAGCCCTTGGCCATTATCTTTGAAAACTCGTGGCGAACGGGGGAAGTCCCGGATGACTGGAAAAAGGCTAATGTAGTGCCCATCTTTAAAAAAGGGAAGAAGGAGGATCCTGGGAACTACAGGCCGGTCAGCCTCACCTCAGTCCCTGGAAAAATCATGGAGCAGGTCCTCAAAGAATCAATCCTGAAGCACTTAGAGGAGAGGAAAGTGATCAGGAACAGTCAGCATGGATTCACCAAGGGAAGGTCATGCCTGACTAATCTAATCGCCTTTTATGATGAGATTACTGGTTCTGTGGATGAAGGGAAAGCAGTGGATGTATTGTTTCTTGACTTTAGCAAAGCTTTTGACACGGTCTCCCACAGCATTCTTGTCAGCAAGTTAAGGAAGTATGGGCTGGATGAATGCACTATAAGGTGGGTAGAAAGCTGGCTAGATTGTCGGGCTCAACGGGTAGTGATCAATGGCTCCATGTCTAGTTGGCAGCCGGTGTCAAGTGGAGTGCCCCAGGGGTCGGTCCTGGGGCCCGTTTTGTTCAATATCTTCATAAATGATCTGGAGGATGGTGTGGATTGCACTCTCAGCAAATTTGCGGATGATACTAAACTGGGAGGAGTGGTAGATACGCTGGAGGGGAGGGATAGGATACAGAAGGACCTAGACAAATTGGAAGATTGGGCCAAAAGAAATCTAATGAGGTTCAATAAGGATAAGTGCAGGGTCCTGCACTTAGGATGGAAGAATCCAATGCACCGCTACAGACTAGGGACCGAATGGCTCGGCAGCAGTTCTGCGGAAAAGGACCTAGGGGTGACAGTGGACGAGAAGCTGGATATGAGTCAGCAGTGTGCCCTTGTTGCCAAGAAGGCCAATGGCATTTTGGGATGTATAAGTAGGGGCATAGCGAGCAGATCGAGGGACGTGATCGTTCCCCTCTATTCGACACTGGTGAGGCCTCATCTGGAGTACTGTGTCCAGTTTTGGGCCCCACACTACAAGAAGGATGTGGATAAATTGGAAAGAGTACAGCGAAGGGCAACAAAAATGATTAGGGGTCTAGAGCACATGACTTATGAGGAGAGGCTGAGGGAGCTGGGATTGTTTAGTCTGCAGAAGAGAAGAATGAGGGGGGATTTGATAGCTGCTTTCAACTACCTGAAAGGGGGTTTCAAAGAGGATGGCTCTAGACTGTTCTCAATGGTAGCAGATGACAGAACGAGGAGTAATGGTCTCAAGTTGCAATGGGGGAGGTTTAGATTGGATATTAGGAAAAACTTTTTCACTAAGAGGGTGGTGAAACACTGGAATGCGTTACCTAGGGAGGTGGTAGAATCTCCTTCCTTAGAGGTTTTTAAGGTCAGGCTTGACAAAGCCCTGGCTGGGATGATTTAACTGGGACTTGGTCCTGCTTTGAGCAGGGGGTTGGACTAGATGACCTTCTGGGGTCCCTTCCAACCCTGATATTCTATGATTCTATGATTCTATGAAATATTAGTGGCTTTCAGCTTCAAATTGCTGCCTCAAGGCATCCCTGATCATTATGGCCCCGCGCTGTGCCCCTGTAATAGCCCTGGTCTCCAGCTGTTCAAACTCAGCCTTCAGGCACTGAGCCTCTGCAATCCAGCCCTGAGTGAAGCTTTCACCCTTCCCTTCACAATATTATGGACCGTACAGAACGTAGCAATAAGCATAGGAATATTGTCATTGGCCATGTCCAGCTTCCCATACAGGCTTCACCAGCAGGCTTTTAAATGGCCAAATGCACACTCCAACAGTCACTCTGCACTTGCTCAGCTTGCTGTTGAACTGCTCCTTGCTGCTGTCAAGTTTCCCTGTATATTGCTTCATGGGGGTAGGTCGGGTCTCCCAGGATCACAATGGGCATTTCGACTTCTGCTACAGTGATCTGGGATGGGAAGAAAGTCCCTGCTTACAGCTTCTTAAACAGGCCAGTGTTCCGAAAGATGCATGCTTCATGCACGTTTCCAGATCAGCCTGCATTAGTGTCCGTGAAATGCCCACGGTGATCCACAAGCTCCTGGAGAACTATTGAGAAATATCCCTTGCGATTAATGTACTTAGTGGCTAGATGGTCTGGGGCCAGAATTTGAATGTGCTTGCTATCTGTCGCCTCTCCACAGTTAGGGAAGCCCATTTGTGCAAAGCCATCCACAATGTCATGCATGTTGCCCAGAGTCATGGTCTTTTGGAGCAGGATGCGATTAATGGCCCTGCACACTTCCATCAACATGACTCCAGTGGTCGATTTTCCCACTCTGAACTGGTTAGTGACCGATCGGTAGTTGTCTGGAGTAGCCAGCTTCCACAGTGCAATCGCCCCACGCTTCTCCAGTAATAGGGCAGCTCTCAGTCTCATGTCCTTGCGCTGCAGGGCTGGGGTGAACTCATCACACAGTCCCATTAATGTGGCTTTCCTCATGCGAAAGTTCTGCAGCCACTGCTTGTCATCCCAGACATGCATCATGATGTGATCCCACCACTCAGTGCTTGTTTCCCAAGCCCAAAAGTGGCGTTCCACTGCGGTCAGTACCTCCATGCCACAAGCAATTTCATGTTGTTGCTACTACACATAGTGAGATCAACATCGCACTCCTCTTGCCTTTATAGTTTAAGGAATAACGCCACTGCCGCTCGTGACGTGTTGGTCAGAGCGAGCATCATACTGGTCAGCAGTTGGGGATCCATTCCTGTAGCCTGAAAGAAGCAGGGCAGGGTGCGCAATACACAAACCATTGAAAGATGGTGCCAAGTGCAGACAGAAGCATAGGGATTGCTGGGATGCAAAGCAATGCACCATGGGGCATTGGGACTGGACCCAGGATGCCCGGCGACCTCCTCAGCCTTCTCACAAGACTTAGTGGCAAAAAAGAAAGAGGGGCTCTGTGAGATAGCTGCCCAGAGTGCATCACTTCAAATAGCACAGCAAATGCTGCAAGTGTGAACACGCGACTGCGGAGGCAGCCGTCAGTGTGAACATGCAACAGTGATTTTCCTTCTGCTCTCTCTGAGCGGCTCTGTAACTGCTGGCGCTGTAACTTTGCTAGTATAGACGTGCCCTTAGACTCCACAAAGGTGAAGGCTTTTCTACTACAAGCTACGTTCGAAGCTTTACGGGACTTAGTGCTATATCTGACAGCATACACTGTCATAGAATTATAGAATATCAGGGTTGGAAGGTACCTCAGGAGGTCATCTAGTCCAACCCCCTGCTCAAAGCAGGACCAATCCCCAACTAAATCATCCCAGCCAGGGCTTTGTCAAGCCTGACCTTAAAAACTTCTAAGGAAGGAGATTCCACCACCTCCCTAGGTAACGCATTCCAGTGTTTCACCATCCTCCTAGTGAAAAAGTTTTTCCTAATATCCAACCTAAACCTCCCCCACTGCAACTTGAGACCATTACTCCTTGTTCTGTCGTCTGCTACCACTGAGAACAGTCTACACCCATCCTCTTTGGAACCCCCTTTCAACATGGAACCCCCTTTAAGGTAGCTGAAAGCAGCTATCGAATCCCCCCTCGTTCTTCTCTTCCGCAGACTAAACAATCCCAATTACCTCAGCCTCTCCTCATAAGTCATGTGTTCTAGTCCCTTAATCATTTTTGTTGCCCTCTGCTGGAAGCTTTCCAGTTTTCCACATCCTTCTTGTAGTGTGGGGCCCAAAACTGGACACAGTACTCCAGATGAGGCCTCACCAATGTTGAATAGAGGGGAACAATCACGTCCCTCGATCTGCTGGCAGTGCCCCTACTTGTACATCCCAAAATGCCATTTGCCTTCCTGGCAACAAGGACACACTGTTGACTCATATCCAGCTTCTCGTCCACTGTAACCCCTAGGTCCTTTTCTGCAGAACTGCTTCCTAGCCATTCGGTCCGTAGTCTGTAGCGGTGCATGGGATTCTTCCGTCCTAAGTGCAGGACTCTGCACTTGTCCTTGTTGGACCTCATCAGATTTCTTTTGGCCCAATCCTCTAATTTGTCTAAGTCCCTCTATATCCTATCCCTATTCTCCAGTATATCTACCTCTCCTCCCAGTTTAGTGTCATCTGCAAACTTGCTGCAGGTGCAATCCACACCATCCTCCAGATCATTTATGAAGATATTGAACAAAACCGGCCCCAGAACCGACCCTTGGGGCACTCCACTTGATACCGGCTTCCAACTAGACCTTTTGAGCCTGACAATCTAGCCAACTTTCTATCCACCTTATCGTCCATTCATCCAGCCCATATTTCTTTAATTTACTGGCAAGAATACTGTGGGAGACAGTGTCAAAAGCTTTGCTAAAGTCAAGGAACAACATGTCCACTGCTTTCCTTTCATCCACAGAGCCAGTTACCTTGTCATAGAAGGCAATTAGATTAGTCAGGCATGCCTTGCCCTTGGTGAATCCATGCTGATTGTTCCTGATCACTTTCCTCTCCTCTAAGTGCTTCAGAATTGATTCCTTGAGGACCTGCTCTACGATTTTTCCAGGGACTGAGGTGAGGCTGACTGGCCTGTAGTTCCCAGGATCCTCCTCCTTCCCTTTTTTAAAGATGGGCACTACATTAGCCTTTTTCCAGTCGTCCGGGACTTCCCCTGATCGCCATGAGTTTTCAAAGATAATGGCCAATGGCTCTGCAATCACATCCGCCAACTCCTTTAGCACTCTTGGATGCAGCGCATTTGGCCCTATGGACTTGTGCTCGTCCAGGTTTTCTAAATAGTCCCGAACCACTTCTTCCTCCACAGAGGGCAGGTCATCTCCTCCCCATGCTGTGCCGCCCAGTGCAGGAGTCTGGGAGCTGACCTTGTTCATGAAGACGGAGGCAAAAAAAGCATTGAGTACATTAGCTTTTTCCACATCCTCTGTCACTAAGTTGCCTCCCTCATTCAGTAAGGGGCCCACACTTTCCTTGACTGACTTCTTGTTGCTAACATACCTGAAGAAACCCTTCTTGTTACTCTTAACATCTCTTGCTAGCTGCAACTCCAGGTGTGATTTGGCCTTCCTGATTTCACTCTTGCATGTCCGAGCAATATTTTTATACTCTTCCCTGGTCATTTGTCCAATCTTCCACTTCTTTTAAGCTTCTTTTTTGTGTTTCAGATCAGCAAGGATTTCACTGTGAAGCCAAGCTGGTCGCCTGCCATATTTACTATTCTTTCTACACATCGGGATGGTTTGTCCCTGTAACCTCAATAAGGATTCTTTAAAATACAGCCAGCTCTCCTGGACTCCTTTCCCCCTCATGTTGTTCTCCCAGGGGATCCTGCCCATCAGTTCCCTGAGGGAGTCAAAGTCTGCTTTTCTGAAGTCCAGGGTCTGTACTTAGCTGCTCTCCTTTCTTCCCTGTGTCAGGATCCTGAACTCGACCATTTCATGGTCACTGCCTCCCAGGTTCCCATCCACTTTTGCTTCCCCTACTAATTCTTCCTGGTTTGTGAGCAGCAGGTCAAGAAGAGCTCTGCCCCTAGTTGGTTCCTCTAGCACCTGCACCAGGAAATTGTCCCCTACACTTTCCAAAAAACTTCCTGGATTGTCTGTGCACCTCTGTATTGCTCTCCCAACGGATATCAGGGTGATTGAAGTCTCCCATGAGAACCAGAGCCTGTGATCTAGTAACTTGTGTGAGTTGCCAGAAGAAAGCCTCTTCCACCTTATCCCCCTGGTCCGGTGGTCTATAGCAGACTCCCACCATGACATCACCCTTGTTGCTCACGCTTCTAAACTTAATCCAGAGACTCTCAGGTTTTTCTGCAGTTTCATACTTGAGCTCTGAGCAGTCATACTGCTCCCTTACATACAATGCAACTCCCCCACCTTTTGTGCCCTGCCTGTCCTTCCTGAACAGTTTATATCCATCCATGGCAGTACTCCAGTTATGTGAGTTATCCCACCAAGTCTCTGTTATTCCAGTCACATCATAATTCCTTGACTGTGCCAGGACTTCCAGTTCTCCCTGCTTGTTTCCCAGGCTTCTTGCATTTGTGTATAGGCACTTGAGATAAGTCGCTGATTGTCCCTCTTTCTCAGTATGAGGCAGGAGCCCTCCCCCTCGCGCTCCTGCTCGTATTTCCTCCCGGTGTCCCACTTCCCCACTTACCTCAGGGCTTTGTTTTTGTTCCCCTGGTGAACCTAGTTTAAAGTCCTCCTCACTAGGTTAACCAGCCTGCTTGCGAAGATGCTCTTCCCTCTCTTCGTTAGGTGGAGCCCGTCTCTGCGTAGCACTCCCCCTTCTTGCAACACCATCCCATGGTCAAAGAATCCAAAGCCTTCTCTCCAACACCCCCTGCGTAGCCATTCGTTGACTTCCACGATTCGACGTTCTCTACCTAGGCCTTTTCCTTCCACAGCAATACACCACTGCCTCAGTCTTCTCGGTCGGATGGCACCATATACCTTGGTAGTTCAGCATGCCAGATTACACCTCAGAAAGCTGCAGGCATGGCTAGCATCAGTGCATTCCCCAAGTTGCCACCATTTAGAGAAAATGGTTTGAGTGCCAACATTAGTTTTGTCATCTCTAGATTGGTGGGTGGACCCTCTAAAAGTTTGCGTGGGGGATTCCCTTTCTTACCCCACTACCAACTCTTATTCTCATCACAGATGTGTCTCCTCTGGGTTGGGGAGCTCATATGGGGTCCCTGCAGACTCAAGGTCTTTCATCATTTCGAGATTTAGAGACTCTCATAAACATCAGGGTGTTAAGAGTAGTACGTTTAGCCTGTGTGGCCTCCCTCCCCACATAGTGGGGGAAAAAAATAATTCTGACAGTTTGACAGGTAATGTTTATATAAACAGGATGGGCAGGAAGTAGTTTGCCTCGGAGACTTCTGTATAGACAACTTAGTTCATTTCAGAGCTGCTTACCTTCCAGAGAAACAGACCACGTTAGCGGATTAGCTGAGCAGATCCTTCTGCAATCAGCGTCAGTGGTCACTACATCCATATGTGGTCAGGTCCATCTTCCAACTCTGGGGGACTCCCAAGTGAACAAGGAATGTCAGCAGCTCTGTTCCCAAGGGAGACTCAGCCAAGGCTTGCTGACAGATGCCTTTCTTCTGTCCTGGAAGAAGTCTCTCCTGTGTGCTTTCCCTCTGATTACTTTCCTTCCCAGAGACCTCTTAAAGTGAAACAAGACCATGCTCATCTCTTCCTTATAGCACCAGCGTTTCCTTATTAATACTGGTACTTGACCCTGATATCGTTGTTGGTTACACTGCCCATTGGATCCAGACGTAATTTCCCAGGACCATGAGCGCCTGTTTCATCCCAGTTTGGCAGCATGGATGCTTTTATGACTGACACCCTTTGAAAAGTCCTTCTCAAACGATATTCAGAAAGTGCTTTTGAATAGCATAAAACCCTCAACTAAGAGCACTTTCCTGGTGTGAAGTGGAAGCACTTCTCCACCTGGTGTTGTGTGAAAGGCGTATTTCCCTAGCGGGTACCCTTGGGCCTCATGCTGGATTGTCTACTATATCTAAAACAGAGTTTGCTATTAACTCAGTAAAGATGCATTTAGTGGCTAATTCAGCCCTCAATGTCTTGGTGGATGATAGATCCCTTCACACACCATCATCACCCAATTCCTACCGTGCTTGGTCAGATTATACCTCCCCATTCAAGACCACATCCTTCCTTGGGATCTGAACTTAATTCTAGCAAAATTCATTGGGACCCCACTTTGAGCCCCTGGTAGCTTGTTCCCTCTTTCACCTTTCCATGAAGGTAGCATTTCTCATGGCACTTAACTTAGCCAGAAGGGTGGGAGAGTTGAGAGCTCAGGTGTCAGAGCCCCTCTACGGTTTTCCATAAGGAGAAAATACATCTCCATCCTCATCCAAAACTTCTCACGAAAGTAGTCTCTAATTTTCATGTTAACCAAGCAAAAATCTGCTTGCCCATGTTCCTTCCAAAACTCCATGCACATAGGGATGAGGAAAAGCTTCACTCCTTGGATGCAAGAAGGGCTTTAGCTTTCTACCTGGACTGGACTAAATCTTTTAGATCCTCTATGCAGTGGTTTGTAGCAGTTGCAAACAGAGCTAAGGGCTAAACAGTTTCCGCTCAGAAAATCTCATCTTGGATCTCTTCATGTATTCGTTTATGCTACCCACTGGCTAATACAATCCCTCCAGCTAGAGTATTGGCACATTCTACCAAAGCGCAGGCACCTTTTGCAGCTTTACAATCTGCACTTGCATCAAGAGACATTTGTAAAGCAGCCTCTTGGTCTTCAGTCCACACTTTTACTTCTCATTATGCCATTTCCTGTCAGTCCAGAGACAGTGTCATTTTCAGATGGATGGTCTTACAATCTCTGTTCAGGTAGACTCCGAACCCACCTCCATGTGTCTTTGATTGTTACCTACAGTGGAATGGATGTGTGCAATCACTTGAAGAAAAAAAAATATTACCTACTGTTCTGTCACTGTTCTTTAAGATGGGTTGCACATGTGCATTCCACACTGGAGTCTGTCCAGTATGAAGGAACTGAGAGGGGTTGGGGTGGCTCTGCCCTTTTATACCAGCATGCAGTAGCGTGTGGCAATAGAGGGCGCTCCTGCAACTCTGATTGGTGCCACTGAGGGACAAAAATCTCCAACATCTGTGCATGGGGCATGCATGCATCTACAGTGGAATGTACATGTGTGACACATCTTAGAGAACAACAGTTTCAAAAAGGTAGGTACCCTTTTTTAATATAATTTTTTGTTTGTTATATGTTTACTTCTAATGTACAGCACTCTCAATTGTTTAATATTAAAATTTAGGAATAGTAGTTACTCCTTGTAACAAAGTATTTGGAGTTAATACCAAAAATTATCTCCACTCATCTTCCCAGTGTTTGTATTTTCTGATCTTATGGTGGATGATCAGTCGGGGTATCCCAGAGAATTCAGAGAGAAATATATCATGTCAAAGACTTTGGGAAGGTAAGCACCATACTTAGTAAAATACTTAGGACTTATTTTCCTTTAGTTTTGTGTGAATGGTATTTGAACTGTAACTAGTATTAACTATTTGCTATTATTTTAGTACTGTTTCAATAATGCTATCCTAGGCACTGTGGTAATAGAAACAAAAACATGGTGCTTTACAGACTAATAAAAGACGAAGGGCCAGATTCTCTCATCCTCTTCCAGCCACTTTTTGCCACTTAGGTGAAATTTGGCCTTAACTGACCAGCTGAGAATTCTCTCAATGCAGGGCAGTTTTCACCTGGCATATATCAGTGTAAGTGTTCCTTTGCCAGCAGCCCCACCATATCCTGGCAAAATGGGCAGGAGTTGGGTGGAGCACAGCTGAATTATGTCAATTCACAGCTTGTTTATTTTCCATTAGAGGAGATCATAGCCGGTTAGCATAGCCTCTAAAATGCTTTAACTTAGATTAATAGATCAATGCTGGTGCTTATGCAGGGGCATTATGCTATATATTATAAACTTGGATGCTAATATAATTATACAGGGGAGTCAGACTATGTGATCACAATGGTCCCTCTGACTTTCTAATAAATTAATAATATACTGTGAGAATCAAGGAGGTATATCTTGCTTCCTAATGCACTCAGTTCAGGGAGTGTGTCTGTGCAGGAGAGAATCTGGGTATGGACCCATGTCCCGTTGTGTTTACATTAAGATTAGTGTATGAGGGAAATGGGCAAACACTTGCTAAATGTGTGTGGGGAGAAACTGAAGACAAGATAATGTGGTTACTGAGGTGATTTTGATTTTTTTTTTTTAATCTGTCCTTCACTGTAGTTTCCTTCTGCTTTCCAGGGAGCACTTGTGTATGCAAATAAAGCTGTTAAAAGGAGGAGGTAGGATTTGAAGGCCTTGTTGAAGAAGTTTATTTTGCGGAGAGTATTTGAAAAATTTTAGCATCAGTGATAGACAGTAGTTTACATTCTGTAGTGTTCTCCCTTGTAGAATTTTTCTGAGGTGTTAATAGGACAAATTAATTTTTCACTGCAAAGAATTCTTACTCCTTAATGCAAAGTCCTCTTTTCAGTTGCCTGTCTTGTAAGTGGTTAGTTACTGCCTATTTGAAATATGGTACCTCTGAAAGTAAGTTTCCAACGCTGTCTGTAAAATAAGTCTTCTGTTCTGAATGTCCAAGGGTGAAATAGGTGGCTAACAGCACTCGTGCTAAATCTGAAATTTAGCAGATTTGTTGATTCATTCCCAATCTATATGGCTTCGACATCTCTTATTCCACTGCTGGGCCATCAGAGTACGGGCTCCTCGGATTGCTGGGATTATAGCTGCCCGTTTGCTAGTTTCAGCTCTGAATGATGAAAACAGTTAAAACTGGAACTCTGAATTATGACACACAGGTAGACCTATTTTCCTTAAAACAGCCGGGTTTGGTTCTCATGCTTCTAATTGACTTGGGTTTAAAACTTACTTTTAATTGTGAAACTCAAATATATGATTGGATACTCACAGGTTTCAGAGTAGCAGCCGTGTTAGTCTGTATTCGCAAAAAGAAAAGGAGTACTCGTGGCACCTTAGAGACTAACAAATTTATTAGAGCATAAGCTTTCGTGAGCTACAGCTGCATCCGATGAAGTGAGCTGTAGCTCACGAAAGCTTATGCTCTAATAAATTTGTTAGTCTCTAAGGTGCCACGGGTACTCCTTTTCTTTTTGTGGATACTCACAGTTCTTCTTCGAGCGCTTGCTCACGTCGATTCCATTCTAGGTATGTGCATGCCCACGTGCGTGATCGTTGGAGATTTTTGCCTTAGTGGTATCCGTAGGGCCAATTGTGACCCCTTCCGGAGTGCCACGTTCATGCAGTGGTATATCAGGCATTGTCTGTCCTCCTCCTTCTCAGTTCCTTCTTATCGCCCATAGTGGTTAGTTGGAGTGCCTTTCTTGCTTAACAAGAGCTAGTGTTTTTTTTTTCCTACAAACTTTGTGCCTTAGGGCCTTTTGTAAATAGTTTGTATAGTGTTTAAGTAGTTGTTAAGTGTAGTTGTTAGGGGCTGAAAAGAAGTATCTTGTTCTGGCCAAAGGGTCACAAGCAGGGTCACACCTCCTCGACCCCCAAGAACAAAGAGGCCAAAACGCTCAAACTCTTTGGGAGAAAAATTTATTCAACTACCAGTTTACAATTTCGGATGGTGAGTCATCAAGTACTGTTGGGCAGATATAATTTTAATCTTTGGGACGGCCTCAAAAAGTTTTAGAATCCCTCCTTCAGAGTTTGGTTCCAAATAATAACAGACAGAACAAAGTAAATTATCAAACAAAATAAAATAAAACACGCAAGGCTAAGCCTAATACAGTAGGAAACTAAATTAAAATAAATCTCACCCTCAGAGATGTTCCAATAAGCTTCTTTGACAGACTGGCCTCCTTCTAGTCTGGGTCCAGCAATCACTCATACCCCTGTAGCTACTGTCCTTTGTTCCATTTCTTTCAGGCATCGTTTGGGGTGGAGAGGCTATCTTTTGAGCCAGCTGAAGATAAAATGGAGGGGTTTCCCAGGGGTTTATGTAATCTCTCTCTTGTGGGTGGAAACCCCTCTATCCCACTGTGTAGAATTACAGCTACATGATGGAGTTTCGGAGTCATGTGGGCAAACCACATGACTCAGTTCTTTACAGGCCAATGCCATTCTCCACATGCTAGTTTGAATGTTCCCAGGAAAGTTCAGATGTGCATTGGTGTCTATCAAGGTCCATTGTTAGCCAAGTACTCCCAATTACTTGAATAACCCCTTCACATTATGTTGACCAGATTTGCCTTAGATGCTTCCTACAGCAAACACTTTAAATACAAACATAGAGCCAACGCTCATAACTTCAGATATAAAAATGATGCATGTATACGAATAGGATGAATACATTCAGTAGAACATAACCTTTGAAAAGATACGTTACATGGCGTATGTAGCCATTTGTCATATTTACATTCATAAGCATATTTCTATAAAGCATTATGGGGTGCAACGTCACACACGAACACCAGTTCGACACATAGTTTATTGGAGTGGTTCTCGACTGCACGTGGGCCAGGGCCTTCCTCTTGGAAACACATTTTCAGGCCATGTCGAACTTGATTTCTCACGTAAGGAGCTATCCGCTCACCATGGCCCACACCTGCCTGTGATTGATGGGCACATGGCCACGTGTATGTACATGGTCATCCATGCTCGACTTCATCTTCAGCCTCTGCAAGCGTGGCTGGTCTCGGTCTATATCCCCAGCAGGCACCTCCTGTCCCTCTGTCGGAGTTGTCGGCAATTAGGAACTGAAAGGGCGTAGGGCTGGCGGCGCTGGTTATACCAATGCATGAGCGCAGCACTCCAGGGCATGCCATTGCCGGCCCTACGGAAACGGCTAAAGCAAAAATCTCCTACGACCGCACACATGGGTGCTCACACATCTAGAATGGAAGAGACATGAGCAACATATCTCAAAGAACAACAGTTACGAAAGGTAGGTAACCATTTTTTTAGGAACAGAAAGTCAGGTTTGAAATAGTTTGCATGTTACTTTCTGAATCAGTATCCCTTCTCTACCCCATTGTTGCAAGCAGGGGGAAGAACTGAAGGTCAGAGTATAACCCCTTGTGGGACATCACTATTTGGGTCCTCAAGCAAAAAAGAGAGTAATGGTGACCTCATTTTTTTTTATATATAAAATGTCTTTAAAGTGGAATTTTCCCCCAAAGTCTTTGTAGATTGTAAAAGAGCAGCGAAGTGAAAATAGAAGTCTGAGTGGATTTGTATGGATTTCCTCATATAATCTCATAATCAAAAATAAATGTGTTGCTATACCTACTGCTCAGTGTTGTGCAACCTTGTGGTGCAGGACTTTATGTATTATAATGTCCTTTTGCCACTGGGCTATATTAGTGGGGGCTGGGTGGGCTTTGTGAGCTTAAGTCAAAACCGTAGAGAGACATTTTGAGAGTTTGTTGTTGTGTTTTTAGCCATTTGTGCAGCTGAAATGCCAACAGTGCTTGTCCTCTGTATTCTCTTAATAGCTTTCAGTTTGGAGTTTTGGTTGTAATTTGATTTCTGTATTAGAACATTGGTGGCTACCAGCATCTATCCTAATCTAATGCACACCCAGTCGGCTGCATTCAAAGGGTTAGGAGACAGCAGCATTCTAATCACATGTAATACTCAGGTAGCAAACGCCTTCTGTGTTTGATCTATTTTTATTTGTCACCAACATATTGAAAAGTGCTTGCAAGCTTTAACATAACTAATTTTTTATATTAGTGGTGCCTGTGGAGAGGTTAAATTGGCATTTGAGAGGACCACGTGTAACAAAGTTGCTGTAAAGATAATCAATAAACGGAGATTTATAACAAGCGCTGTGAGTGACACAGTAAGTATCTATTTTTTGGCTATCTTGCAGTGATTCTGAAGTATTCCTTTGTGAACATTATAAATGTTTGTTGCTATAATTTAAGGTTTTCTGGATTCAGATGTATATTTGTAATGTGTGAAGTTGTGTACATTTATATTTAAAAAAATAAATCAAACCACACCATTTGTAGGACATTAAATGTATTAAACAATTAAGAGTAGTTAATGTCTAATGCAAATGGTCTTGGTGTTAAATATGGCTAGATGCAGACTCTTTTTGTTACTTCTCCTCTGAGATGGAAGGATCCTTCACTTCTTGTTCGGACAGACTATAGTGAGTTTTTCCAGAGACAGACCGAGATCCAAAAGTATTTTAAAACAAAGCTTATTTAGACAATCAAGAAAAGCTCCAGTTAACTCCACGATAAATGTTACAAGAAATATGCACAGGTCTAAGGGTCTCTAGCTCTGGTAGGCCCAAATCCTGAAAGCGTCAGAAGAGGAGGATTGAAAAAAAAAAATTGCACTTCCAGAGTTCTGTGCCTGCAGTTCCTTCCAGGCTATTTATTTCATCCCTCTCTCCCTTAAACGGTGCATCTCAGACCAGCCACAGCTGTCAGTTTCCTTCTTCGCTTTGTTGATGTTGCTAGGTGCTTATTATCTTACTAGCCAAGAAGATACCCTTTGTATTTGCATCTTGACAATAAGATTTGTACAACTATGCTATTCTGGAAACATTTCTCTGGTATGAGAATAGCCAGTTAGCTACCATGTTTATTTCCCCTTCCTCCCCCCCGCTCTCCTACTGGTAATAGCTCATCTTACCTGATCACTCTCGTTACAGTGTGTATGGTAACACCCATTGTTTCATGTTCTCTATGTATATAAATCCACCCCCTGTGTTTTCCACTGAATGCATCCCATGAAGTGAGCTGTAGCTCATGAAAGCTTATGCTCAAATAAATTTGTTAGTCTCTAAGGTCCCACAAGTACTCCTTTTCTTTTTTTGATTCTGTTGCATTTATAGTTACATTTTTCTTTATATAAACGGTCATTTACTTGTTAAGGGCTTCTTGATTATGGGGTACATACAAAGAAGAAATGGACTATATCTCCCATGATGTACCAAGAAGTGAGACCGTGTTGCATTGTGAAAGATGTAGTCTAACCAGGGAGCCGAACCGTACAAGAGAATGGGAGCCTTAGGCACCCGAACTATAACTCCCATGAGGTATACTGTGGCAGCATTTCAGAATAAATTTATTTTAGTTTGGGGCCAAAATGTTAGATTTTTTGTTTTTTGTCAAATACATCAAAATTTCCCATGGAAGATTTCAAGTTAAGGAATTCTTTTTCTGTTTTTGTTGAAATTTTCAGCAGGAGGTTTTTTTTTTTGTTTTTTTTTTTTCCTGTTGAGTTCTGTTACTTACATTGTAGCCACCTTCAAATTGTTAGGATGGAGCAAATGTATGTTGTGTTTTCATAGGTACATTGCTGCAAAAGTCCATGTATAAACAGTATTACTGCTTGTTCTGTCTGACACTTCAGTTCTCTTTTAAATAGGATTCAGCTTTTAATGTTAATACAGAAATTGAGATTTTGAAGAAAATAAATCATGTGAGTATAGTCTTAAAATCTGTTTTATCTTTTTAATGTATATTCTGATTTTCTTGCTTGCTCATCTTCTTTTGGGGTTTCTATAGTCTGGTAACTAATGCTCCAGTTACAATTAGGAGGAACAGCTTCTTAATTTTAATTTTGTCTTTTCGTGGGTAGCAATGGTCACTTATTTTGCTTATTGTAGATAAGGTTACAAAGCACTTTATGTTCTACCCCATATCTTTATATGCTTGTTGTAACTATTCCAAAACTTGCATCTTTGAAATTGAAGTTTGGATTGAAATTTTCTTTACTTGGTCTCTGTTTGAACCACTGATCAGAAAATAAGACTTTCCTTGATACATCTTTCTGTGAATATTGCTAGATGGCCAAGCTTGCTGACCTAGCTTTGGCCTAGACCAAATCTCCACAGAACCACCCCCCACCATATTTCCACTGAATGCATCCGATGAAGTGAGCTGTAGCTCACAAAAGCTTATGCTCAGATAAATTTGTTAGTCTGTAAGGTGCCACAAGTACTCCTTTTCTTACTTTGGGACAGAGACCCTAATCCACGGTAGTCAATTTTTTCTTTTTCTTTTTTTTTTGTTGTTGTTGTCAAGGTCCAGACTCCAGAGGAAATAATACCAAAAAAAAAATTGATAAGTAAATAAAAACATTTTGGGGTCTATTCAAAAATGTCTGGTGGTCCAGATTAGACCCGTGGTGCACCTATTGACTACCCTTGTCTAGTCAATCAGAACATCCAGTGTGGGAATCTTCACATCTGAGTTAATTCGATAACATTGTTTGAAACTTTCCATTTACTTAAATAAGAAACCCCACAAAAGTAGTACACTTCCAAATATCATAGACACACCATCAATTTGAAATTGAGTAAATTTAATAGAAAAAAATTAAGTCTCATACCTGCTCCTGAATTCCTTTGGCAATTTTAGTGGATTTACTAAATTTTACCCTTTTTCCTGTTTTTTATTTTTTTTTAAATTCTCTCTCCCTTTTGCTGTATGTAAACCCCCCACAAAAGGGGAAGTCAAGTACAGTGGAATAGTATAATTGATTAGACAGAATGCATTGGCAGAGCTATGTGGGAGCTCATCATAAGAATAACAAGGGGGTTTCAGATTGTGATTGAGGTTCATTGAGAGAAATGTTTTGGGGGAAAACTTCCATGGCACATGTCTGCACTAAGCAGACAACTTGTCACATTAGTCTCACTACAATTAATATAAAATTCACTTGCATTTTTTTAAAAAGAGAAATCTATATCAGCAAGGTGTCCTGCCACGTATACTTTGGATAGTGCACTATTCTGAAATTATTTTCTTGGGTAATATTTTCTTGTAATATTAGTTTTCATAAAATGATTGTGTCGTTTTGTTGTTTCCTTCCTCTTTTGCTAGCCCTGCCTAATCAAGATAAAAAACTTCTTTGATGCAGAAGATTATTATATTGTTTTGGAATTGTAAGTAATTTGCATTCAATTTGTTCCAGAGTAAATGTTTTACTGCCATAAATAAAATACTGTAATTTTAATAACTTGAACCTGACTTTATGATGATCTCAGATGCTATCCAAAACCTTGGTAAAACTGGGGATTAGGATAGACAGGAAAGTCATTCTTTTGGAGCTGCAGAAGCACTCCACTCCAGCAGTATTCTCTGCTCTGTCATCCTGATCATTTGCAGCTGATGTGGTGGATCACATAAGTAGAGAGAGTCTCAAAAAGAGCATAGGCCTGGATTATTGAGAGCTTTATTGTTCGAGGTCTGCTTCTTAACCTGGATCTGGAACTTGTTGGGGAGCCAGAGAAGGGTAAATGGGTGGCCAGATGATGAGCCAGTTGCAGCTTCTGCCTGGCCTTCACGGTCAGTCCCAGGTAGTACAATCTGAAGATGATGAGAGCATGGATTGCTGTAGCTGCAGGTTTGTGTGCATAAGAAGGGTGAAGTCTCCTGGTTACCCAAAGAGGATAGAAGGTGTTCCAAGGCTTTGTGCTACCTTGACAAGCAATAGCCAGATGGTCTTTTAGAAGAGGAACTTCCTTGGAATAGTGCTTCTGCTTTCCTGTTAACATCACCTCCATCTTTTCTGGGTTTAGTTTCAGCTAGCTCAAGACCAATTTATTTTTACTGTGCAGGTCATGTTTAAGAATGTATACACATGTGCCCAATGAATGCGTTTCAGAAAATGAATATACTTTACTTTTCATTGGGGTCTTTTCTTTTAGAGAAGCTTTTCAGTCTCAGGCTTTCCCAGTGAGGTCTAACTTCTGAAACCAGTATATTGAATCTCTTTCTGTACTTCTGTTTCAGGATGGAAGGAGGAGAGTTGTATGACAGAGTGTCGAGATCAACCAAGATGAAAGAAGCTACCTGCAAGCTCTATTTTTATCAGATGTTGTTGGCTGTAAAGGTAAATATTCCTGAATGTGTATAAAGAAAAATATGATTTTTCTCTGACTGTACAATCAGTGCATCCGATGAAGTGAGCTGCAGCTCACAAAAGCTTATGCTCAAATAAATTTGTTAGTCTCTAAGTGCCACAAGTCCTCCTTTTCTTTACTTTTATCATTTGTGCTTGCATGTATTTTTACAGTAGTAAATGGAC
Organism: Dermochelys coriacea; assembly: GCF_009764565.3. Lineage (NCBI taxonomy): Eukaryota > Metazoa > Chordata > Testudines > Dermochelyidae > Dermochelys > Dermochelys coriacea. The sequence goes on along the minus strand of NC_050082.1, from coordinate 32,678,517 downwards.
TCTTCTCCTTATTCATAGAAGAGATTTAGGGCAGCGTTCCTTTAGCTGCTACGCTAACCAACCTGGAAGGGATCCATTCTCTTCCACTGGGGTTTTAATCTGGCCCTCAAGTTCCCACTGGGGAGCGGGATCTGGGGCTTGCCCCACTTCGGTGCTTCAGCCGGCGAGCAGGGTCGGCGGCTGTTCCACGCAGCTCCCGGAAGCAGCGGCATGGCCCCCCTCAGGCTCCTACACGTAGAGGTAGCCAGGGGGCTCTGCTCTGCACTCTGCCCTCACCCCAAGCACTGTCAGACCCACCCCCAGAAACTTCCCCCAGCTGCAGGAAGCTCAGCATCCTCTCCTGCTTCTGCCCCCATTGCTCCTCACGTGTGGAGAGAGGGGTCACTGTATGGGGGGACTGTTTCCCCATCCACCCAACCCCTGTGCATCTGGACCTCCCATACCCAGACACCCCCGTCAGGGCTCACCCTGTACAACCAGAAATCCCACCTAGCCATCCAAACCCCACCTCACTGAACCTCAACCCCTGCATCTGGAGCTCCCCTGCCTCCGGACCCCAACCCCTGCAGCCACACCACCCCCTACTTAGCTCCCTGCACTCAAAGCCCCACCCTGATGAGCTCCACCCCCTGCACCACCCTGAGACCCCACATCCAGACCCCCACACCACTGACCCCCAACTAGCTGCACCCAGACTCCCACCAAGCCCCACTCCCTCAGCACCCAGACCCCCTCCCGCCGTTGAGACACCCAGACTCCTCTGCTGAGCCCCAACCACATTCACCTGGAAGCCCCTGCAAAGTCCAATTGCCCCTGCTCCTGGAACCCCCCAAAGAGCCTCTGTGCATCCAGATCCTGCCCCCCCAACGTCTAGACTCCCCCACTGAGCTGCCTGCACCCAGATTGTCTCCCACAGAATCCTCTCACTCCACACCAGGATCCCCCCCACTGAGCCCCTCCACACTTGGATCCTTCCTGGTTGAGCCTGCCTGCCCCACACGTGGTGCTTCTGGCACAGAGGGGCAGGGCCCCAAGGTATTTCTTGGGCAGGCCCAGGCCTTGTGCTGTATCAGGGTCGACTACATCCTCACCACTCAAATTGTGTATCGGGGTGGAGGGTAGGGAGGCTGCAGGGTGATCTGCCACCTGCATACAGCCAGTGGCCAGTGCTCCCCATTGCCATGCTGGAGCCTCTGCATTTATTTATTGACAAATAAAGCTTGCAGAATATTGCAGACTTTTAAAATATGTGCAGAATTTTTAATTTTTTGGTGCAGAATGCCCTCAGGAGTAACAGATGGGACCCCTGTCTCAGTCTGGACTCATCCCTTTCTATCCCTTCAGGTTGGTTTCTTTGTCCCCTCAAGTATTTTCAGCAGTCTTTCTTCTTGGATAGTCAAAAGAGGAGAGTCTAGAATGCCTTCCCTCCCAGCCTTAAATAGAATTTACATAAGGCGGGAAGCCTTTTGGTTCCTAAACTTGACCATTTCCTTCTGCCAGTGGAAAATTACCAGAAGTCCAAGATAGTGTATTAGGTTACCAGACCACCTGACCTAGTAGTGTCACAGTTATGTCCCAGGACACCTCCCAGGAGGCGGAAAGATTAGTATAATCACAGTCTTGTTGTTCCTTCCTAATGGACTACCAAATCTGATGGCCTGTCGTCTGGTGGGTGTCTTCCCAATACATACCCAGTTATAATTGTTACACAGTCTATATTCCTAACTTTAGATACAGAAATGATACATGCATACAAATTGGATAATCACGTACAGTAAATCATAACTTAAAGTACAAACAGTTATGTTATATCCATATCATAATAATATTTCCATAAAGAATATGGAGTATAATGTCACACCCCCACTATATAAATTGTTCCAACACCACTGTGTAGTGGTGTTTGCCTTGGCAAACTAAGGCAGGGAAAAGTACTTAATTTAAGAGGGTTTGAACACAGAAAAAAAGAGTGGCTCTTAATAGCAAAAAAGAGATCAAGGAACAAAATTCCTTAGTGTCATCATGAAGAATCTGTTTTGATAATGTGGCATATGGATGAACTGCAGGGAAGGCATAGCTTTCCGTTCTACATAGTGTACCTGTGGAGATGAGAAGCTGCTGTGTAGCATCTGACAAATATTTTAAATCTTTTTTCAGAGTAGCAGCCATGTTAGTCTGTATTCGCAAAAAGAAAAGGAGTACTTGTGGCACCTTAGAGACTAACAAATTTATTAGAGCATAAGCTTTCGTGAGCTACAGCTCACTTCATGGGATGCATTCAGTGGAAAATACAGTGGGGAGATTTATATACATTGAGAACATGAAACAATGGGTGTTACCATACACACTGTAATGAGAGAGACCACTTAAGGTGAGCTGTTACCAGCGGGGGCGGTGGGGGGACAGACGACATTTTGTAGTGATAATCAAGGTGGGCCATTTCCAGCACTTGACAAGAATGTGGAATAACACTCTGCTTCACTTAGTATGTCAGTAGTCTTAATCATGGAGTCATGACCAACAAGAACATTCTTGTCATCTTCTGGAAATGACCCACCTTGATTATCACTACAAAAGGTCCCGTCACCCCCCCCGCCCTCCTGCTGGTAATAGCTCACCTTAAGTGATCACTTGTTACAGTGTGTATGGTAACACCCATTGTTTCATGTTCTCTGTGTATATATCTCCCCCCTGTATTTTCCACTGAATGCATCCCATGAAGTGAGCTGTAGCTCATGAAAGCTTATGCTCAAATAAATGTGTTAGTTTCTAAGGTACCACAAATACTCCTTTTCTTTTTAAATCTTTTTGTGAACCATATAGCTTCAAATACACACTTCTCAAATGAATCTGTTTGTTACTTGTATCATCATCATTGGAAAGACTTGGAAGTTTACATTTTAATGCATGCATTCTCTGTTTTGTATGCGTGTTTGTTTGCATAGTATCTTCATGAAAATGGTATTATACATCGGGATCTAAAGCCAGAGAATGTGCTACTTTCATCTTCTGAAGAAACTTGTCTTATAAAGGTGAGGAAGAAACTTCTATTTCTGGATTTTTTTTCTTTTATTTTGATGTTCTTTATTCAGAACTTCGGAATGTTCTTCAGCAATTCTTCTCTAAATATTAAATTCCAACACACACGAAAATTTACATAGCATTAAGATTGCTGACGCTCATTCCTAAATAATAGAGGCTAAAAATACAGGAAATCTTGAGTTAAGGTTCTTTCACAAACTTTAGAAATCACTTCCTCTCTCCTGAATATTTCAATCAATACATACACGTCAGTATGAATAAGAATTTTCACCTTTAATATTTCACATAGTAATCAGTGGAATAACACACAAGTGAAGCAGAGTATGTCAGTAGTCTTAATCATGGATTCATGGCCAACATTACTGTAATTATCCATGCTATTTGGTGTTAGGCTGTGTTTTTGCCTGAGAGACTTGAGTAGGTTTGGAAATTGAACCATTGCTCTACATGTAATAGTCTCTCCAGGGTAGCCATGAACCTGTAGTGCTGCTACTTATGCTTTTCCCTAATCTGGAGATAAATAGAATACTTCAAACTGGTGTTAAATCCAGCACTCTTTGCTAGCACTAAAACTGAAACCTCTCTGTCCTAACCCCCCCCCCACAAAATGATTCTCTTGTCCTGCTGACTTTTCTGCTGAAGTCCTCTGCTGGGTAGAGCTTAGTATGTAGTTGTGTACTGGCAAAATGCCTTGGAAATTAGAGCCATAAAGCTCTCTCCTGATACTTGCTGACTAGTATGGTGCATTCTAGTATGTGTTAAAATAAAAACTGATGTAGTGTTATTCTCATAAACAAGATTACAGATTTTGGACAATCCAAGATTCTTGGAGAATCATCACTAATGAGAACATTATGTGGTACTCCCACGTATCTCGCCCCTGAAGTTCTCAATTCACTTGGGACAGCTGGGTATAGCCGTGCTGTGGACTGCTGGAGTTTAGGAGTTATTCTTTTCGTATGGTAAGAAACTTCATGGCTGACAGTTCAACTGAACAGTCATACATGGGTGGAGGTCTTAGGCCTTTATTTAAGTATGTTTGCTAATGAGTACGTGTGTCATATTTTCAATCCTGGAACAGATGTTGTGGAATGCATATTCACATTAAGGTGGATAGAAAGTTGGCTAGATTGTCGGGCTCAACGGGTAGTGATCAATGGCTCCATGTCTAGTTGGCAGCCGGTATCAAGTGGAGTGCCCCAAGGGTCGGTCCTGGGGCCAGTTTTGTTCAATACCTTCATAAATGCTCTGGAGGATGGTGTGGATTGCACCTGCAGCAAGTTTGCAGATGACACTAAACTGGGAGGAGAGGTAGATACGCTGGAGTGTAGGGATAGGATACAGAGAGCCCTAGACAAATTAGAGGATTGGGCCAAAAGAAATCTGATGAGGTTCAACAAGGACAAGTGCAGAGTCCTGCACTTAGGACGGAAGAATCCCATGCACCGCTACAGACTACGGACTGAATGGCTAGGAAGCAGTTCTGCAGAAAAGGACCTAGGGGTTACAGTGGACGAGAAACTGGATATGAGTCAACAGCGTGCCCTTGTTGCCAAAAAGGCCAATGGCATTTTGGGATGTATAAGTAGGGGCATTGCCAGCAGATCGAGGGACGTGATCGTTCCCCTCTATTTGACATTGGTGAGGCCTCATCTGGAGTACTGTGTCCAGTTTTGGGCCCCACACTACAAGAAGAATGTGGAAAATTGGAAAGCTTCCAGCGGAGGGCAACAAAAAAACAAAAAAATCCCCCAGATTAGGGGACTGGAACACATGACTTATGAGGAGAGGCTGAGGGAATTGGGATTGTTTAGTCTGCGGAAGAGAAGAATGAGGGGGGATTTGATAGCTGCTTTCAACTACCTGAAAGGGGGTTCCAAACAGGATGGATGTAGACTGTTCTCAGTGGTAGCAGATGACAGAACAAGGAGTAATGGTCTCAAGTTGCAGTGGGGGAGGTTTAGGTTGGATATTAGGAAAAACTTTTTCACTAGGAGGGTGGTGAAACACTGGAATGCGTTACCTAGAGAGGTGGTGGAATCTCCTTCCTTAGAGGTTTTTAAGGCCTGGCTTGACAAAGCCCTGGCTGGGATGATTTAGTTGGGGATTGGTCCTGCTTTGAGCAGGGGGCTGGACTAGATGACCTCCTGAGGTCCCTTCCAACCCTGATATTCTATGATTCTACAACAGTCAGTCTTTCACTGCTGTAGCAAAAGCTGCATCCTTTATGTTTGTTTCTCTTTTATTTAGCCTGTGTGGATATCCACCATTCAATGAACAAAATACTCAGCTATGTCTGAAAGATCAAATTACCCGTGGAGAATATACATTTATTCCAAGAGAATGGAAGCATGTGTCAGATATGGGTATGTTTACATTACGATGGCTGTAGAAGTATTTTGCTGACCCTCTAAAGTTTCTGCTGTGCTTTAATTGGTATCTTTGGGTACGTCTACATTTCAGCTGGGAGGTGTGAATCCCAGTTCTCACAGAGACACCTGCACTAGCTCTGCTTTAGCTAGTGCACTAAAAATAGTAGCATTGCTGAAGTAGCACCAGCATTGGCTTGGGCTTGTTGCCCAAGTATGTACCCAGGGATCTGAGCTTGCTGATCAATTAAGGTGGGTAGCCTTAATTGATTAGTCTCATTAGAGTTGGTATAGCAACACCCATTTTTTCATGTTCTCTGTGTCTCTCTATGTATCTACTGTATTTTGCACTGCATGCATACGATGAAGTGGGTTTTAGCCCACGAAAGCTTATGCCCAAATAAATTTGTTAGTCTCTAAGGGTATCTCTACACTATGAAATTGGGTCGACTTTATAGAAGTCGTTTTTTATAAATCGTTTTTATATCATCGATTGTGTGTGTCCCCACACAAAATGCTCTAAGTGCATTAACTCAGCGGAGTGCTTCCACAATACCGAGGCTAGTGTCAACTTCCGGAGCATTGTACTTTGGGTAGCTATCCCACAGTTCCCGCAGTCTCTGCCACCCATTGGAATTCTGGATTGAGATCCCAATGCCTAATGGGGCGAAAACATTGTCATGGGTGGTTCTGGGTACGTGTCGTCAGGCCCACCCTCCCTCCCGCCCTACGTGAAAGCAACGGCAGACAATCGTTTTGCACCTTTTTTTCTGGGTTACCTGTGCAGACACCATACCACGGCAAACATGGAGCCTGCTCAACTCACTGTCACCATATGTCTCCTGAGTGCTGGCAGACACGGTACTGCATTGCTACACAGCAGCAGCTCGTTGCCTTGTGGCAGCAGACGGTGCAATAGGCCTGATAGCATTATCATCATGTCCTAGGTGCTCTTGGCCACCTTGGTGAGGTCTGTCAGGAGTGCCTGGGCAGGCATGGGCGCAGGGACATAAATAGAAATGACTCGACCAGGTCATTCTCTTTAGTACTGCTGTCAGTCTTATTATACCATCTTCTGCTGAGCAGCCAGGAGATGAGGATGGCTAGCAGTCCTACTGCACTGTCTACTGCCAGCCTAAGACGTAAAAGATAGATGGAGTGGATCAAAACAAGAAATAGACGAGATTTGTTTTGTATTAATTTGCTCCCTTTCCCTCCCCTCTCTCCATGAAATCAATGACCGACAATCGTTTCGGTGAGGTCTGTCGGGGCACCTTGAAACGTTTAATGGAGATTCAGTCCTGCCTGGAATACCTGGGGGAGGGATAGCTCAGTGGGTTGAGCATTGGCCAGCTAAACCCAGGATTTTGAGTTCAATCCTTGAGGGGGCCATTCTGTGTGACAGTTGTTTTTGCTTCTCCTTGATGTAAAGCCACCCCTTTATTGATTTTAATTCCCTGTAAACCAACCCTGTAAACCATGTCGTCAGTCTCCCTTCACTCCGTCAGAGCAACGGCAGACAAGCCTTCTGCGCCTTTTTTCCGTGCAGACGCCATACTACGGCAAGCATGGAGCCCGCTTAGATCACTTTGGCAATTATGGGGACATTAAACACCACTCGCATTATCCAACACTATATGCAGCACTAGAACCTTCCAAAGCGAAACCGGGAGAGTAGGCGATGTCAGCGTGGTAACGAGAGTGATGAGGACATGGACGCAGACTTCTGTCAAAGCACGGGCCTTGGCAATGTGGGCATCATGGTGCTAATGGGGCAGGTTCATGCTGTGGAACACCAATTCTGAGCCCGGGAAACAAGCACAGACTGGTGGGACGACATAGTGTTGCAGGTCTGGGACGATTCCCAGTGGCTGCGAAACTTGCATGCGTAAAGGCACTTTCATGGAACTTTGTGACTTGCTTTCCCCTGCCCTGGGGCGCAAGAATACCAAGATGAGAGCAGCCCCCACAGTTGAGAACCGAGTGGCAATAGCTCTGTGGAAGCTTGCAACGCCAGACAGCTACCGGTCAGTCGGGAATCAATTTGGAGTGGGCAAATCTACCTTGGGGGCTGCTGTGATGCAAGTAGCCAACGGAATCAAAGATCTGCTGATATCAAGGGTAGTGACACTGGGAAATGTGCAGGTCATAGTGGATGCTTTGCTGCAATGGGATTCCCTAACTGTGGTGGGGCCATAGATGGAACCCATATCCCTATTTTGCCACCAGAGCACCAAGGCGGCAAGTACATAAACCACAAGGGGTACTTTTCAGTGGTGCTGCAAGAACTGGTGGATCACCAGGGATGTTTTATTAACATCAACGTGGGATGGCCGGGAAAGGTACATGATGCTCGCATCTTCAGGAGCTCTGGTCTGTTTCCAAAGCTGCAGGAAGGGACTTACTTTCTGGTCTGGGAAGAAACTGTTGGGGAGTTTGAAATGCCTATAGTTATCCTTGAGGACCCAGCCTACCCCTTAATGCCATGGCCCATGAAGCCATACACAGGCACCCTGGACAGTAGTCAGGAGCTGTTCAACTAAGGCTAAGCAAGTGCAAAATGGTGATAGAATGTGCATTTGGATGTTTAAAAGCACGCTGGTGCGGTTTACTGACTAGCTTAGACCTCAGCAAAACCAATATTCCCACTGTTATTACTGCTTGCTGTGTGCTCCACAATATCTGAGAGTAAGGGGGAGACATTTATGGCGGGGTGGGAGGTCGAGGCAAATCGCCTGGCTTCTGGTTACGCACAGCCAGACACCAGGGCGGTTAGAGGAGCACAGGAAGGCACGCTGCGCATCAGAGAAGCTTTGAAAACCAGTTTCATGACTGGCCAGGCTACGGTGTGAAATTTCTGTTTGTTTCTCCTTGATGTAACACTCCCACCCCTCCCCTTGGTTCACTCTACTTCCCTGTAAGCCAAGCACTCTCTCCTCCCCCCTTCGATCACTGCTTGCAGAGGCAATAAAGTCATTGTTGCTTCACATTCATGTATTCTTTATTAATTCACCACAGAAATAGGGGGATAACTGCCAAGGTAGCCCAGGAGGGGTGGTGGAGGAGGGAAGGACAAGGCCACACTGCACTTTAAAACTTACTGAATGCCAGCCTTCTGTTGCTTGGGCAATCCTCTGGGGTGGAGTGGCCGGAGGCTCTCCCACTGCATTCTTGGGCATCTGGGTGAGGAGGCTATGGAACTTGGGAAGGAGGGCGGTTGGCTACACAGGGGCTGTAGCGGCGGTCTGTGCTCCTGCTGCCTTTCTGCAGCTCAACCATACGCTGGAGTATATTAATTTGATCCTTCAGCTTCCTCAGCATTGAATCCTGCTTCCTGTCATCATGCTGCCGCCACCTGTCATCTTCAGCCTGCCACCTCTCCTCGCATTCATATTGTGCTTTCCTGCACTCTGACATTGTCTGCCTCCATGCATTCGTCTGTGATCTGTCAGTGTGGGAGGACACCACAAGGTCAGAACATTTCATTGCAACTGAGTTTTTTTCGCCTTCTAATCTTTGCTAGCTTCTGGGAAGGAGAAAATCCTGTGATCTTTGAAACACATGCGGCTGGTGGAGGAAAAAAAAGGGACAGTGGTATTTAAAAAGACACATTTTATAGAACAGTGGGTACACTCTTTCATGGTAAACCTTGCTATTAACATTACATACATAGCACATGTGCTTTTGTTACAAGGTCGCATTTTGTCTCCCCCCACCGTGTGGCTAACCCCGCCCCCCGCCACGTGGCTAACAGTGTGGAACATTTCTGTTCAGCCACAGGCGAACAACTCAACAGGAACGGGCACCTCTGAATGTCCCCTTAAGAAAAGCACCCTATTTCAATCAGGTGATCATGAATATCACTCTCCTGAGGATAACACAGAGAGATAAAGAACAGATGTTGTTTGAATGCCTGCAAACATATGCTGCAATGCTTTTTTCTGCAATGATTCCTGATTACGTGCTAGTGGCCTGGCATGGTAAAGTGTCCTACCGTAGTGGACGGAATAAGGCTGGCCTCCCCAGAAACCTTTGGAAAGGCTTTGGGAGTACATCCAGGAGAGCTTTATGGAGATGTCCCTGGAGGATTTCTGCTCCATCCCCAGACACGTTAACCGACTTTTCCAGTAGCTGTACTGGCCGCGAATGCCAGGTCAAATTAATCATTAAACATGCTTGCTTTTAAACCATGTATACTATTTAAAAAGGTACACTCACCAGAGGTTCCTTCTCCGCCTGCTGGGTCTGGGAGGCAGCTTTGGGGGGGGTTCGTGGTGTACTGGGTCCAGGTCCAGTGTGAGAAACAGTTCCTGGCTGTTGGGAAAACTGATTTCTCCGCTTGCTTGCTGTGAGCTATCTTCAACCTCCTCCTCGTCATCTTCCTCGTCCCCAAAACCTGCTTCTGTGTTGCCTCCCACTCCATTGACGGAGTCAAAACACAGGATTGAGGTAGTGGTGGCTGCACCCCCTAAAATGACATGCAGCTCATCATAGAAGCGGCATGTTTGGGGCTCTGACCCGGAGCAGCTGTTCGCCTCTCTGGTTTTTTGGTAGGCTTGCCTCAGCTCCTTAAGTTTAACGCGGCACTGCTTCAGGTCCTTGTTATGGCCTCTGTCTTTCATGCCGTGGGAGATTTTGACAAATGTTTTGGCATTTCGAAAACTGGAACGGAGTTCTGATAGCGCGGATTCGTCTCCCCATACAGAGATCAGATCCCGTATCTCCCATTCGGTCCATGCTGGAGTTCTTTTGCGATTCTGGGACTCCATCATGGTCACTTCTGCTGATGAGCTCTGCACTCAGCTGCAGCTTGCCACGCTTGCCAAACAGGAAATAAGATTCAAAAGTTCGCGGGCCTTTTCCTGTCTACCTGGCCAGCGCATCTGTGTTGAGAGAGCTGTCCAGAGTGGTCACAATGGAGCACTCTGGGATAGCTCCCGGAGGCCAATACCATCAAATTGCGTCCACATTACCCCGAATTCGACCCGGCAAGGCTGATTTCAGTGCTAATCCCGTTGTCAGGGGTGGAGTAAAGAAATCGATTTTAAGAGCCCTTTAAGACGAAAAAAGGGCTTCGTCGTGTGGACGGGTGCAGGGTTAAATCGATTCAATGCTGCTAAATTCGACCTCAACTCCTGGTGTAGACCAGGCCTAAAGTGCCACAAGTACTCTTCGTTCTTTGTACTCAGAACAGTTTTTTAACAGTGAATGTGTGAAATAGCTTACAAAGCAGGAAGTGTTTACTTGTTAATGGAAGAAAACACTTTTGCTAACCCTGAGCTTCCATGCTCTAAAGTGAAATATTTGGATTTATTTTATTAATGTACATCACAATCCTTTGTACTGCCTTAAACACATTGGATAATTTATTTTAAAGTTATGGAGTCATTAGATTATTGGCGTTATGCCAATCACCTTATTTTATTATTTTAGCTTTGGATCTTGTGAAGAAGCTGTTAGTAGTGGATCCAAATAAACGTCTTACAACGGAAAAAGCCTTAGAACATCCTTGGCTTCAGGTATGTGTTGAGACATGTATTTAAAGTACAGTACAGCAATAACATTCTGGGAGGGGTACTGCCTATTTGTTATCGTGTGGCATATATAAGACTTAATTCACAAGAAACATTACGGCTAGTTAGACGAGCTGTATAAGGTGGCTTAGAACAGTCTCTCTCATGGCTTAAAAACTCTTTCTTAATGAAAATGCAGGAATTGTTCAGTGGTTTGACTTTTCAAGGCATTACCAATATCCAAAGAGGAGTGAGCCAGCAGTTGCCTAGCAAGAGAGTATGCTCCACCCCTCAGAGTCTGGAGTGGGGCAGGGGAAGGGTAACTGCTAAGGTCATTAGAGGAGCTGTGCAACATGTCAGATCCTTGCTTGAATGGAGCACACAGTGTGGAAGGGGTTCCTTTTGTGACTTCATTGTCATAAGACCAACTATGGTACTTGGAATTGGAAAATTCCTACTCTGCATTCTTCTGGGTTCACTCACTATTCTGTACCTCACAGTCCCGTGAATCTCCTGGAGTGGATTAACTGTGTACAGATTTACATTTTAGGTGTTAGTTCTGTGCAGTTTATTTAAACACGGCTAGGTGGGTTCTAAAAACCACTGATGATGGACATAATGGGAAAGGAGACAATGAATTACAAGGGATAAAAAATAAGCAGGAGTGGTATTATAGACGAGATGAAAATTTGAGACGTTTCAAAGTGTAGTCAGTTGAATCTCTTAAAATTCTGGTTGTATTCCTCCTCGTGGGAGGGCTCTGATTGCCACACTGTAATTTTAGTGAGACTGACAGGCACACAGGTCAGAAAAGAGTTTATAAGAATATCACAGCTGAAAAATGGTGCTTTGGGTTAATGGTCATAATGGGACAGTGAATTCATACACTATCTTTGCCAAGACACAAATACCAAGCCATTTTTTAATTGACAGATGTGGTCTGGGGTGTTGTCCTGGAAAAGCAATGCTTTGGCCAAAAGGAAATCTGACAAATTATTCAGCATTTAATAGACCATACACATTTGCATCACAGCAGAATTCTTTGGTGAAAACTTCAAAACAGAGTTTTGTATGCAGGATTTTAATCTTGGCTCACTTCACAACTAGCAGGGGAAAGCTGCTTTCATCTGACAAAAATATAGGGGACAGGAATACTTTACTTTAAGATGGGACTGCTATGGTTTCTACCCTCCACTCACTAAAATTGAAATGTTAGTCAATCCCTATTTTTAGAAATATTTTCTTACACGGCTGGCTGCCATCTTATACGAGTTGTTTGCAGGTGATGTACCTCTGGCTGCTCTGAAGGCCAGCATCCCAAATGTTCAGTTCTAGATGTCAGGCCACTTGAACACCACCAAAGGAGCCACTTGAGCTCCTGTAACTGTGTGCAGTGAGGAGCTGATGGCCCTCCACTCTCTCTGCCATTGTCTGTAAGTATTGTTTTTAAAAACTAGCATAGAAGCAGCACGTTGGATGTGTGCATCAGATATACAGATGATATCTATCAGGCCACAAGAGTTTGAAATGTCTTAGTATTTTTAGCTCCTTAGAGAAACGTTCAGCTATTAATAATAATTCAACTCCTCTGTCCAAATTTTCATTTCTGAACACTACATTTTTTAACCAGTAAGACTGCCAATTTAGTGTTGAAATATTTCTCCTGATGTTTAACCTAAAATTAACCGGTTTTTTTTGAACTCCAATGGTCTACTCAAAGACATGGAGCAGAAAGAGCAGCATTCAAGATAGGTTTTATAGTGTCCACTGTTTTTACCTGGGCTCTATCAGGCTTTGTATTCTAGTTTCAAGAAACTAATATTAACAAAATGGATATTAATCAAGAGATTTCCAAAAGTTCAAATGGCAGTTAGCTACTATTTGTCTCTCTGAAAATCTTACCTTAAAATGCACGGTGACCTATTCTGTATCAGTTTTTGGTGAGTGATCCAGGTTTGATATGAATAAGGCCCATATGCTCCACAATTTTACATGGTCAAAGCTGTTTGAATGATGCTGCAGGCCCAGTTTTAGCTCAGCTAGTACTAGTTGAGTAATCCGTGATTCATTGAAGAATGAAAAGATGGGAGAATAGCAATAATATTTTATTCTTACTTGTAATGCATACAGTAACCAGCTGACCAAAATTCATCATTCTGCTGGTACAGAGACCACAGGATTCTATGGAGGATTGTGCAGACAAATTCACTGAACAGTTACTGTTGCAGTCCTCACAGAATGTTGTCCTTGGAAATTTGTGTGTGTGGGGGGGCTAGTCCATGTCTTCCTGGAAGTGATGGACACAAGTCGTGCCTAAGGAGTAAAGAGCTCCCAAAGGACTAGCCACATATTTGACCTAATATCTGGATCTGCTCTGAGTATACTGTGTGTATTATTTGCAAAGCTTATGTTGCATGGTTTCACCATCACATCATACAGTTCCATTCAAGGTATAGTCCACACCTGTATTATCACTGGAGTAGTTTTTCTTGTAGCCCTGGACACTGCTGAACTCAGTGTGTGCCTGTCCTCCCCCACTGGTCATGAGATGTGTCTAATTCCACTTCCATCTGTTAGGATATAGATATTCAGGCCTATCTGTAAAGGCCTATACTCTAAGAATTTAAGTGTATTCTTATCATTTGGCTAGTTATAGAGGTATAAAAGAAAGAATCAAAATCACTGTCTGCCGGTTTAAGGTCCTTCTCTTACTGTGACAGTCTGAGGCCCTTTTCTTAGGTTAAGGCCTTAGGCTAAGCAGCAGAGGCAGCCATAAGCTGGAAAGCGAATGGTCACCTCCTCACATTCCAAACCAGTTGCATTGAAAGAAGGTGCTATTGGGCTGTTAGGAATACAGTCCTGTCCTATCACTTCCAGAGAAAGGGAAGTGCCTAGAAGATGTAAAAGGAAACTTAGTTCGATAGCATCCTGTCTGGCAAGAACACACTTATCAATAGCTGGGATGTGAAATCATCATTTCTGTGTTTGTTCTATCACTGTAGTCCCTATTTCCCTATTGTTTGTCTGTATAATCTCTGTCTTGTTCTGTGATGGTTTCTGCCTGCTGTATAATTAATCTTGCTGAGTATAAACTAATTACGGTGGTGGATATAATTGGTTAAATAATCATGTTACAATATGTTAGGATTGGTTAGTTAAATTTCAGTAAAATTGGTTAAGGTATAGCGAAGCAGAACTCAAGTTTTGCTATATAGTTTGCAGTCAATCAGGAAGTGTGTGCGTGTGTGTGGGTGGGGGGGAATTGGAATTATGTTTTGCTAAGGGGTGGGGAATGGGAACAGGGACACAGGTAAGGCTCTGTGGTATCAGAGCTGGGAAGGGGGACACTAAGGAAGGAAACTGGAATCATGCTTGCTGGAAGTTCACCCCAATAAACATCGAATTGTTTGCACCTTTGGACTTTGAGTATTGTTGCTCTCTGTTCATGCGAGAAGGACCGTGGAAGTAAGTGGGTGAAGGAATAAGCCCCCTAACACCATCCACAGAGTAATTTGTCTCATTAACGGAGATCAGCTTTTCAGATGCTTGTGGAGTTGTCTTGTAGTAGTTTGAGTCATAACTACAAGGTGGGAATCAAACCAGGGGTTCTCAAATTTATTTGTAGTCTGGATCATATGTTAATAGAGAGATTGCCTGGTTGGACACCACCCCTCACATTAATGACTGTGGACCACCTCTCTTTCCATTTGCCATTGCAAGGTATATCTATGCAGCTACAGCAATAGCTTCCCTGACAAATAACACTAAGACATTACTTGATGTGTTTTTATTTTTTTAATGTGTGGAGTGCCCTTTCCTCTTTTGGGAAAAGTTAATCATGTTATTTTTGCTGCTTTTTTAAATGTAATCTCCCATCAGTTCTGTTTCTTTCTCTCCTTCTGCTCGTACTACATTTCCACTTGTGCCAGGCTCCCCATTTCCATTGCACTTCCCAGCCATTTGCTTCCTTTCTCTGGCTGTTGACTGGTTCCTCTTTCCTCCCCTCTTCCTCTTATGCAGCAAACCCTGGCCTAGTGGAAGCAGCAAGATTGGCTTCTTCTCCTTGCTTCCAGCCACTTTTACAGGCAGTGAGGAACCTTGGATACCTGTAGCAGGAGCTGAGAACCAGGAGAACAGTATCCTGTGACCAATCAGCCTGTCCACAGACCACCACCATATGCTTCATGGTTCACAGTTTGGGAATTTCTCTGAGTAAATTGTGTCTCCAATGGGGGATTGGGTAGGCAGAATCCTATACCCCATATTAATATGTGTGTGTGTGTGTATATATATGATGCATCGTGGCAAGATGGTTTCTAAATATAAGGTAGAGTGTCATAAGCAAGTTTCCTTTGTGACTTGCTTGTTGAGGGGATTTGTTGGAAGCACTGAGTCAGGTTAAGAACTTTCTTAGCTCTTGACAACACTCATTCCATGGCATTCCCCTGTATCAGACATAGTACAAAACTGTATTTTCCCATTTATGCTATGACCATCTTACAATAGCATCATGTGCCCTTTGTAGGTATGAGACTCGTTTACTGTAATTCCCTTTTAGCAAGCTGTCTTCCTCATTAATTGCAGCTTGTTTAAAATGCAACAGTATATTTGAGCTGCTGTGATATTGCATGTGCCTTGACTTTTCTATATTTGCTCTCTATAAAGTCATTGGCCTTGAGTTTTCAGTCTTGATTTATAAAGCTTTTAATGGTGTAGGTTCATTAGCAGCTTCCATATCTTCATCCTGACTGACATCTCTGTCCAAACACCACATGCCTTTGCTGTAGTGGCCTCTAGGGTATGAACTTTGCCTCTCAACCCCTCTTTCCCAACTTCTAAATGACACTAAAAAAAAAAAAAAAAAAATCCCTAAAAATGCATGGTCACTCTAATGCATGGTCACTCCTTGTTAACCCCCCACCCTTTTTTAACCTTCCTTCTCTTTGTTCATTCATCACTGACCCTGCTTACTCCATTCCCTTTTTTTTTTTTTTTTTTTTTTTTAAAGTTTTAATATGGTAGTTCTTAAAATCTCAGGCAGCTTTCGGAGTGTCTGTTTTTATTGTTCTTTGGTGCCTCAGTCACTTCTGTGTGGTGTATGATGAATCAGTAAATATGTTATAGTAGAAACATATAAATAATTACAGGTTTCAGAGTAGCAGTCGTGTTAGTCTGTATCCGCAAAAAGAAAAGGAGTACTTGTGGCACCTTAGAGACTAACAAATTTATTTGAGCATAAGCTGTCGTGAGCTACAGCTCACTTCATCGGATGCATTCCGATGAAGTGAGCTGTAGCTCACGAAAGCTTATGCTAAATAAATTTGTTAGTCTCTAAGGTGCCACAAGTACTCTTTTTCTTTTTATATAAATAATTGTAAGACTTGGTATATTTTCCTGCACCCTTCATAAAGAATGTTACTTTTGAAAGCTTCCTTCAAATTGAAGCTTTTAATTCCCTCTCCCACCATCACAGGCTGAAGAGGGTTGAATGGAGTCTCTCAATACCTTTCCTAACTAACTTTTGTAGGAATTACTACTAAGTGTGCAGCCTCTTCAGCATTCCCAGCCCCAGGGAGACTGGTCCTGGGAACTTAATTTGAGGATCACATGGTAGTGCAATGCCCTAACCACAGGACTCACCTAACCAGCCATATCTTAGACTTTTTTCCCCAAACATTCCATGTAACTAAATGTTTATAATTCTTCACAGGATGAAAATATGAAGAGCACATTTCAAAAGCTACTCTCACAAACAAGAGTCTCTATGCATCCACCACAGACATCAAGACTGGTATGTTTTTTACTTTGTTGTTTTTTAGTTTGCATTTAAAACACGCTGAGTAGGTGTTACCCTGAATAGGTCACAGCTGAGAGTGCCAGATTCAGGACAAACTGCTGAAAAATAGGGCAGACTCGCCACAAACTGGTGGTTATTATATCATTAGGTTATACCGAGCCAGCAGCAAAAATAAACTTCTGTCTCACTGCACTGGTTAACAAGAAGTCAAAAATGCAGTTTCCTTAAGCATTCAGGCCTTTGTCTCACTACCCAGACACTGGACAGTGGTTACTGAAAACTAATTTAATCAAACATAGGGTCTTTCCAGTCTCAAGAAATTGGGTCAATATATAACTCAGATCTTACCCAATAATCATGCTGCTGCTAATCCTTTAACTAAAATCTAAAGGTTTATTAAGAAAAGAAGAGAGTTAAAATGGTTAATAGATCATATGCATACAATAATTGCAGTGTTCTTATATCAGGTTTGTAGAAGTGATGTTATAGACTGGGGTGGCCAAATTTACTGAACACCCGAGCCGCATACAACAATCTTCAGAAGTTGGAGAGCCGGGGCACACTTGCCGGGGCTCAGGTCTTCAGCCACGCGGGAGATACCTTCTGGGACTCAGGGCTTCAGCCTTGCTCCAGCTGAAGCCCCAGGCCTTGGCAGGCACCCCCCAGCCTCTTCCCCCGATTTTTGCCAAGGTTTCCTGGTCCTGCTAGGTCACCTGGTGCTGCCAGGTCCCCTTCCTGCACGGCAGCTACTGGCACTGGCAAGCTGGAAGCTGTGGCCATGGGAAGAGGGAGTGGCCACAGCTGGGAGCTACAGGAAGAGCCACGGCTTTTGCTGATGCATCTCCCTGAGGAGCTAAAGCAGTGGAAGCTCCCTGCAGCAGTTTGCTGCTGTCTCTCCATGTGGAGCTAACACCTGGGAACTACAGGGTGGGGTCACTGAGGGTAAGAGGGGGTGGGTGTCTGGGGGGCCTGACTCAAGCTGATGGGGAGGGGGAGTGAGAATCTTTAAACTGTATCCCCCCACTCTCAGCCGGCACCAGTCATCTCTGGCAGAAGCTCCTAGCCCCACCACCCTGATGCAGGGTAGAAGCCCTGAGCCTCCCTCTCCTTCCCCCTTCCCCCAGTCTGGTAGGTGGAGAATGGGGGTATATGGGGGCTCCGTGAGCCTCACTTCAACTGTAAAAGAGTTGCATGTGGCTCGCAAGCTGGCTTGAGAAGTCTCTGGTAACTTCCAAAAAATTGGAAGATTCTCAGTCCATCGTTCAATATTCTCCTTTTAGTTGTATAACCACAGTCCAGAGAATCAGAGCAGGAAAGAGGCAAAATGGAGTCATCTTAGGGATCTTTTCTACCATTTGCCATGTGCCTGGAAATTTTCTGTTTCAAACAAAGCTCACAGCTCAGTTCGTGGAAAGTTACTGGCACAAAATGGAGTCCAGGATCACATGAGCATATCGTTTGTTCTTACATGGCTTGATGACTCTTAGGGGCAGCTATTGCCCATATCCGTGCTGAGGTGTCCACAGGAAGATCTTTCTGGGTATAATGAGTTTCTTCTGTGGCCCATTATGAGAGCTAAGTGTATTTCATGGGCCATCAAACTTGAATAGTCCATTCACAATGTGCTGGCTAAACTGGATGTAAACTACCTTGTGGGTGTTACCCCAGGAACAAACACATTTGAGATACAGATATATAGCCTATGTCCATAGCTTCAGATACAGTGATGATGCATGGATTTAAACAGGGTAACTTTATTTGGAAAATCATAACTTTTCCATTGACACCTTACAAGATATACTTCGTACAAAATCTGTTGCAATTGTCTAACAGTGGCAATATCATGGATATAAATGGTCATATTTCAATCATGCAGCATCACAGTAGGAATAAAATGACATTTTATATGCAGAGAAATTGAGATTAGAAAGAAATCCATTTATCGTAGTAAAAATTAATTTTGAATATTTATACTGCAGAAATTTATAATTTCAAGCTAGTGTGGGGGGGAGGGATAGCTCAGTGGTTTAAGCATTGGCCTGCTAAACCGGGGTTGTGAGTTCAATCCTTGAGGGGACAATTTAGGGATCGGGCAAAAATTGGGGATTGGTCCTGCTTTGAGCAGGGGGTTGGACTAGATGATCTCCTGAGGTCCCTTCCAGCCCTGATTACTCCCCTGCATGCTCTATGATTATGTAGCGCTGTGCTGGTTAGCTCTGCCAGTTACTATACCTTTTACCAGTAGACTCAGTAGGTATTTATGCCTCATCAAAGCACTTAAGTATGTGGTTAATTCTAAGTGCATACATTGTCCCAGTAGACTTCAATAGGACTATTCTTGTGCTTCAAATGAACCATATGCTTGAGTTTATTTGATCATCAGAGCCTTAAAGACCCAGATACTTAATATCCTAGGAAGAACTGACATTAACTGAAGGCTGGAGATTGTGTGCAGGGTTCTCATTATAAGAAGGAAAGATAAGAGTAAGATTGGGGAGATGGGTGCTTCCCTGTATTTTATTTTACTTTACTTTTTTGAGGGGAAAGAATGGAGAGAGAGAAGGGATTAAGAGCAGCTGTCTGATGTTGGGTTTCAGAGTAGCAGCCATGTTAGTCTGTATCCACAAAAAGAAAAGGAGGACTTGTGGCACCTTAGAGACTAACAAATTTATATGAGCATAAGCTTTCGTGAGCTACAGCTCACTTCATCGAATGCGTCCACATCATCCGATGAAGTGAGCTGTAGCTCGCAAAAGCTTATGCTCAAATAAATTTTAGTCTCTAAGGTGCCACAAGTACTTTTTGTCTGATGTTAGAGGATTATATGAGCTTGCTGATTGGGGAGGCCATTGCCAGTTCCCACTGTCTTGCAGATAACGTAAGGATCATCCCATCCTTAAGACAGGTAGCTATTTCTGCATCCTTGCTGAAAATAAATCCAGCTCAGATGCCTTGTTTGTAATCCAAACTTTTAATATGTTCTTAAATTGTTTATCACATTTAGTTTAAGTCTGAAAGAAATGATTTGTTGTAGTTCCTTGATCAGACTTTTTGTGCATCATCCCTCAGAGTGTTCATCTGGTTGGTGTCAGTCCAGGAAAAATTGACACATGAGGGGGCTTTGATGTAACCAGGACAAATAAAACCAGGACAACAAATGTGAGTTTACTAAATGACAGATGATCAAGAAAGAGGGAGAACTAGTCATATTAATTTTGTGGAGTGACAGGAAACTTGATAAATTGTTTTAAGGATTGGTAATGGTGAGAGTGCAGATGATGATGACTGAATCTTTTTCCATTGTTGATTGTGTTTTTGCTCTCAGTTGTCATATGGGAGGCAACAAAGAGAGTTTTCTTAAACATCTTGAACTCACAGTAGGCATGATAGTTGGGCTCTGCCTCCATTCTGAACATATATTAAAATTAAAGGTATTAGATATTTGTGTTTGACTTGCATAGACATGCTCCTGTCTCTTTCTTTTAGCCAACAACAACCAGAAAACGTCCCCATGAAAAGGAAGAGGAATCTGGCTCTTCTAAGCATGCTGTTCCTTCTACATCATTTCAGGAAAAAAAGTGAAAGAAAGTACATTTACTTGAATTGCTGTTTTTGTCTATCGATTATACAGATTTTTATAAGAAATGTTTTTCTCTTAATAATGGAATAATTGTTCTGTACTAATAATTGATAAATAAAAATAACTTTGTAAGAATGGAGTGTAACTTTGTAAGAATGAATTGGACAACAGGTTGTGGGGATTCCCATACATACAAGGTAAAATACCAAGCAAACTACCACCTGTCCTCAAACTTCTTTCTGGGGCAAAGTTATCAAGAGGGTGATGGCAGGCCAACTCCATAAGCAATGGACCCTCCCATGTAGTTTGGACCTCTGCCATTCTGGTTTCATAGTGCTGGAATGGCACAGAGACGGTATTCACAACACTAATGGATTATCTCAGGGCTCAGAAGTGAAATATACATGCTAATGCTAATGTTGCTGGACTTTCTCAACCATTGACACCATTTCATCATAAGGAAATGCCCTATGGGAACCCATAACAGGAATTTGCTTCAAGGTGATTCAGTCATTCAAATGATCCCAGAGCATGTGATGAACAGCTGATCCTCTTCCCCCACAGGCTATTACCTGAAATGTACCACAGGTATCAAACTTCATTTTGCACTTATATGAAGCTACTGGTAGAGACTGAGATGGTATGGGCTTCAGAAACAATTAGATGGTAAATTCTGGGGTGACAGGGTCCATGGCTTTCTGTTTCTGTAAACTGCCTAGTATGCTTTCAGCTGCTGTAAAAACAAATGATGCCATCAATATATGGTTGGCATCTAGTTCTGTCTCCTTTTCAACAAATGTTTACATTATTTACCTTAGAAAGGGGATGAATAAGAAGGGACATTATAAAAGTATATAAAATATTTAACGATATATAGAGAAGTAGGTAATGAGAAGTTCTTTGAGTGCTTGCTCATCCATTCCACGTTAGATGTGTGTGTGCTGCATCCACCATCACCAGAGATTTTTTCCTTCAGTGGTATCCCTGAGGCTGGCTCTAGCACCTTCTGGTGCTGTACGCTCATGCACCTGGCTGGTCCCGCATCCCCTTGGCTCCTTCTTACCACCCATGAGGGTTGCTGAAACAACTTACCTTGCTTTGGCAAGGCGACCATTCAGTGGGTTTTCCTGTTGTTCTCTAGTTTAGTTACATTCAGTTTTAATTTCTAGTAGTAGTGTACATAGTGTAGATATTTTTAATTTATATAAGTAGACCCCCTCTTTTAGCTTAGAGGGGTTCCTTTCCTTGGGGCAGGACATGCCCTGGTCTCTGGACTTCAAACCGTGTGCCTCCTGTGCCAAACCTGTGCTGCTGAGACCCACACTCCAGCTGTCTGAAGTGCCCGGGAGAAGCTCACGTACAAGAGCGTTGCCAAATCTTCGGCAACTACAAGCCCTTGTTCAAAAAAGGACAAGGAGGCTAGACTAAGACCTGTCCTAATGGAAGCTGCTCTTAGGTTGGCATCAGAGTCAAGCTGCTCTTAGGTTGGCATCAGAGTCAAGCTGGTCGGACTCGGCACTGAGCACCTCAGCTTTGGTGCAAAGCTCCCCTCAGGCACTGTGTTTCTTGGTACTGGAGAGGGGGAACAGTACGAAGAAAGAAACACAAGAAATAAGGGTCAGAGAGGGGGCACTCCCCGGTACCAAGGAAGGACAAACAAGGGAAATACAGCAGAGTACAATCTGTGTTGGGCTACTCCTCCATTCCTGTTCTGCTAGTGCCACTGTTGACTCCTCCCTGCTTGCAGGTGCTGATGAGTCCACTGCAGGACCATCCTCCAACTTTGGGGAGACATCATGGAATGAGTAGGATCGCATTGCCTTCCACCCTGGAGGCCTTTGCAGCTGCCAGGGACCTGATGACATTCCTGGTTTCTCGGACCCCAATGGGACAACTACTGGCTCTGATGAGCATGAGCAGAAGGGAGCACATTGCCTCAAGCTGATACCCAGCAATGGGCCCTTCGGTGCTGACTAGGGGAAAAACAGCCCTTCTGTTGTCAGTGAAATCTTCCCAGCTCTTCACCAGGGTCTCCTTAAGAGGACTAGTCCTCAGAGTTGGAGGTGGATCCCACCACACAACCAAGGGGTCATCGCCAATACCTATCCTATGTTCCTCTGGATCTTGGTGTGGGCCTTCCCCCGGCACCTGGCCCAGAGGTAAGTGGCTGATGCAGGTCCCGTGGCCAATCTGGAATTTCCATGGGGTTTTACCCCGGTACCGGAACCACCATCCAGCTGTTTCTACTCTGTGGCGTCCGAGAGGAGGGCTCCTCCACTGCACTGTCTGGCACCGATCCAGAAGCAAGCTTGGTACTGACATGCAGGACCTAGGCCTAGGTGATATCGTTGGGGTTGAAGAAGAAGAGGAAGGCCCCCCACCGGTACAGGCCTCTTCTTCCTCCCTTGATGAAGCTGTCTTGGGACCAAACAGCTTGGTGCTGCAGGACCACTTTAGAGCTCATCAGGAGCTATTAAAAAGGGTAGCTTTTAACCTGGGGCTAGAGGTGGAGGTTCTTAGAGTCCTCACATCGCCTTATTGACATTTTGGCCACGGTGGTCCTGTCAAAGGTGGTCCTACCCCTCAATGAGGCCGTTATGGGTCCAGTCAGGTCCCTATGGCAGACCCCATTCTCTCTCCCTCCCTCCCACCTCAAGGGCAGAGAAAAACTACTGTGTGTCTGCCAAGGGGTATGAATACTCATACTTCCACCCTCCTCTCAGATCCCTTATGGTCACAGTAGCCAATGTGAGGGACAGACATGGAGAGCTAGGTATGACCCTGAAGAAAAAGAACTTAAAGAAGCTAGACCTGTTCTGTAGGAAGATTGGGTTATAGCTTCGCATTTCCAACCAAGAAGCCTTGCTTGGGAGGTATGATTACAACATTTGGGACTTTATGGCAAAGTTTAAAGACTTGCTGCCATAAGACTCCAGGCAAGAGTTTTCTGCTCTGATGGAGGAAGGGAAGACCATAGCCTGAGCCTCCCTCCAAGTGGCCCAGGATGCAGCTGATGTGGTGGCCAGAACAATGGCTTTGGCCATGGTTATGAGTAAATGCTCCTGGCTCCAATCCTCAGGGTTGCCACCTGAGGTCCAACAGTTCATCTGTGATCTTTCCTTTGAGGATACCATCTCCTGCTTGGAGCAGATGGACTCAAAGCTCCATAGTCTGAAGGACTTCAGAGCTACCCTCACATCCCTGGATCTCTAATCCCTGGAACCTTTGAGGAAGCATATCAGGCTTCAACAGCCAACCCACTTATTGGCTCCTCTGCCCTGCCAGGAGCTGTTTGAAAAATAGAGCAGCGGTTACAAGCACAGACAACCGCTCCCCTCCACTTCAACCTCACTACTGGGTTCACACAGGTATCTGGGAGGCCCCAAACAAAATGTTTGAAGGTATGCCCGAGAGCGTTATCAATTCCCCGACTGGATCCTGCCCCGTTTTTGTTTTCAGACTATCTCTCCTACTTCAGCCTGGTGTGGTCCCTCATCACCTCGGACTGCTGGATGCTGAGTACAGCAGAGGAAGGTTACACCCTTCAGGTTTCTTACTCCCACCCGCCACCCTGTCCCTCTTCAGGGACCTTTCTCACAAGCAACTTGTCCAGAAGGCACAAGCCCTCCTTCAGGTAGGGACTGTGACGATGATGCCCCAGAATGGGAGAGGGGAAGAGATTTTACTCTCATTATTTCCTAATCTCGAAAGCCAGAGGGGCTTTCTGACCCATCCTCGACCTGTGCTGCCTCAACAATTATCTCAAGAAACTGAGGTTCTGCATGGTTTCCCTGGTCTCGGCTATTTCCTCCCTGGCTACAGGCGACTGGTACACCACCCTCGACTTCAAAAATCCCTATTTCTACATCTCCATCTTCCACGGCCACAGAAAGTTCCTCAGATTTATCATAAACCAGACTCATTACCAGTTCACTGTTGTGCCTTTGGACTGTCAGCAGCCCCTTGGGTTTTCACAAAATGCATGGACTCTGTGCTCATAGTTCCCGCTCCCTTTGACTGGTGGAGGGATTTGGGCGTGGTGGCTGCAGGCGTTCCCTTTGTCACCCTCAAGCCTTCAATATCCCAAATTTCAGATGCACCTGATCTAGGTTGGGGGACTCACCTTGGCACTCGGGGCCTGTTGGAATGCTTTTCCTGCACATAAACTTCAACCCGAGTGCTGCCCTCAGGAGCTATCGGCCCTGCGTGGTGGGGCTCCAGCTTCTATGGTTTATGTATTGCCCATATCCTGGCTCTGACTTTTGCTTAAACTACCTGTGCTAAAATCTTAGCCTTGGTTGTGAAAGATAGCATCACACTAGGACTTTGGTTGTGTTAGTGATGGGATTCAAAACCCAACCCTGATAACTGGCTGTACAAAGGGGAATATCAAGTAAGATGGAGGTGATACAAGTGTATATGACGGTGAGGAAGCACTGCTGCGTTCGTGCCTCACAACTGATATTGAAAAAAGTGGAAAGAGAATCTCTGTGAAGGACTTGTCAACTGGACAATACGTCCCCTACGATTAAGGCCTGGGTGCCACCAGGAAATTAGGGCACTATAACTACATTGCTCAAAAATCCACACCCGCCTTGCCCCGTTAAATCAGCCCAAGCTCGGCTGTAGACAGGGCGAGCCTGACGGCAGATTTCTCCGCTCCTGCAGCGCAGGTCGGGGGCGTAGCTGCGCCAAGAGGAGACCCCTCCCCGGGCTCAGGTCCTGTTGTTACTGAGGCGCTAGAGCAGCCTAGCTGCAGCGGTGCCAGCTGGAGCAGTTTCGACGTAGACGCGCCCGAAGTATTGCATGGCCCCGACGGTCCGAAGCTATGAGAGAGAAGGGGGTTGCGGTAATGTCTCTGGGAGAGAGAGACAAGCTTTCCAGCTATGCACAGTGCTTCTTGCGGGCTGCGGTCCGCAGCCTACCGTGCTCCGACCCGAGCAGGAGTGCCCTGCAGCCGGAAAGCTTCTCTCTCTCGCCAACAGAAGTTAGTCCAAAAAGGATATTACCTCACGCACCTTCTCTCCCTGAGAGGTAGTTTAAGGGGCTTTAGGGAAGAGGTGAGCTAGGCCGTGTCTGCAAGTACCTTCCAAGAAAGAAGGCAAGGCCTCAATCGTTGCAAGAGCAGCCCCCGCCATCCCCAAATACACGGGCTGAGAAACCACCCGTCACCTTCACCCCAGGACCAGCACAAGGGCCGTAGTACATGTCCCGTCGCTGGGCATCTTTAAGCCGAGTCGTCCCCCAACTCTGCTCTTGCTCAGCCGCGCGTGGGGCGAGGGGCGAGGGGCGGCGCGCGGGCTGCGGCCGGTCCTGCTTCCTGACCAATCTCTCAGCGGCGCCGGGCGCGAATTCGCCCAACCGGCGCCCGAGTCCGGGACGCGGCGCCGCCTGCCCCGCGGCCAAGCCCGTCGCAGGACGCTGGTGCCGCGATGCCCCTCGGGGGTGGCGGTCGAGCGTGTGGAAGGGGCGGAGCGAGCCTGGGGTCCGGCGCGAGCCCAGCCCTAGGGGTGGGGCTCGGGCTGGGGCAGCGCGGGTCCCACAGCAGCCGGAGCCTGGATCATGGCGGCGGGGGCTGGGGAGCCGGAGTGGCAGCAGCCCGGCCCGGAGTGCGGGGCGGGGGCGGCGGCGGCGGCGGCCCCCTGAGGAGGAGGAGCCGGAGCCGGAGCCGGAGGCGAGCTCGGGCTCCATGGAGCAACAGGCGCCTCCGCCTGCTCCGCTGGGGGCCGCAACTGGGGACTGGGCTCGTAAGCGGCAGCAGCGGCGGGACCTGGAGCCTCCCCGAGTAAGTTGTAGGTGGGCCGGGGCCGGGGCCGGGGCCGTGTGGCGGGGGCGGCGGCGGCGAGAGCCCCGTGGTGGGAAGGGGAAGTGGAGGGCTCCGGCTGGGAGCAACTTCTCTGTCTCCTCAGCCGCCGGGAGCGACCCCCCCCGCCCCCGCTTCGCGCGCTCCTTTCCCCCCCCCACCGGCCGGGAGCGCGACCCCCCCCCGCCCCCGCTTCGCGCGCTCCTTTCCCCCCCCCCACCGGCCGGGAGCGCGACCCCCCCCGCCCCCGCTTCGCGCGCTCCTTTCCCCCCCCCCCCACCGGCCGGGAGCGCGACCCCCCCCGCCCCCGCTTCGCGCGCTTTCCCCCCCCCCACCGGCCGGGAGCGCGACCCCCCCCGCCCCCGCTTCGCGCGCTCCTTTCCCCCCCCCCCACCGGCCGGGAGCGCGACCCCCCCCGCCCCCGCTTCGCGCGCTCCCCCCCCCCCCCACCGGCCGGGAGCGACCGCCCCCGCTTCGCGCGCTCCTTCCCCCCCCCCACCGGCCGGGAGCGACCCCCCCCGCCCCCGCTTCGCGCGCTCCTTTCCCCCCCCCCCCCACCGGCCGGGAGCGCGACCCCCCCCGCCCCCGCTTCGCGCGCTCCTTCCCCCCCCCCCACCGGCCGGGAGCGACCCCTCCCGCCCCCGCTTCGCGCGCTCCTTTCCCCCCCCCCCACCGGCCGGGAGCGACCCCTCCCGCCCCCGCTTCGCGCGCTCCTTTCCCCCCCCCACCGGCCGGGAGCGCGACCCCCCCCGCCCCCTCTCCTTATCTCCCTGGTTGATTAGCCCTGGTTCCCTGAAGCCCAGAGCTGGGCCTGGGGAGGGTGGAACTTGGGGGAACAGAGGTGGGGAGGGGGCTGGAGAGTGATGGGTGCAGTTGTGGGCCTCCCGTTATGGGCAGCGTGATAATAGGGGGTTGACTGTTCTTGCCCCATAACCGTTGTGTAGCAGGGAAATGGCTCATTTCCAGCTCTGCAGGAATAGGCAGTCACTGCTCTGGCTACAGATGTCGTTTTTATGCCCTTAGCACAGTATTAGGTGTGATGAAAAATACCTTGGATAGGTCTTGTCTACACTAAAAGTTCGAGCATGTGGGTAGAGCATGTTTACACTCAGCCGCTTGTGCCAGTGTATTGTGTCCACACAGAATCAAGTAAAGTTGCATTGGCAAAAAATGTCTGTGTTCTCCATGCTGTTTTGAGATGCATGATTTTGTGGGAAAGTGCCATTGTATATTGTGGGGCAGTCACTGAGTGTTGTGGGATACTCACACCTATCTTTGGGAATTGTGGGCACTTGGGTCAGGTCTCCACTACAGCTGGGATTCATACTCTCAGATTGAGCCACTGGCGGTCGATTTAGCGGGTCTAGTAAAGACCTGCCAAATTGACAGCAGATCGCTCTCCAGTCAACCCTTGTACTCTGTCCCTGACCAGAAGAATAAGGTAAGTCGATTTTCTCCTGTCAACCCCCTGTGGTGTAGGCCCTGCAGTAACTCGACCTAAGGTATGTCGACTCCAGCTATGTTATTCACATAGCTGGAGTTTCGTAGCGTATGTTGACTTACCATGGTAGTGTAGACATAGCCTTGGAGTAAAATAATAATACTTACTTCTTACCTTGTGCTTTTGATGAGTAGATCTCAAAGCAGACTGTCCAATTGTCCTTAACATGTTTTCTGTAGCAGTCGTGATTCTTGGTGATCCTACCTAGCCTTTATTTCCCTGGCAAGCTGGACAGAAGCATGGAAAGGTTTAATTATCACCTAAGCAGTTGCCAAATTAACATAGGGTTGCCTTTGGAGACTGAAGGGCAGATGGAGATGTCCCATGACAAGGCTCGATCTCAGCAAGGAAAAAGTACTCCAAGTTAGTGCTTTGTGCTGTGCAATGCGTAATATCTGTGAGATCATGTTGCCAGGATGGATATGTGAGGCGTACAGGAGGCTGTCTGCTGAATTCAAATAGCTTGAGAGTAGTCTGGTTAACGGTGTCACTGCCAATACAATTTGCGTGAGAGAAGCTTTGTAAACTTACTTTGACAGTGGGCAATAATGTGACTATTTCTATGGGATCATTAGTACAGTTACCTGTGTTTTAATAGACTTGGATTAATAAATTTTAAGGGATATTGTATTGAAATATGTAAAATAGTGTATGTATGTGAGCAACAGTAAAATAACTGCTGATGTATTTCCAGATTGAGCAAAGGTGATTGCTTCTATAGTATACATGGATTGCTGACCATATAAATACTCAATTTTTTTAATTGAGGTGGGGGAAGCCTTTCTGGCTATATGAATTACTCTCTAGCACTGGAGGCAGTTCTGTAATGCTGGAAAGCACAATAAAAATGCACCAACTTTCACACAGCATTTACTTCATTAACACAGTATGTCCAGCATCACAATAAAGAGGTAACTTATAAACAACTTTGACTATACTAGCTGTGGTATGCAGTTACTTATACAAAGTGATATGTGCAGACTGGATGCCAGTGCATCACAGATAACAAACAGTACATGTAATGAAAGCAGTTCCCTTTGTTCACTGAGCTTTTGTCCACTGGAGTAGGGTACAGAGGGAACCAATGTAATAAGGGATGTATGATCCTTGTGAATAACCTGTAATGGTTATACTTTGGTGTAGGGTGAATGATGAAGTTATGTCCTTGGTGTCTCCTGGTCAACACTTGGTTCAAGAGCTGGGTCTGCTGCTTCAGTAGCTGCAGCGTGGCTGTCTGTACTTCTCTGTCCTTTCTGAACTCCTCCAGCACCTGTTCATGTTCCGGTCCCTTGCATTTCTCTTGGAGTCCTCCAATTCTTGTAGAACATGTCCTTTTTGTTCTTCCATTTGGCCCTAGTAGTGCTCAACAAGTTTTAGTGAGGCTCTCCTCAAGATTCTTCCCATTAAAGTTGCTGATAAATGCATGGATGTGCTGTTGAGTAATGGCAGATCATTTCATATGTATTGGAAAAAAGGATAGATAGATGGATGCCTCCTATCATCTTTTCCTAGCCAATGTAAAAACACAGGCATGCATTTGCTAAAAGTTAGAGGAGCATATCAGCCTACATTATGATTAGGGCCCTACCAAATTCATGGTTCACTTTGGTCAATTTCACGTCCACAGGGTCTTAAAATTGGTCAGTTTAACGATTTCAGATGTTTACATCTGAAATTTCATGGTGGTGTAACCGTGGGGGTCTTGATCTAAAAGGGGATTGGGGTGGGGCCCAAAGCTGCTGTTTCAGGATTGCCATACTTACTTCTGTGCTGTGGAGTTTCCTGCCGCTGGAAGAGGCTCTCGGAGGTGGAGACAAGTCCGATCTTCCCAGCCTGGGGCTCCTAGCTGCTAGTCAGGACCAGTTGTGGGTTAACGTGTGGGCCTATGGGGCCTGTGCCCAGGGGCCCTGGACAATTTGAAAAATGGGTGCCCAAGCCCTGGCAGTAGCCATGGGGTAGAAGCCCCAAGCCCCAGCAGGTGCTGTGGGGTCTGAAACCCTGAGCTTGGGAGCCCTGAGCCCCAGCAGGAGCTGCAGGGACTGAAACCCCAAGCCCAGACAGGATCCAAGAAGGGGGGCAGAAGCCCCTAGCTTGGGTGGCCCAGAGCCCATACAGGAGCCGTGGGGGTAGGGGCAACAGCCCTGAGCCCAGGCAGGAGCCACGGGGGGGAAGAAGAGGCGGAAGCCTGGAGCTCAGGCAGGAGCAGTGGAAGGCGAAAGCTCCGAGTCCCAGCTGGAGTCACGGGGGTGGCAGTCCCCAGCCCAGGTCCCTGAGACAGGTCAGGAGCCGAGTGGTGGAGGCAGCAGCCCCGAGCCCGGGCAGGAACCACGAGGCGGTATCCCTGAGCCTGACAAGAGCTGCGGGGACTGGAGCTGGGGGTGGGTGGGGGGAGGGTGGCAGCCCCGAGTCCTGGCTGGAGCCCCGGTGCCCCCAGCCCTGGCAAGAACCACTGGTGGGAGATGGGGGCAGTAGCCCAGAGCCTGGTCAGGTGTCACAGGGGGTTCGGGGGAGGGAGCAGCAGCTGGCAGGAGCCATGAGGGGGCGGCAGCCTCCAATCTTGCCCCCGCCCCCCAAGCCCTGGCAAGAGCCACAGGGCGCGGAAGTCCGGAGCCCAGCTCTGGGGCTGCTGCAGTGCAGAAATCCTCACTTCTATGCTGCCTGGGGAGGTGGGTCTAATCTCCCTCTGATAACAGCCCTGCAGGGGAAGGACAAGTCCTGTCTCTTCTCCCCTCCCCCAGCCTTGGCTGATTTGGGGGAGATCAGATTTCACAGGGAAGGGCTTATTTCACAGTCTGTAACATGTTTTTTACGGCCGTGAAATTGGTAGGCCCCTAATTATGATTTATTATTGGAGCTCTAATCATACTTGCATCTATCAGTCTCCTTTCTCTAAGGATGAAACATGTCACAGTGAGACACTCAGACTGTGTTTGGGGGGTCCTGCAAGATAGATATCTGTTCCTGGTTTACAGCCATCTCACTGTATTTTGCCTTGTCATCCCCTTCCTGACCCATGAAGAGCTCATCCTCATTGTCTGCCCTCCAAGGGGGCCTTTCTCCTCCATTTGCAGGACACCATGTCCAAGGTGGCTACAGGTGTGGTGGTCCCTGATGAATATTATAAAAGGCATAGGTCATGCAGGCAGGTCCACAAGTCAGGTTGTTATCCTTCACCTTTCAGTAGCCCTGCTTCATCTCCTTTTTCTTGGAAGGCACTGGGATTGCTTTCTTGAATATCTAAGGTTTCAGAGTAGCAGCCGTGTTAGTCTGTATTCGCAAAAAGAAAAGGAGTACTTGTGGCACCTTAGAGACTAACAAATTTATTAGAGCATAAGCTTTCGTGAGCTACAGATGCATCCGATGAAGTGAGCTGTAGCTCACGAAAGCTTATGCTCTAATAAATTTGTTAGTCTCTAAGGTGCCACAAGTACTCCTTTTCTTTTTTTGAATATCTAAGTTTTGCCATCTGCTTGGCAAAGTCACTATAAATATTCTTTTTCCTACTACAGCTGTGCTTGCACTTGCTCCTCTTCCTGTAGTGCATGGAAACCAAGCACCTTTTTCCTGGATCAGGTTGGTAGCATGAGACCCAAGAGCAGGGACCATAGGGCTGCCAATCCTCCAGGATTGTCCTGGAGTCTCCAGGAATTAAAGATGAATCTTTAATTAAAGACTGTCATGTTATGAAACTTCCAGGAATACATCCAAACCAAACTGGCAACCCTCTAAAGGAACCATACTTTCAGTGAAAAGGCAGCGGGTAATGGGACAGATGTAGCTATGAAGGCTATGCTAGACATTTAAAAGTGAGATGGCCCTCTAGTCATTTTGGCCACTGGGCAGAAGAGTTCAAAAGTGCTGGCAGGCAGGTCATTCCTGAAGGGAGTGTTGTATTGTGGAATTACAGTTGGAATACTTGTGCCAGTACAGGTATGTATGCACCCACACTCGGCCTTGATAGAAATATACTGGCAGGGAGCTTATGTCGTTTGGAAAATGGAGATGATGATGCCAGGAAAAGTGGAGGGTTTTGTCAGTAGGAGGCAAAATGCAGATACCCACCAGGCTATGTTGAAAAAAGAAATGTTTTGTCAGCACAGCTTTCTAGTGTAGACCAATCTTCAGACTGAATTATTAAGTCATCCACCAATGTGTGACATGCTTGTCTACCTATCTTTGGAACATTGTTTAGATGCCATGTTTATATCTCAGCCCAAGTACCATAATTAAATTCAGGACTTCATATTCCTTCCAGTTCACATTGACTCTCCCACTGATGTCAGTGAGAGGTTTGCAGGGATATGAAGGGTAGAATATAGCCTTCTGGTAATAACTGAACTTTTTATTTATTTATTTATTTATTTATTTATTTATCCCATGCCTTATTGTCACATTCACTATTGTTCAGTGACAAAATCTTTTTCTGCCTTTTGTTTCTCATCCTTCCCAGTCTTCCTTTCTACATATCTGTCTTCTCTGTTTATTCCTAGCTCTTTGTTTTCCCCTTTATATTTTCTTCTCTGAAGTAACCTTCAGTCCCCACATTTGAAGGGCTTTAGTCTTAGTCCCTTTCCTGTTCCATCTGCTAAAATGATCAGCTATGGAATAGTTAAGAGGATACTGAATTGATGACACTGACGCTGACACTGAATTGAGATTTAAAGTTGATTAACTGTTTACCAATGGCATATCAGAGTTGATCTATCTTAGGGCTGGCTATGTGTTGGGGTATTGAGCTCTTCAGGGTCTGATTTCTAAAAGTCATTAACATGTTGCACATTAATTGGTCCATGTAAACCCTGCTGGTGCTCACGAAGCATTTCCTAGTTTGTTTTAACACAGTGCAGTTTTGTCTTTTATGTTCTGGCTCATAAATGTTTACACATTAACTCTGTTTTAAGCACTAAACAAATAGTTTTATATAAATAACTATTATTTTGACAAGTTTGTGCATAAGACAGTGGATCTAACCTAAATGCATTTCTAAATCAGAAATTTGATGCATTGAAAGCTGTGCAGTTATAAAATGTATATTCTTCTTCGAGTGATTGCTCATGTGTATTCCACAATAGGTGTGTGTGCTTGCCATGTGCACTGGTACTGGAAGTTTTTCCCCTAGTAGTACCCATGGGGGGGAGCGCCCCCCATGACTCCTGGAGTGGCGCCTGCCTGGCGCGGTATAAGGGGAGCTGCATGCTCCTCCCACCCTCAGTTCCTTCTTGCCGCCAGTGAAGGTGCATTGGAACTTCTCTGCTCCAGCTTTGCTGTAGCTTGTCCCCAGAACTGTTCGTTCGTTCAGTGTTAGTACCCGTAGTTAGCTAGCTGTTTAGTTAATTTAGTTAGTCAGTGAGCCTGGGGCTGGGACATGCTCCGCGCCCCGGGGTTTAAGTCGTGTGACTCTTGTAGGCATTCTATGCCAAGAAGTGACCCGCACAGAGGCTGTTTGGGAGAAACCCATATCAGCGAAAGGTGCAAGATTTGCAAGTTGTTTAAGCCTCGGACCAAAAGAGAAAGGGACATTAAGTTCCAGGCCATCCTGATGGAGTTGGCACTGACCCCGACTCTGGCACGCCACTCCGAACCATCACTGCGGCATCGGTACGCGTCGACCCTCTGGTGCCATCTACCAGTTGGCGCCGCTCCCCATCCACTGGGCACGCCAAGAGGGCCAGGAAGACTCCCTCTTTGCAGCAGACTGAGCGAAGTCTGGGACGGAGGCTAGGCCCATGTCGGGCACTCCTCGATCCCCACCGGGTCCCAGGCTCCTTTGGAAGAGGCCTATCCGGATGCTATCCACACCTGAAGCCCTCCAGGTGGCCCGGGACGTTATGTCCATGCTGGTGCCCGGAGTGCTGCTTATGTCCGCCCCATGCTCCAGAGGCAAGCTGCCGCTGGGATCTCTGCAGTCATCTCCTGCCCAGTAGTGGTCTCGGTCGAGGGAACATTCCCGACACCGTTCACCACCTAGTGACCAGTCGGGGAAGAGTCCATATGGATCGCCCTCGATGCTGACTAGATTGTCTGGCTGGGTTCGATCCAGCCGGGACTCTCAGCACCACTCATCCTCAAGGAGCAAATATTGATGGGACCGCGGTGGGCATCGCCAACAGTCCTTGTCTCGGAGAGGGTACCACAGTCGGTCACAGCACAGTCATCGATGCTGTTCCCTCTTGGACTCCCACTCCAAGTCTCCAAGACGTCGCAGCCCCGGGCATCGATTGCTGGCACCTTGCAGTCGCAGGTCCGCCTGTTGAGGCCGTTGGCAGAGCAGCTGTTACTGTCGATACCAGTCCTCCGAATCACAGTCCCATGGCTGTTGGAGATCCTGGCACTGCCGCTTCTCCTGGTCCAGAGACAGCAGCAGATCTTAAGCCTGCCCGGTCTCCATTCGTAGCCGTCCTTAGATGGGCCGGGCCAGGCCAGCCAACCCGAACAGCCGGCTCTGCCGGTGCCACAGAACATGCAGTGGCACCAAGCGTCATGGCTGGCCCAATGGTACCAGTGAGCACCGTGGCTTCTGGCACAGCCTTTGGTGGAAGCTTTCTTGGTGGCTGGAACTTTGGAAGCACCGTTGGCCTCCCTTTCCAGACCCCCAAGAAAGGAGTCGGTGGGACGTATGTCCTCAGCACTGTGCCCGGAGTCCGACCAAGTGGTGGACCCTCCGGTGCCTGCTGACACCCAGAGCACTGCACTGGCCTCCCTCCTCACCAAGAGGAGAGGATTGTGGCCCTGCCCCCTCCGGCCTGCAGGAGGACTTCAGGGCTCACCAAGAACTCTTAAAGAGCAGAGGAGATGGAGGAGCCCTCAGACTCCCTGTTTAACATGTTGTCCCCATCGGCAACGGGTAGGGTGACCTTGCCTCTCCATGAAGGGGTGGCTAAGATTTCAAATGCCCTGTGGCAAACACTGGCCTCGTTGGTCCCCATCTCTAAAAAGGCAGAACACAAGTACTTTGTACCCACTAAGGGGCATGAGTACTTGTATACCTACCCGGTGCCCAACTCCTTGGTGGTCGAGTTGGTCAACCTCAGGGAACGTCTGGGTCAGCCAGCCCCAACCCCAAAGACCAAAGACTCTTGGAGACTGGACTCCTGGCCCAAGTTTGAGGACTTCTTCCAGGAGCATGATAGGAAGGAGTTCAAGGCGCTAGCGGAGGAAGGGGCAGCGGTCGCTAGGGGGTCCCAGCAGGCAGGCTTGGATGCTGCGGACATGGCCGCATGATCAATGGCCTCCGTGGTGTCCATGAGACTGGTGTCATGGCTCCTGCCCTCTGGGCTGTCGAGCAAGGCTCAGTCTTCCATGCAGGATCTCCTGTTTGACGGGAAAGCTCTGTTTGCAGAGGAAACAGGTACAAGGCTGCATGGCATGAAAGACTCCCGCACGACCCTCCAGACTCTGGGCCTCTATGTCCTGGCTCTGGCAAAACCTAAGTTCAAGCCACGGCAGACTCCCGCCCAGGCCACCCTCCCGAAGTATGAGGCCGCCCACGAGAAGCAGTGAGGCTATAAGAGATGCCCTCAAAGGCAGTCTCTGCCTGCCCCCAGGCTTGGTCCTCCAAAGGCAAGCAGACGGGGAAAAGGCATTTTTGATGGGATGCTCAGGGGCACCCCGTCAGTTCTCACCAGGGATCCACCCCCAATAAAGCTCCCCTTCTCCCAGTGGTTGTGTGCTTTCCTCCTGGAATGGTCGCGGTTAACCTCGGACAGATGGGTCCTCAACACCATCTCCTGGGGTTACACCCTCCAGTTTACTTCCTCCCCACCCAACCAACCCCACCCCCATCCTTCTTGGGGGACCCCTCACACGAATCTCTGCTCGAGCAGGAGGTGGGGTGGCTCCTAGAACTAGGAGATGGAGGCGGTGCCCGAGGAGTTCATGAGCAAGGGTATTACTCCCGTTATTTCCTTATCTCGAAGGCCAAAGTGGGGCTCAGGCCCATCCTGGACCTGTGAGGTCTGAACCAGTACACGGTGAAACTCAAGTTCCGCATGGTCTCCCTGGCCTCCTCCATCCCCTCCCTGGATCCCGGGGACTGGTGTGCTGCCCTCAATCTACAGGACACGTACTTCCACATCCACATATTCGAGGGGCACAGGCGCTTCCTCCGTTTCATGGTGGGACAGAATAATTACCAATTCATGGTCCTCCTGTTTGGTCTGTCCACTGCCCCCAGGGTGTTTACAAAATGCATGTCGGTAGTAGTGGCCTACCTTAGACGGTAGGGGGTCCAGATATTTCCCTATCTGGACTATTCGCTTGTCAAGGGCACCTCCCGGTCGCAGGTGAGGGATCACCGTGGCCCTCCTCCTGTCCACATGCACCGCCTTGGGCCTGTTGGTAAACAATACCAAGTCCACGTTAGTCCCGGTCCAACGCATAGAGTTTATTGGGGCACTCCTGGACGCAGTGTCGGCCAGGGCCTTTCTCCTACCAGACAAATTCGAGACCCTGAAAGGTCTCATTGACTCAGTCACAAGGTTTCTGGTGACAACAGCCAAGGTTTGCCTGCAACTCTTGGGTCACATGTCTGTGTGTACGTGTGTGGTCCATCATGACAGACTCAGGATGAGGCCCCTCCAGCTCTGGTTGGTCTCAAAGTTCTCCCAAGCCATGGACAGGATGGACAAGGTCCTCACCGTGCAGGACTCTGTGATCACCTCCCTACGGTGGTGGTCCGCCCCAAACAACATGCTCCAAGGGGTTCCGTTCAGGGTCAGAGCCCTGTCGTTGGAGCTGGTGTCCGATGCGTCGGACCTGGGTTGGGAGGCCCATGTGGAGAACTTTCAGAGCTGAAGACCTGACCCTACATATAAA
This sequence comes from Dermochelys coriacea, assembly GCF_009764565.3. Taxonomy (NCBI): domain Eukaryota; kingdom Metazoa; phylum Chordata; order Testudines; family Dermochelyidae; genus Dermochelys; species Dermochelys coriacea. Next base: position 32,642,098 of record NC_050082.1, on the reverse strand, counting down.
TGTCAAGGAGCTCAGGGCGGTGCGGCTGGCATGTATGGCCTTCCACTCGCACCTGGAGGGAAAGGTAGCCAGGGTCCTCATGAACAACGGCCTCGATGTTCTATATCAACAGGCAAGGCAGGGCCTGATCCTCTGTCCTCTGCCATGAAGCCCTCATGCTGTGGGACTTCTGTATAGTGCACGACATCCACCTGAAGGCCTTCCACCTACTGGGCACCCGGAACGAGAGTGTGGATCACTTGAGCAGGGACTTTTCCTCGCAACATGAGTGGTCCCTCCACCCGGAAGTCGCCCACCAGCTCTTCTGAAGGTGGGGAACTCCCCAGGTGGACCTATTTGCGACTTGGCAGAACCCGCGATGCCCCCGGTTCTGCTCCGTGGGGGGGCTAGGGTGGGGCACTATCTCCAATGCCTTTCTCCTGTCCTGGTCAGGCCAGCTTCTCTATGCCTTTCCCCCGTTCCCTCTAATCAGCAGGGTCCTGGAGAAGATAAAGATGGACAAAGGCCCAGCGTGGCCCAGGTAGCATTGGTATGGGACCCTCATGGGCCTGGTGGTAGCTCCGCTGTGGCTGTTACCGCTCCACCCAGATCTGCTCTCTCAGGACTAGGGCCGCCTCCTGCATCCCAACCTAGCAGCGCTTCACCTCATGGCGTGGCTGCTCAGTGGTTAGGTGGAGAGGAAAGGAGGTGCTCAGAACAGGTTTAGTGCTTCCTCTTCGAAAGTAGATGGCCCTCCACTCGCCGTGCTTATTTGGCGAAGTGGTCCAGGTTTTCTAGGTGGGCGGCAGACCAGGGTGTGTCCCCGGTGGCTGCCCCGATCCAGCTTATCCTTGATTACCTCCTCCTCCTGAGGGCCCAGAGCCTGGCGCCTTCCTCAGTCAAGGTGCACTTGGCAGCCATATCGGCCTTCCATCCGTCGGTGCAAGGGCACACGGTATTTTCCCATGCTATGACTGGTCGGTTCCTTAAGGGTTTGGACCGTCTTTTTCCCTATTCTAGACCCCCAGTCCCACAGTGGGACCTAAACCATCTCACGGGGTCCCTGTTTGAACCGCTCGCTGTGTGCTCCTGGTCTCGCCTCTCGTGGAAGGTGGTCTTCCTGGTTGCAATCACATTGGCCAGGCGAATTTCGGAGTTCAGGGCCCTCACCTCCAAGCTGCCGTACATAGTCTTTCATTAGGACAAGGTCCAGCTCCGCCCACACCCTGCATTCCTCCCGAAGGTGGTCTCCGCCTACCACATGGGTCAGGACATTTTTCTGCCGATGCTCTGCCCCAAGCCTCACGCGTCCAGTGAGGAGCGCTGTCTCCACATGCTCGAAATGCGGTGGTCTCTGGCTTTCTTCCTCAAGCGGACCAAGCCATTCAGAAAGTCCTCGCAACTGTTCATCACCTCGGCTGAGCACGCGAGGAGCCAGCCGATTTCCACTCAGATCACTTTGTGCATCCGTTCCTGTTATGAGCTGGGGGGTGTCCCACCGACACCCATTGTGAGGGCACTCTCGATTTGGGCGCAGGCCTCATTGGCTGCCTTTGTGGCCCACATCCCCCTCCAGGACATTTGTAGGGCCGCCACCTGGTCTTCGGTTCACACATTCACTTCGCACTATGCGGTCGTCCCCCAAACCATGGATTATGCCGGGTTCGACAGGGCTGTCCTCCATCCTGGGAACTTGTGAACTCCTACCCACCTCCAACAGATACAACTTGGAATCACCTATTATGGAATACACATGAGCAATCACTCGAAGAAGAAAAGACAGTTATCTTTTCCGTAACTGGTGTTCTTCGAGATGTGTTGCTCATGTCTATTCCACATCCCACCCTCCTTCCCCTCTGTTGGAGTTGTGTGGCAAGCATGCAGTTTTCCTTATACTGCGCCAGGCAGGCGCCACTCCAGGGCTCACGGGGGGCACTCCCACCTACGGGTACTGTTAGGGAAAAACTTCCAGCACTGGTGCCTCTGGTGAGCACGCACACCTATTGTGGAATAGACATGAGCAACACATCTCGAAGAACACCAGTTACGGAAAAGGTAACTGTTATAGTAGCTAAAGTAAGGTTCTTCTATCACCCTAGTGTTTGCATCTTATTAAAATGAAATCTGTGTAGAAAAAGAAATGAAAAGAACCCTTCCAGCCCCCACTGCAGCCTGAGCCCGGAAGTCTACACAGCAGTGAAACTGCCTCGGAGCCTGAATTGGATGATATGGGCCAGTTGCGGATTTTCTTTGCTGTGTAGACATATCCTTAGTGCATGGCAGGCCAGTGTGAGGTAGATTTACATCCCTACTTGCCGCAAACTGTATTTGTGTAGACAAGCCTTAAGAATAAAGGTTTTCCCATAATCTACTTCACATTGCTCAAGCCTATCAATTATTTTCAGTAATTAAATTTGAAACTAAATATATTAACAATCAGGCATTGCTTATGTGACCTAAGTTGTGTTTTTGAATATAGCTGAATTTAAAGAAGGTTATTGTCTGAAAAGAAATGGTAAAAATGTCTCCGAACTCAAGTCTTGCTCCCTGTATGTGATGAGTTATAGTTGCTCACTTTAGTATTAAAAGTAGGATTTTACTTTTTTTTTTTTTTTTTTTTTTTTTACTGATAATTGTTGTTGCACAGGAATAACTAGATAGAGGGACTGCACAGATATTACTAAGTGTAGAATTTGGTCAGCATAACCTTTATTTTTCATGATGCATCAGCCAGAAAAAAACTCTGCTTGAACCTTACAGGCTGTTGCTGGAATTTTAAACATCCCATTATTTAACCTTATTCAGAGTGTGTCCAATTGACACAGTACTTACAGAAACAGGTTTGAGGTTTTGGCCTGTCTACACTAGAACTCCCAGCATTATCAACACAAGTGGAACTGAACTGATGCAGATACAGACTTAGCGGCATTGATTTGTTGCATTTGTTTGACTTGTATCTTGTGATTTATATGTTTGCACTCTGTTCTTTAGGAATTAAATTTGAATTCTCTATTTCCAGGAATGGAAGTTCAGTACTACTTACCATTTTGATGTAGTTACTTAGATATTTCTATTATCTCTGTATTAGAGCTGGTCAAAAATCAGAAATTCCATCCCACATGATATTCCAATCCTGTAACAATTTTTTGTCCTGGATTCCCCTGAAAGGCTGACACTTTTTGTATAATAGAATGTTTCACAATTACTTTTGTTTGGAAATGTTTGAGAGTTTCCTTTTGGTGCTTCTGATTGAAATAAAACATTTTGACATCCCTGAATCAAAACATTCTATTTTAATATGTTGGCTCCTGAGCCAGAACAAGGGCTCATCTACACTAGAAACTTATATCAGCATAGCTATATCTCTCAGGAGTATGCAAAATCCGCATCTGAGAGATGTAGCTATGTTGATTTAACTCCTAGTGTACATATTGCTAGGTCAATGGAAAAATTTTTCTGTCACCCTAGCTACCACTTCTCAGGCAGGCGGATTACCTACTCCAATGGGAGAACCCCTCCTGTTGGCATAGGTACTATCTATGCTGAACCACTACAGCGGTGCAGCTGCAGCAGTTCAAGTGTAGACATACCCTAAGGCTATATCTACACTACGAAATTAGGTCGAATTTATAGAAGTTGGTTTTGTAGAAAGCGTTTTTATACAGTCGATTGTGTGTGTCCCCACACAAATCTCTAAGGTTTCAGAGTAGCAGCCGTGTTAGTCTGTATTCGCAAAAAGAAAAGGAGTACTTGTGGCACCTTAAAGACAGCCCCCCAACCTGAAGTAAATACTCACCAGCAACCACACAACAGAACCACTAACCCAGGAACCTGTCCTTGCAACAAAGCCCGTTGCCAACTCTGTCCACATACCTATTGAGGGGACACCATCATAGGGCCTAATCACATCAGCCACATTATCAGAGGCTCGTTCACCTGCGCATCTACCAATGTGATATATGCCATCATGTGCCAGCAATGCTCCTCTGCCATGTACATTGGTCAAACTGGACAGTCTCTACGTAAAAGAGTAAATGGACACAAATCAGACATCAAGAATTATTCAAAAACCGATCAGAGAACACTTCAATCTCTCCGGTCACTTGATTACAGACCTGAGGGTGGCTATCCTTCAACAAAAAAAAACTTCAAAAACAGACTCCAACGAGAGACTGCTGAATTGGAATTAATTTGCAAACTGGATACAATTAACTTAGGCTTGAATAGAGACTGGGAATGGATGAGTCATTACACAAAGTAAAACTATTTCCCCATGGTATTTCTCCCCCCCACCCCGCCCCCCACTGTTCCTCAGATGTTCTTGTTAACTGCTGGAAATTGCCTACCTTGCTTGTCACCATGAAAGGTTCCCTCCTCTCCCCGCCCCCCTTACTGGTGATGGCTCATCTTAAGTGATCACTCTCCTTACAGTGTGTATGATAAACCCATTGTTTCATGTTCTCTGTGTGTGTATATCAATCTCCCCACTGTATTTTCCACCAAATGCATCCGATGAAGTGAGCTGTAGCTCACGAAAGCTTATGCTCAAATAAATTTGTTAGTCTCTAAGGTGCCACAAGTACTCCTTTTCTTTTTACAAATCTCTAAGTGCATTTAGTCGGCATTTAGTTGGCGGACTGCGTCCACAGTACTGAGGCAACCGTTGACTTCCAGAGCGTTGCATTGAGGGTAGCTATCCCACAGTTCCTGCAGTCTCCACTGCCCATTTGAATTCTGGGTAGAAATCCTAATGCCTGATGGGGCAAAAACATTGTCGCGGGTGGTTCTGGGTACATATCATCAGGCAACCCCTCCCCTCCCTCCCTCTCTCTGTGAAAGCAACGGCAGACAATCGTTTTGCGCCTTTTTTCCTGGGTTACCCGTGCAGATGCCATACCACGGCAAGCATGGAGCCCGCTCAGCTAACCGTCACCGTATGTCTCCTGGGTGCTGGCAGATGTGGTACTGCATTGCTACACCGTAGCAGCTCATTACCTTTTGGCAGCAGACAGTGCAGTATGACTAGTGTAGCCATCATCGCTGTACTCCAGGGTGCTCTTTTAGCCGACCTCGGTGAGGTCGGTCAGGGGTGCCTGGGCAAACATGGGAGTGACTCAGCCAGGTCATTTCCCTTTTAAGTTTTGTCTCATAGCAATTCAGTCCTGCCAGCAATCCTACTGCACCGTTTTCTAATGAGCAGCCAGGAGATGATGATGATGATGGCCAGCAGTTGTACTGCACCATCTGCTGCCAGAAAGATGTATAAAGATAGATGAAGTGGATCAAAACAAGAAATAGACCAGATTTGTTTTGTATTCATTTTCTCCTCGCTTCCTTCCTTCCTCCCTCCATGAAATCAACGGCCTGCTAAATCCAGGGTTTTGAGTTCTATCCTTGAGGGGGCCATTCTGTTTCTCCTTGATGCAAAACCATCCCCTTCGTTGATTTTAATTCCCTGTAAGCCAACCCTGTAAGCCATGTTGTCAGTCGCCTCTCCCTCCGTCAGAACAATGGCAGACAATTGTTTCGCGCCTTTTTTCAGCGCAGATGGCATAGCACTGGGAACATGGAGCCCGCTCAGATCACCGTGGCAATTATGAACACTGTAAATACCGCGCGCGTTATCCGGCAGAATATGTAGAATCATAACCTCCAAGAAAAGCGAAACCAGGAGAGGAGGAGGCTACTGCAGTGTGGTGATGAGAACATGGACATGGACATAGACTTTTCACAAAGTACGGGCCCCTGAAATGTACACATCATGGTGTCAATTGGGCAGGTTCATGGTGTGGAACGCCGATTCTGGGCCCAGGAAACAAGCACAGACTGGTGGGACCGCATAGTGTTGCAGGTCTGGGACGATTCCCAATGGCTGCGAAACTTTTGCATGCGTAAGGGCACTTTCATGGAACTTTGTGACTTGCTTTCCCCTGCCCTGAGGCGCAAGAATACCAAGATGAGAGCAGCCCCCACAGTTGAGAACCGAGTGGCAATAGCTCTGTGGAAGCTTGCAACGCCAGAGAGCTACCGGTCAGTCGGGAATCAATTTGGAGTGGGCAAATCTACCTTGGGGGCTGCTGTGATGCAAGTAGCCAACGGAATCAAAGATCTGCTGATACCAAGGGTAGTGATCCTGGGAAATGTGCACGTCCTAGTGGATGGCTTTGCTGCAATGGGAATCCCTAACTGTGGTGGGGCCATAGACGGAACCCATATCCCTATCTTGGCACCGGAGCACCAAGGCAGTGAGTACATAAATCGAAAGGGGTACTTTTCAGTGGTGCTGCAAGAACTGGTGGATCACTAGGGACGTTTCACCAACATCAACGTGGGATGGCCGGGAAAGGTACATGATGCTCGCATCTTCAGGAACTCTGGTCTGTTTCAACAGCTGCAGCAAGGGACTTTCTTCCCAGACCAGAAAATAACCGTTGTGGAGGTTGAAATGCATGTAGTTATCCTTGGGGACTCAGCCTACCCCTTAATACCATAGCTCATGAAGCCATACACAGACACCCTGGAGAGTAGTCAGGAGCTGTTCAACTATAGGCTGAGCAAGTGCAGAATGGTGGTAGAATATGCATTTGGGTGTTTAAAAGGGCACTGACGCAGTTTACTGAGTCGCTTAGACCTCAGCGAAACCAATATTCCTATTGTTATTACTGCTTGCTGTGCACTCCACAATATCTGTGAGAGTAAGGGGGAGACGTTTATAGCGGAGTGGGAGGTTGAGGCAAATCACCTGGCTGCTGGTTATGCGCAGTCAGACGCCAGGGCGGTTAGAAGAGCATAAGAGGGCGTGGTGCTCATCAGAGAAGCTTTGAAAACCAGTTTCAGGAATGGCCAGGCTATGGTGTGGAAGTTCTGTTTATTTCTCCTTGATGGGGAAGCCCCCCCTCCCCTTGGTTCACTCTACTTCCCTGTAAGCTAAGCACTCTCCCCTCCCCCCTTCGATCACTGCTTGCAGAGGCAATAAAGTCATTGTTGCTTCATTCATGCATTGTTTGTTTATTCATTACACAAATAGGGGGATAACTGCCAAGGTAGCCCAGGACGGGTGGTGGAGAAGGGAAGCACTGGGTGGGGTGGTGGAGGATGGAAGTACAAGGCCACATAACACTTTAAAACTTATTGAATGCCGGCCTTCTGTTGCTTGCGCAATCCTCTGGGGTGGAGTGGCTGGGTGGCCGGAGGCCTCCACACTGCATTCTTGGGCATCTGGGTGAGAAGGCTATGGAACTTGAGGAGGAGGGCAGTTGGTTACACAGGGGCTGTAGCGGCCATCTGTACTCCTGCTGTCTTTCTTGCAGCTCAACCATATGCTGGAGCATACGAGTTTCATCCTCCAGCAGCCTGAGCATTGGCTCCTGCGTCCTTTTAGCAAGCTGTTGTCACCTACCGTCTTCAGCCCGCCACCTCTCCTCATGGTCATATTGTGTTTTCCTGCACTCTGAGATTGTCTGCCTCCGCACATTGTGCTGTGCTCTGTCAGTGTGGGGAAACAGCATGAGGTCAGAGAACATTTCATCACAAGTGCATTTTTTTTCACCTTTTAATTTTCGTTAGCCTCTGGGAAGGAGAAATATATGCAGCTTGGGGGGGAAAAAAAGGGGCGGGAGAGGTATTTAAAAAGACACATTTTATAGAACAATGAGTACACTCTTTCATGGTAAACCTTGCTGTTAACATTACATAGCACATGTGCTTTCATTACAAGGTCGCATTTTGCCTCTTATTGAGGGTATGCCGGTTTGGTGTGAGAGAGCACTCACACAGGGTTGGGCAGCAGAATTTGGCTTGCAGGTAGCCATGGTAAGCCACAGTCTCTTGGCTTCTTTAACCTTCACAACATGTGGGAATGGTTTCAATCAGCAGCGCCCTCATTTCCCATCCGAAGTAGCCTTTGGGTGGCCATTAAAAATGGGTCGGCAATTTAAAAGGAGGGGCTGCAGTTTCCGGGTTCAGGTGCAGCAGAAACCCAACTAATCCCCCCCGCCTTCCCCCACACCCAATTCTCTGGGATGATGGCTTCACCCCTCCTCCCACCATGTGGCTAACAGTGGGAAACATTTCTGTTCAGCCACAGGCAAGCAGCCCAGCAGGAACGGGCACCTCTGAATGTCCGCTTACTAAAACCACCCTATTTGAACCAGGTGATCATGAATGATATCACTCTCCTAAGGATAACACAGAGAGATAAAGAACAGATGTTGTTTGAATGCCAGCAAACACCGGGACCATACGCTGCAATGCTTTGTTCTGCAGTGATTCCCGATTACGTGCTAGTGGCCTGGTGTGGTAAAGTGTCCTATCATGGTGGACGGAATAAGGCTGGCCTCCCCAGAAACCTTTTGCAAAGGCTTTGGGAGTACATCCAGGAGAGCTTTATGGAGATTCCCTGGAGGATTTTCCCTCCATCCCCAGACACGTTAACAGATGTTTCCAGTAGCTGTACTGGCCGCGAATGCCAGGTCAAATTAATCATTAAACACGCTTGCTTTTAAACCATGTATAATATTTACAAAGGTACACTCACCAGAGGTCCCTTCTCCGCCTGGCGGGTCCTGGAACCCGCCTTGGGTGGGTTTGGGGGGTACTGGGTCCAGGTCCAGTGTGAGAAACAGATCCTGGCTGTTGGGGAAACTGGTTTCTCTGCTTCCTTGCTGTGAGCTATCTACAACCTCCTTCTCCTCATCATCTTCCTCGCCCCCAAAACCTGCTTCTGTGTCGCATCCTGCTTCTTGGATGGAGTCAAAGCACAGGGTTGGGGTAGTGGAGGCTGCACCTCCTAGAATGGCATGCAGCTCATCATAGAAGTGGCATGTTTGGGGCTCTGAACCGGAGTGGCCGTTTGCCTCTCTGGTTTTTTGGTAGGCTTGCCTCAGCTCCTTAATTTTCACGCAGCACTGCTGCGGGTCCCTGTTATGGCCTCTGTCCTTCATGTCATTGGAGATTTTTTTTCAAATATTTTGGGATTTCGTCTTTTCGAACGGACTTCTTATAGCTCGGATTCCTCTCCCCATACAGCGATCAGATCCCGTACCTCCAGTTCAAT